>NW_012106886.1:2142653-2303817 GCF_000951045.1 Mandrillus leucophaeus
GGTACTGGTACCAAAACAGAGATATAGACCAATGGAACAGAACAGAGTCCTCAGAAATAATAATACATTTCCATTTCTTAAAGAAGCTCAGTCTTCTCTGATTTGTCTTCAAGTTACTATGCTATTTCTCAGTTTGAATGAACTGACAATAATTTGTCTTATTAGATACAATGGCACATATTTGTTTCTCCAGGAGACTATAGGGCATTCACACTCCCTCTTAATGATGTTCCAATGAAGAGTAGACATTATGTGGATTTTTCTGGTCCCAAATGGCCACTGTTCCAAATATTGGGCCACCCACACCTGCATGCCCATAATCCTCTATGTGTTTTCTGCCTTTCACGGTTATATGCAGGACTAATTTCACTTCTCTATGTGGGTCTCCAACTAGTTGTAAAGAACCTCTCTTCTCCAAGTTTCTCAACTCAAATCTCAATTTCTCCAATTATTTCTCTCAAGACACTAGTCAGGTGACACTGATGACAAGACAGAAAAGTCATTTCAAGTAATCAAGGTTTGAGAGCAATTCTCATGCCTCAAAATTATCATATAAATTTTATGTTGAAGTCAACTTTCCTGGCCATTGTTAAAAATAAACAAGCAAACAAAGAATCAAAACAGCAATAAAAATCATACTCTTTCAAGTAATCAGATGTGATGTTTCCCAAATTCAGATTTTACTCTCAAGATAGAAAAAAAAATGCCCAATTCTCTGTTTCTAATTTTACCTTTAAAATATTTATGTAAATTTATGGTTCTAAGAATTCCTGTAAATCTAAGAGAAACAATGCTAGGGGGAAAAACAATTTCAAGAATAGTTGAAATGGACACATAAATAACTTATATCATATACACCTTATACATACTTTTGAGACACAAATATTCATGTCTCATCAATAAAATGTGTTGTGGTGGTTGAATTATTTTGGTAGACTGAAAGAATGATCAAAAGTTAAGACACATTCAATAAACAGCACACATTAATCTCTAAAAGGTGCTCAAGGCTCTGCCCTAACCTCTACAACGCTTGCCCTAGAAAGTACAGTGAATTTATAGGAAAGTCAATTGATGGGTACTTCGAGAACACGGTAGTTTTCTTTGGTAACAAGTGCCACAGTTCTAATTAAACAATTATCTGAATCATTATCTGTTTCTTGTTCTCCCCATTCCTTAAGAGTATTTACCCTTATGGAAGACAAAGACCTTGCTCATCATTGTTTCACCACTGGATACCACTCTATTGGGAACAGAATAGGAACTGATCAGTATTCATTGAAGAAATGGGGATGCCAGGAAATGGATAAAATGGAATAAACTAAGTGAACAGATTTATTTGACCCGCTCCTCATCCACAAAGTTAGTGTGGCCAGAGAGATTCACAGTATTTAGGAGTTTTTCTTGTCTTAGATAGGTCTGTGATGGGCTGCTTTAAGCACCAGGGTAAATACTTTTTCTCACCTTTTCTTTTCCTTGGCACATTTTTTTGGGGATTTCCTTCCTCAATACTGGAATGTAGGAGAAAGCAAGCTATCATTTGGATGGAAGATCAAAGGTAAAGGGACCAAGGAAGTCATTTAGGAAGCTGCTCACTGTGTTTTTTTTTCCTTAGGCCTTAGTTCCTGACAACCTAGGCAACATAAACTATGATGCCCCAGGATTCAAACTTTGCAAGACATAACTAGGATTTGTCATTTTAAAGAGGCAGATTCTGCCCTGCCTTTTCCTTAGCTCCTCTCCCCTCAGGAACCAGTAAACTGCTACTAGGCAGAAGGATCTCCTAGGCTTGGAAACATACTCCCTTAGGCATCATCTTACTGTCAATATTTGTCACTGAAGACTCAAGTACAGATGTCTTCTAGAAGACATTAATACAAATGTTTAAAAATCCAAATTTCCACCACTGCTCCATTGCAAGCTAACTTCTCATAAAAATAAATTTCTAAATATTTACATAAAGGTAATTATTTTATTTAGAACACAATGAAAGTTCTGAAATTGTTTTCATGCATGTTAATTTTTTTCCTTTTTGTATTATTCCTCTGTATATTATATTTGTTCTCTATATTACATTCTTTCTCAGTGTATTATTCTTTCTTATATTATATTCTTCCTCTCTTTATTGTATTCTGCTTTGCATTATAAGCGCAGTGCCTGCAGCAAGGACAGTCACCTGAGGAGTATCTTACTTTTTGGAAGGCAAATGTGGTTCATTTGTTCCTGGGGAATTTGCATATGTGGGCAGTACAAAACTGCAAATATAGAAAGGCAAAACAAAATTCTTTAATGTTAGTTCTAGAGAGTAGTTTCCACAAAACTTGTAAAAGGCGAATTTTTGAAAGTATCATGTGCAATTAAGATAATGCTTCAGTGTACCTGTTGAGATATTAATGAACTCCCAGTGGGGCATTATTAAGTTCACAGTTAGCAATAATTTCACTCTTAGTTCTTATTAAGCTTTATTGATATGGATCCCCAAAAGGGAAAATCATTGAAGAACCATTTCAGGCTCATTCTTTGAAACATCACTCCCTTCAATTTATACTTATCTCCTCTCTAGATATCATCTCTGTTCACATAGGATGGTTGGGCAGCAATTCTAATTTGGGGGTAATTTAATTTTTATTAATTTATTCCAGACTACTGAGGGATAACTAATAATCTTGAATTAGCTTAAAATCTGGAGTTTTACACAACTTTAACTTACTCATGATGGAGATTATCATCAATTATTGCAACTCCTTTTTTCCTTCACTTTTCGTCTAATTACATAACGCCAAACACCTTCAAACATTCTGTGAGTGGTTTGTAACCATTTTCTTGAAATCCAAAAAAGAATGCTTATTGCTTTACTAAATCTTTATATGTAGTAGGTATTGTTATATGTAGTATTTCATATATACAATCTCAAATTTTTGCAACAACCTGTTACAGGTAGAAATACTATTATCATATTCACTGTTTGTGCCCATCTAGCATACATGTATTTTTCTCTTGGTTACAGTTATTACGTTTGCCTGAGGAGAAATCTTTTCTCATCCCTGAATTCCTGTGGTTTAGGGAGACATGGTTGTACTTCAGAATCCAGATGTTGGTCCATGTGACACAAAGTTGACCAATCAGAACACAGGATTGCTTTAGCCTCAAGAGAAGTTATGTGGCCTGATCCAGACCAATATGAACAAGTGAATTGCAATATCAAGGTGTGGTCAGAATTTCTAGATGAAAGAAACTTTTTTAAAAATAAAATGTTTGAGAGAAAACCATATAAGTCTACGGTTGATGACGATGATGATCACGATGATGATTTTGCCAAGTGACAGTGGGGAAACCTAGTTATCTTACACACCTCATAGTTTGAAAATATTAGGCTCAGGATTAGAGAGAGAATATCACTTAGAACTTGTCTCATCCTGTTTTTTTATGGAACATAGAAAATAAGGAAAAAGCTGCAACTTTTGTCTTATGGTTAATAGCTGCTAAAATAGCAATAACATGTGGCTCTCATCAAGCTAGACAAACTCCCCAGGACTGTTTCTTTAACCAGAAAAATGAGGCTAATCTTATGATCCCAAGATACATCACAGGGTTAAGATGAAATACCTGCAAAATGAACATTGCACATGCCATACTAATATACACGTTGTATATGCCATACTGATATACATTGCTATTTTGTCTGGTGCTATTTGCTTAAATAGACATCCTAGTTATAAGTACGGGAGGGGTTGTGTGTGTGTGTGCGGTATGTAACAAGGCTTTCTGAGACCAACTGTAGATTAGAGAAATACTTTCTTCTGTATTCCCACAGCATTCAATGACACAGTACAATGGAGGCCTTTTAATCCCAAGATGGTAACCCAGAAACCATCAGCATACACTTACCTAGAGAAGCAGAGAAAAGCAAAGGAGAAATGTAAATTTTATGACCTCTCAGCCTCCTTCCTAAGCTTAATTGTCTATGACCTCTCACTGGTCAGTAACCTAGGATTAATCCCTATAGATAACCATATATTATACAACAAAAACCAAACAGACAAAAGATTTCTATTAATATTTTTTATATTGATTAAATACGATCCTAGACTTCTTCCAGGCCTCAAGGGCCAGCATCTCATACATAGAAGTTTGGCTTACCAAACACTAAAGGTTGAATTTAGAGGCATTTTGCTAGCAATATAAATGTCAAATCTCTGTAGAGCAGGATTTCTCAAACTTGTTGATGTTGACCTTTGGGCTAGGTAATGCTTTATTGTGGGGGCTACAAGAGCCATCCAGGGCAATGTAGGCTCTGAGGCAGTACCCTGGCCTCTGTCTACTAGAAGCCAGTAGCATATTCCCCAGTTGTCAAAACCAAATAGTTCTCCCAGCAAGACAAAATATCACCTCATGTGTGCATGGTATTGGGGGTGGAGGAACATTGTCACAGTTGGGGACTACCAGGCTGGAGGTCTGTCTGTGCAAAAGGGGAATCTCAACCATCACTCTGTAGTCACAAAACGAAAATAAAAGAAAAAGCTATTTTTAACATTTTGTATTCTCTCTATACTTTTCACATTTTACTTTCTACTTGCCAAACTTTCCCCATTATCAGAGCTCCCTGTGTTTCCTAGCCACCTTCAATCATCTGCTGTCTCAGTAGAATGCACAATGACAACACCGCTGCAGTGCTGAGTCCATTACATGGATACAGCCAGGAACTTCTTAAAGTGAAAAGGCACTTTTCCAGGAGAGAATGAAATTAAATCCACCTGATTTTCTGAGAACCTTCACCACTTGTATGTTTAGTAAAAAAAAAAAAAAAAAAAAATTGATTATTCAGAAAGGTTGAAAATGGAGAGTTATGGTTTATTGAATATTCAAGTAAACTACATGGTATGCTGTATGGCAGTTCCAATTTTCAACAAGTTAGTGAACAATAAAGTGCACTTCACAGAAATGCTACAGAACATGGTGAAATCTTCACTTAATGATTCAGAAGCCACTTTCAGCATCAAGCGAGCCTTGGACACGTTCATTCTCATTGTAAAAGACCACAGATGTAGATGTTCCAGAAGGTGAAATTAAATCTGTGTTGATCCTTTGATTCCCTGAAAGAGGCTTACTTGACAAAAAATTTTTATTTAGTTCTTTTATTCGTATAAAAAGGAGGTAAGCTATGCTTTCTTTTTTCAACCTTTGATATGCCTCATAGTCTAAGAAAATGAGCATTTAGCGTTTCTTACTATCAAAGATTTATATGATTTCTGCATGGTAAATAATTCCTTACCATTTAATTCAGATAATACAATACCCCATCAGTAGCATATGATAACCTTTTTTTCTTTTTAAAATTTATATATTTGAGGCACTGCAGATACAGTAATTGATAAGGTAGGCCAGCTCTACACATGCTTGTGGGTACCCAGGAAATATTTAAATAATGAATCAATAACTTCATGAGTGTATTTATGTTTTGTTACTCACCAAGTAAGGAATACAATATTAGCGTGAACAAAGCTTATTTGGCCCATAATCCCTTTCCCCCTAGAATATATATTTTAATTTCATATGGTTATTGTTTCTCAGTAACCACATTGTTGGAGGGGCACCAGTCTAAATAAAACACTAAAAGGTCATTGAAGAAAGAACAGCTCTTTAAAACTGGGAAGTTTAGGAAACTTATGAGTAAGAGGTGTTGTTTAAGCTAATTAGGAGAGAGGAGGCTGATTTCCTTTAGCAAAAGAGCAAATGAAAGCCTTTCCCAATGAAGAGAGATACTAAAAGCAAATTCATAAAGTAATGAAGTAGGCGTCCTTTGAAGAAATGAGGGACACTTTCTTAGCTTGAGGGTAGAGTCCATTGTCCCACCTGATTTATAGCTGGAGAAAAGGATGTGGCAACATGATAAACAAAATTAATCCCTGTCTAAATTTACTTTGGTTCTTCTCCTATTATAATAATTACTTTTCTGGACTAATAAAATATAAAGAATAGGCCAGGCGCAGTGGCTCACACCTGTAATCCCAGCATGTCAGGGGGCTGAGATGGGTGGATCACGAGGTCAAGAGATTGAGACCATCCTGGCCAACATGGTAAAACCCCGTCTTTACTAAAAATACAAAAATTAGCTGGGCATGGTGGCACACACCAGTAGTCCCAGCTACTGGGGAGGCTGAGAATGGCGTAAACCCGGGAGGCAGAGCTTGCAGTGAGCTGAGATTGGGCCACTGTACTCCAGCCTGGGCGACACAGCAAGTCTCCATCTCAAAAAATAAATAAAATATACAGAATATTTATAACATATGTTACTGCACTCTTAGAAGAACAGATAAGAGATGCACAGACACCTCAACAACTACTGAGACCCAAATACCTCTAACATAATATCTAAGAGGCCCTTCGATGAGGATACCGGCATTACTCCCCAAGGATTCGATTAGACAAAGTGTCGTTGATTGTTCAACGAGGGCCTTGTGACAAAAGGTTTTCATGGTTCCATCTGACATTTGAAGCAGTTCACTCCCTGCTGTTAGAGGGAGTAAGAGCTTTGCTCACTTTGGTAATAAGAATCACTCCTGCCTACAGATCACAGATCTTGGTGGAAGAAGCAAAGCTGAGCATTTGTCTTTCTATATTTTTTTCTCAGTCCTTCCTCCTAGCTCCTGGATGAATATATGAGAATAGAAGATGGAAAATAAATAATAAAGCTTTGGAAGGGAAAGTCTTAGCCTTAGATTCACAATGCTATTGAAGTTTACTCAGGACTAATAGATCTTGATATAATTCCACGTGCGCACATGTGTGTGTGTGAAGAAATACTTCCTGTAAAATTTCCAAGGTATTTTCAGGCTGGGGTAGCCTGGTAGGTTCCCTTCATTGCACATTGTTGGAAATACTGATTTGTTCTAGAATCTAACATTTTCAATATTCCTTCCCTACATCCAGAAACTGACTTTTGCTATCACATCACCTGCCACCATATCATCTTCCAATTACCATGATTGAATCTTTTTTGCATGTAATTGCATTTTAGGTTGACTGCTTCCTGGGGAGATTGAGGGAGAGAGAGAGAATGTCATCAATGCCAACACTACTAGCTGTATTTTAACAAGTTTGCTTCAGGGAAGATTTTGAGATAGAGCTACTAATCCTCTCCATTGGCCATTAATCTTTTGAGACAGAGGCTCACACTGTCACCCGGGCTGGAGTGCAATGGCGCAATCTCAGCTCACTGCAACCTCTGCCTCCCAGGTTTACGTGAGTCTCCTGCCTCAGCCTCCCAAGTAGCTGGGATTACAGGTGCACACCACCACACCCGGCTAATATTCTGTATTTTTAGTAGAGACGGGGTTTCACTATGTTGGCCAGACTGGTCTCAAACTCCTGACCTCATGATTCGCCCGCCTCAGCCTCCCAAAGTGCTGGGATTACAGGCGTGAGCCACCATGTCCAGCCCATAAGCCATGAGTTCTTATTAACAGTAAATCTTGACTGAACTTGGGAATTTTGTTCTCCTCCTGATTGTGGCCTTTAGACTCAAGGTTATGAAGGACGTTTTATTCAGGACAAGGTATCTCAATGGGTCAAAGATGGAATGGTAACACTAACATAACAGAGTCAGAGCTCTACTTTTATGGAAGAAAACAATGCTCAGAGAGGAAAAGTAATTTACCAAAAGCCACATTGCCATAGAGTTAATGAGAAACAACTCAAATCACATCTCTTGACTAGGTCGTGTGATGTTACCAAAAATCTATACTGCTCTGCCAAAATGCTTTGTCCCTCTGTATATTCGATTTCAAAATTTTAAAATGACTCATTTTGATGATTAAGCTATACCAATTATTTACTGGTTTGATTGCAAAAATAGAAAATAAAAATAACAATTGCTCGAAAATATGTTTTTGTCTTTCTCACATAAAGTAAGTTGACAAGTAAAGAATTCAGAGCTGGTATGGAAGTTCCAGCCACCAAGGACCCAGGCTACTTCTGCAGCACTGTCCTAGAATGTCAATTCCATTATCAATGTTGTTCATAGTTTCAGATGTCTGCTGAAGCTCCAGCAATCATGAGCTCATCTCAAGCAGAAAGAAAGGGGATATGGAAAAAGACAAATGGGCAGTTGTTTTTGTTGGGTGAAGTCTTTCCATGTTACCTTTCCAGCTTGGCATACAACACTTCCACCTATATATCATTGCCCAAAATAGTCTCATGAATCACACCTAGTTGCAAGAACAGATTTTTGAAAAATGTAATTTTTTAGCCAGTATATTGTTACCTCGAATCAAGCTTAGTTCTTTGACTAAGAAAGACTAAGGAATAGAAAAGGAATGGACACTATCTGCCACAATCGTGAAGGATGGATAAGAGTTGATCATGTGCAGCTCTAGGCTAGAGAACTTGTAAACAGATATAGCTCACCATTTGTGTGTGGCTAAATCAATTTTTGAAGTACTTGTGTAGAAGGCAAAGAAGACAAAGTAAGCAGGCAATAATTCTCTAGTAGGATATCAATTTTATGTTGACCACAGGCAGCAAATGATGTCAAAAATACAATTCCGTTAGGGTCACCTAGCAATGACCCCAAAAAGTGCTTCTGTTTCCATGAAAGCATCCCAGCTACTAAACTGGTACACTCTTAATGGTACTGTCTTTATAACATACCAACTCTGCTATGAACATCCATGAACACGTACTAAACATGTTCAACTTTCTCCTACCAAAGACTCACTTGAATTTTTAACATAAGCAAGTTTAAGAATCTTTCAGAAAGCAACATTTTCTCCCAACTTCAGCTTAAAAGCAACTCTATGGTAGTTTATTGAGGTTCCTATGCTCTTTTCTGCCATATGTTTCTCCATGGATTGGAAAGATAGATCCCTTAACCTGCTCCAGTTTGAGCAATTAAGAAGTCTGGGTCAGGTGTGGTGGCTCACGCCTGTAATCCCAGCACTTTGGGAGGTGAAGGCAGGCAGATCACCTAAGGTCAGGAGTTCGAGACCAGCCTGGCCAACATGGCAAAACCCCATCTTTACTAAAATATGAAAAAATTAGCTGGGCGTGGTGGTGGGTGCCTATAATCCCAGCTACTTGGGAGGCTGAGGCAAGAGAATCACTGAACATGGGAGGCAGAGGTTGCAGTGAACACAGATCACGCCACTGCAGTCTAGCCTAGGTGACATAGCAAGATTCCAACTCAGAAAAAAAAGGAAGTCTGATTTTTAAAATTTTTCTGCTACTAAGGGCAGAAAAAGACCTAGAGCTGTAAAGCGTAATCTCAAATAAGAACCCATGAGATTCTAAATGTCATCATGATCAGACCTTGCATCCTGGAGCAATGAACTAAGTGTGTTAGGTGTCTGGCCTCCAGCAGTCAAACTTGAGTCATGTTTATGTTCATGCATAGAAAATGAATAGGAAGAATAAAAAGATAATTTCCCAGCTAAAATATCAAGCAAAATGATGAGATGCATTTTATTTTTTACATGAATGGCTACATTCTGAAAAACAAGTGTTGCAATCAAATTTTAAATGGACTCTGGAAGATGAATACTTTATATCCACCAGTTTTTTAAAGTAAAGGGACCCATATAAATATTATTATAAGTATTATATATATCATGAGTAATATATATAATACATATATATTTAATTTTGAACTCTTCTAGTCTTTTATTGGCCATCTTTTCCCTTTATCTCTCTAAAATTATAGCGTGTGTTTCCTGCTTGAAATAATTTCCCCAGGCTGGCACTATTATGCCACAGAAAAGGTCTACTTTTCATTCTGATCTTAATCTATTACCAAACAAATCAATAAGCATATTAAAAAGCTTTGACTTCACTTCTCATAGATAATTCACTTAAAATTTTCCAAATTTGAAAATTGATCATTGGGGTTAGGCAAACAGTATTGAAAGTAAAACAAACAAAAAAAGTCAAAAGATCCCAAACTAGTTTCTTTTAGATTTGAAACCAATGCATTTCTACATGTCTCATTTATGGGTGTGCAGTATACACATAAAATTTACAATTATACTCTGTGTATTACTAATTACAAAAATATTGTATATGTTATGTATAACTTTTAAAATGCACCTTCCCAGTTAGTATTAAGAGAAAAAATAAAACCAAAACGTTTATATATCCTAAGGACTATCCTAACTAGAAGTTTTGCTAAATACTAACAAGGAGTAGAAAGCAGCTACTTTGAATTTAGCAGATATTGCTAAATAGAAAAGTGGATGCTCAACTATTAACTTAAATTTACATAAGATACAGCTCTGTCATTCGGGTTATTAGGGTTAGATGCTATCAATCATTTTCTTTGTAGTGGTGGGGAATCTATCCACATTAACTCGTCTGATCTTTTCTCTGATCAGTCTGTTTCCTGAACACTTCATTGGAGTCATCTTGCGGAAGATGTTAGAAACTCTAAGAGATGTAATCTCTCTTCTCCAGGTGTTTAGGGGAGAGAAAGATGTGACCCTGTCAATACCGAGTAAATGAGGTTGCTGTCTAGAACTGTGAATGGAAGACTCTCTCTCCATATATATCCTTCCACCATTCTGGAAGAAGTGTTAGACATTACTTTTTAGTAGAATGAGCTGTTTTTAAGAAAGACATCATGCCAGTTTGGGGACATTTTCAGCTACTAGTCAAGAGCTCATGATTCTGGCCACTGGCAATCTTTGCAGAATTTCCATAAAGTAGAACATTTAAATAATTGAAATTTACTCAACTTTTAAAAATAGATTTGTGTGTACCTTGTTCTCAATATCTCAGGGACATGGTGTCCAAATGATTTCTTAACAAATGTAGTTCATTGGCTATGAGAATAAATGGAGAAACATCACAGCAGTGAGACAGGGAGATAGAGATATATGATGGGCCATGAAGAGATTAACAAAGTGAAAGAAGTAGAAGCAAAAGAGACTAAAGAGGAGGAAGGAGAAGCAGAGGAGAGGGGGCAACCCAAATGGTTTCTCACAACAACAACACATTTATCTTGAGATATTTAAATTTTTGTTAATAAGAACACTTAAAATTCCTCATGAGTGGTAGTAGCTAACTCAGTCCTTTCTCTCACCCCACATAGCCCAGGAAATAGTAAAAGCTCATACATAAAACAACACAATGAGAAGCAAAATGCCCAGGCATTTCCAAGCATTATCATTCATTCAACCACCAGTTCATACTCCCATGGAAGTTGACAAACCTTCGGGGTTTCATACATGAGTAGGGTTTATCGCAGCATGCTTTCTGGAGCATGGCAATTAACACAATAGGGGGGATTTTCAATGTACTGCTCTATGCCTGAGTGCCACACATTTGACCTCTGTTGATCTACTTACAAATCGGTGTTTCTGTGCAGAGTTATGGTAATAGATGGTACTTTCAGAAAGGTAATTTTGAATCTTAACAAAGTACCAGAGCAGCAGCCTATTTTGGGAGAGAAGTCACTGGGCCTATTATTATTCAAGTTCACTTAAGGCCCTAGGCAGTTTGAACCACCTGAGTAACCTTCCCAAATAGCCCATCTTCACAACCCACCAGTACCTCTGAGCTATTTCCAGCGTGATTTTCCTTAGCTCCCGGGCTGTCCTGCTCCTGTTTGCTTTGCAGCAGTAAAAAAGATTCTGATTCTTTATTCTGTTTCCTGACACCGCACAGAACAAATTATAATTAGGAAACCACCTGAGGGGAAGGTGACAATTCAGTTGTCAATTTTCATGGATAAATCCCATTTCTATCAACAGAAGCAAAGCAAGCCTCTCACCCTCAAAATAGACACTCAGGAGATGCTGTAGTTAGCTGGTTCACTGCCCTGAGAAGAAAAGCAATCACAAAGATGACAGCAGCTACAACAGAAAATGTGAACAAAAAAGAGAGCCCTCTCACTGTAAATATTTTTACTGCCAACAGGTCTCTAATATGGGTATAGAGTGATGTGAAACAGTCATTTTGCAAAATATCCCTTCTAAAGCTGATGAAAAGCTGTCATGTCACAATATGGAATGTAGCCCAACAGGGTACCCAGAGATAAATGAGTGTAAGTGTTCAAAAGGTAGAAAATAAATAAACGTGCAGCTTGTGGTGAGAACGGATTAACTCAGAATGGATTAAGAAGACATTATAACCTTATCTTTAGTCATCTGGATGCAAGCTCTAAAAATTTGTTATGCAAAAGGATGTTTTTAAATCTCAGATTATTTTTTCCCCAAACAAGCAATCTTGATTTTATGCATACCTCTATAAAAGACATACGAGGGGAGTGGGATGAAACCAAAAATAAGGAAAATGTTCTAAGTTTTGTTTTTGTTTTGTTTTTGAGACTCTTCTTGCTATGTTTCCCAAATTGGCCTCCATCTCTTGGGCTTAGGTGATCCTCCTGCCTCAGCCTACTGAGTGACTGTGTTTAGCCTCCATGTGCAGCTAATCAAAAACTATTAGGCCGGGCGCGGTGACTCACGCCTGTAATCCCAGCACTTAGGAGGCCAAGACAGGTGGAACACCTGAGGTCAGGAGTTCGAGACCAGCCTGGTCAACATGGCAAAACTCCGTATCTACTAAAAATACAAAACTTAGCTGGGCATGGTGGCAGGTGCCTGTAATCCCAGCTACTCAGGAGACTGAGGCAAGAGAATCACTTGAACCCAGGTGGCGGAGGTTACAGTGAGCTGAGATCTGCATCACTGCACTCCAGCCTGGGTAACAGAGTGAGACACTGCCTAAAAAAAAAACAAAAAACTATTAATCTTAGACTAGCATAGTAATGTTTCAGATGCAAAAGGCAACATTAGATGAGTATGTGGGACTGGAATATGGCTATATTTCATTAATGTTTTAAATCATGAAATATATTATGAATATAAGACATTATATTTCACGATATCTCTTTCTTGGGTCCATTTTCTTTCTCTCCACAAGAAGTTCTCATTGTGATGGGGTAAAAGCTCTGGATAAAAGTAGGTCTATTAATAAATGACTGAATCACCTCTCTGTTAAAAAAGAAAAACAGGATCATTGTTATAATCTGAGAAATTTCTTGAAAAGCTAAGTTTTGTGTCTATCCTGGCAAAATAATGAATATTTTAACAATTATTAGGAAACTTTATATTCTGGGTTTGCCAGGTTCCACATCTGGTTTTCAATCATTCCCACCACCTAAGTGGTATTTTCTATATCACTCTGGATATCACTCCAGGCTGGAGCGCAGTGGGGCAATCTTCATTCACTGCAACCTCCGCCTCCTGGGTTTAAGCGATTCTCCTGCCTCAGCCTCCTCAGTAGCTGAGATTACAAGTGTGAGCCATCACGCCTGTCTAATTTTTGTATTTTTAGTAGCTCTACTCTGTGAGAGAAAAGGACCTGCTCTAACAGTATCTTTAAATCTAAGCATGCTATGCTCCACATTTGAACTTTCCTGAAACTGGGATGTTTCTTCAACTAAAGTATCAGAATCAGGGAGTACCATTATTGGTCAGAACATAGAACTTCTGATTTAATGTCTTTTGCTTTGACTGTATCCTTAAAAAAAAAAAAAAAAAAAAACATAAAAATAAACATAGCAGTTACAGTTCCATCAAAGATGATTCTGGATCACACCAAAGTCTAAGCAAGGTAAGGAGTATGAAGAAAGGGAAGAAAGAGACTTAAAATTTCAAGACTAGAACAGGCACTAGATCAAGATAAGGGCAGGCTGGCAAGGGAATATAATTAGGCAAAGGACAAAATTTATTTTGAAAGGGCCAGCCATGTATTCAAAATACAACTGAACACAATGGAGACCCCAAACTCAGGAGTGGAGAAGCAGCAGAGCAAACTGATCTGCAGGTCAAGAAAGATTTCACCAATGAGGCAAAGTGAGACTTCAACACAAGCACACTTATATTGTTCTTTTAGAAGCACAGGTAAATCCAGGAAGTGTTGACCTCCAAGGCTGATGATAGAAATAATTGAGAAGCCCCCACTGGAGCAAGCAGGGAGTGAGTTAGGAAGGTAATCTCTGCTGCAGTGCATTCCTGAACAATGCATCCCACATTTTTATTTTTATTTTTTTCTGAGACAGAGCTACGCTCTTGCCCAGGCTGTACTGTAGTGGGGCCATCTCAGTTCACTGCAACCTCTGCCTCCCGGGTTCAAGCGATTCTCCTGCCTCAACTTCCTGAGTAGCTGGGATTACAAGTGCGAGTCACCATGCCCATCTAATTTTTGTATTTTTAGTAGAGACGGGGTTTCACCACATTGGTGATCCACCCACCTCGGCCTCCCAAAGTGCTGAGATTACAGGCGTGCGCCACCGTGCCCGGCCCCACTTTCTTAAAGAGAGTACACAGAAGCCAGTCAGGATGGGTAGTCAATTGCAAGCTACGATTCCAGTACTCTGACCACCCTGTCACTGGTCATCCTCATCAAGGCAACTTAAAGAACTGCAGAATGCATTTAAACATTCTCAAATAGAGGTGAATTTTAATGGAGAAGGGAAGAAATGAAAGGAGCAGAAGATGGATACATTATTTGCATGAACCGTGCATTTACTACTGACATGTTCAAAGATGAAATGTTTCTGATTATAGTGATTCTAATTTACCAATTTCACTGTAAGTAAGGGTGCATAATTTCCATATGTGTCTCAACAGGGAAAAGGAGACCTTTTCAAAAATTCTCAGGAATGCTTGTTTTATAGCTGCCAGGTTGTTCCCACCCTGATATTCAAGGTTAAATAGATTCCCCTCCCCATAATAAAGTGTCTGTTAGGAGCTTATTAGTTGCTTTCACCATTTGCTTTTTATTAGACATAAAAGCGAACTATTCTTTTTGAAAAGTTACTTGTGTCTGATGGGAGGTATCTACCCCGACAGATGTTTGTTAAATAATATGTGCTAGATGCAGAAAATGTTCTTTTCCTATTTTCAACAATTTAAAATGTTAGCACTGAAATATCTTTTGCTAACAAGTACTTTCAAAGTAGAATAAAGTTAGGTAATTACTGTGTAGGTAAGTCAGCCAAATTTTTCAGAGCATTTTATCACCATTTTTTGCAAAAGAGAGCCAACCTGGTAAAAGCCACAGTTTTATAAAATTAGTTCATACCATTTGAAGAGCTAATCATATTAAAACACAGATAAAAATATTTTAATTAATTTTAATATTTGTCTTAGCAGTCATTTTATCTTTCAGAATTAGGGTTTCTTAAAAATCTTTTTTTGACAACCTATAACTTTATTACATACAGTTCTCATGGCATTTCTAATCATTAATCTTCAAAATGTATGTAATACATTCATTCTTAGAGCTTTTTACCTCTTTTGTCATGACAAATAAACACAGGTTTTGGGCAAAATGCAGTAAATACATCAGGATGCCTGCCAAGACGTCTGCAAATAGGCTGCTACCAGCCACCTTTCCAGCCAGGCACAGCCACAGCTACAGGTGAACCACTGCTTATCAAGCTTAGGTTTGGTCACTGTCTTAGTCCATCTTCTGCTGCTATTAACAGAACACCACAGACTGAGTAATTTATAAAGAAAATAGATTTATTTGGTCCTCAGTTTTGGAGGCTAGAAAGTAACACAGCATAGTGCCAGCATTTGGTCACGGCAACCCTTGGCAAAACGATGGACGGTGAAAGTGAGCAAGTGAGACAGAGAGAGCACGAGGGGTGAACTCTCTTTTGTAATATGTTCTCATGATAACTAGCCCACTCCTTCCATAATGACTTTCCCGCATTCACGAGAGCTCTGCTCTCATGACCTAATCACCTCTTATGAGGCCTTGCCTTGCAATATGTTGCATTGGGGATTAAGCTTCCAACACATGGATTTGGGGGCCACATTCAAACCATAGCTGTCACTATGTATTGGCACTGTTTTCAGCTTTATCTCTAAAATCCATCTCTGCTTCCTCATTGATATTTGCACTATAGTAACCCCCAGTGGCTTTACATCTACAGATGTGTAATATATGTTCAGTTCTTCTTTGAGAATGAGTTAATCTTTCAATTAGACCAAGAGGGAGATAGAAAATCTAAATTAGGAGGAAGGGGGGATAATGTTGAAACCTTGGTTGTAAGAATCTATGGTGGAATTTGGTTCATGAATACATTAGAATGGGGCATAAGTTTCACTGAAGCATAGATATCTCATAACTTCATGAGTTATGAATGTATTTATACATTCATTAACAAATTCATGTGGCAGGTAAAGTACCATAAATACAATGCCTTACAATGAATAAAGGGGTAGATGGATGGATGGATGGATGAATGGATGGATGGATGGATGAATGGATGGATGGAAGGATGGCTGAAAAAACATCTCAGAGAATCTAAAACCACAGCAAAAGTCAATGGTTCTGCTCTCTATCAGTGAATATGGGACTCATGGTCAATTAGTCACTTTCTTTTAATGGAATCTGTCATAGGAGGATACATTGAGTTATTGGACCAACTTTAAATGAGTGTTCCTGGCAGTCACAGAAAGTTCTCATGATAATACTCTTTCAATTATAGTTCAACAAACAATTATTGAAATCTATATATGTCAAGAATCCTGCTAGGGCCAGTGGCACCATGATGAATGAGGAGATTATTGACTGGATTTGGAGAAAGAAGTTAGAAGAAAAAAAAAACCCACAATAATAAAGTGCGGTAAGTGATGGGATACAGATAAGTGCAGGTTGCTACTGGGGACATGTGTAAGCTGTGCAGAGCTTGGTGACAACTTAGGATTCCCTTTAACTTGAATTTCATAATTCCAACCCCTCTAACAAATAAAAACTGTTCTCTAGAAAATTATAAAGTAACCTTGCTATGTTCCATGTGTAAAACTGTCTCCAGACAGGCAGAATGTTATGAGATTTTTAAAACTGTTAATGGGTCACTTTCAATCCAAGTAATTTAAGGATTTGTGATTTTTGTTGGTTTCACAAATGGAAAATGGCCTTTGATCCACATTTGTTATTTAAAATGACTGCATATTTAATGTAGAATATATTTTTGGCAATATATATAACTATATGCAGTAAAATTGGGGTATAATCTTGTATAATTTGCTCATGGAGCTGATTATTATATAGATCTTACCATGTTCACAAGAAAGTATAAATGCCTGATACAAAATGTTTTTGTATCTACCTAAAGGGATTATTTCTATAACAAGTTTCTTGTTCAATCCTTTAGAAAACATTAAAATTAACATTGGCTACACTTAGGATAAACAGCGGGTACCCCAAATTTTCCCAGCTTCTCACTCCCTAAAAATATTATGTAAATTAAGGTAGAGTTACACAATTACATCTAATGTGGATTTGGGAGACAAATTTTAGATAGGAAACTTTAGTCTCCTATACATCTCTATTTTTCCATACTTCACTAATAAGTTTTTGCTTTTGTTTTAGGCTTTCTGGTACATGAATATTTCAGTCACTGTGTAAACCAGCTTTTTGTAATACTCAGGATTACCTCATTTTTCTAATTTTCCTCCTGAAGACAAATGTCTCAAATGTCTTCAGTTTTCTTAATATTCTGAGACTTTTTGTGCTTGTTTATTTTATCTCTCAATCTCCTAGGATTTATTTCTAGGACTGCGAGAAAAAAAAAAGTCATCATCTGCTACATTAATGAAAGATTGTCATCTCTAGAAAACCTTACAAGGAAAAGCCATATTAAATCAAAGCAAGACAAATACCATGCAAACACATATTACAATGGGAGGAAATGAGCTATGTAAATCAGAAGCACCCTTAATTTTGAAATACGAGCTGAAGTCATCTTCTAAGATATTGACCTGATTTTGTTCTATGTTGAATAAACCTAATATGAATTCATCTATAAAATAATCAACAGGGTTTGTATATAGATGCCTAATTTCCAATTCTAACTGGAACAGAGGAAGAGCTCACAGAAACAATTAGGTTAATCCTTTAATATACAGGATTTGGCATAATGTGAGTTACTACAAGGAAATATCCAGTCCTAGATTATGAATGTTAGAGCACATTTCAAACAATTCATTCAAAGTACTCACTTTACAGCTCAAACATCTAATGATGAAAAGTGTCAAGTCATATATTTGAGAGTGTAATTGTGTTAAATTTGTTTGTTCTGCTAATGTTATCACAAGCACTTTGTGAGGTTTACAAGGTACACGGACTACGAGTCTAATCATGTATGTGAAATCTCAAGAAGGCACCATGAACTGCAATGACCCAGCAAGAATAGATCATTGATACCCAGCAGGTATACAATTTCCAATAGAGCATGTTCAGTAAAATCATCATGCAATTTTTTTTCAAGGGATCAGTTTTGAAAAGGCCCAGGGAGGTAAAAAGAAATTGCAGACAAAAACCCATCTCATAAAAATACGAATGTATCATATGGGAAAACAATACTGATGAACGTTCAATAAAATGTGGAAGGAAAAGCAGACAGAGTACTGGAATGCCAGAATAATCTGATTGGTCACACACACACACATGCACTCATAGTTTCTAAAAAGGGGTAAAAGGTATAAAGGACAGAAAAGAACGGGAAAATTTAACTGATTTTGAAAATGAGAATTCTGTAGGAAATTTGTTGCTACATTTTAAACCCAAGAAATTAGAATGCTCCTAGTTAATTAAAAGAGAGAAAATAGAGATTAATTACTATTTTAAGGCAAGTCAAGATATGCTTTATAAACGTCACATTTCCAAAATGGAAGTGGAACCACCTAGGTAGGACACAGTGTAAATGTGGAAAGATTTTGGAAGGTGAGGATATTGACATTCTTGTGATTGAAAAAACAAAATAAAACTTCATTCAGTTTTTTGATTCTTAGTGTTTTCAGATCTAAAAAGACAAAAAACATTCTGTAGAAAGTTTCCAAAGGCACCAGCCCATTGTCTTCTAAGATAACATCAAAACCATGTGAAAAGGGGTGAATTTTATCTCACTATTACAAAGGAGGAATCAGATCAGTTTTTAATTACTTTCTTGGGGTCTTTTTTTGGCAGAAATTGGAAAGATTGAGCCTCCAATTTTCAAATTAACCACATGTAATGCTACTTTCTGCTGTATCAACAGGAAACTATTACTTTCTGTAACTTTTTTTTAGAGGAAAGTACTAAAGGACATACTAAATTTTATTCTTTATCTAAAAAGGATTTTAGATGATGGTGAAGTTTCTTACTTTTTAAAATTTTTCCATTTATACTTATTTATTTTGGGACAGGGTCTCATGCTGTTGCTCAGGCTGAAGGGTAAGTGGTATGACCACAGCTCACTATAGACTCAACCTCCCAGGCAAAAGGATCTTCCTACCTCAGCCTCTGGAGTAACTGGGACTACAGATGCATACCACCACGCCCAGCTAATTTTTATTTTTTATTTTTTGTAGCGACAGGGTCTCACTATGATGCCCAGGTTGGTCTCTAACTCCTGGGCTCAAGTGATCCTCCCACTTTGCCCTCCCAAAGTACTCGGATTACAGGCATAGGCCACCACACCCAGCCTTCTTACGGGTTTTTATAAATAATTACGCATATGAAAAATATTTTTCCCTTTGACAGAAATTATTATTCTATTTTTGTAATTCCCAATAATAGTTAAGGAGTTTTCTGTACTCCATAAATAATTTTTTACAAGGCCCACACCCCCCCCCCACCCCCACCGCTCCCCTGGAACTTGATAAAAGATAAACCAAAATGGTCCTATAGATCTTTAGATGGCAAGAAACTGGGATTTTCATTTTACGAATAAAACAAGGGAAGCATTCATTGCTGAGGAACTTCTATGAGGCTGGAATTTTGAGAAACATCATTTAATCTTTACCACAAACGTGTAAGTAGTTACTGCCACATCTTACAACGATGACACGGAGGCCTCGATTGACTAAGGATTTGCTCAACTTCACATAGCCCATAAGGGTAGCATTCTGGATTTTAAATGAGACTTTTTAATCTAAACTGTCATGTTCTTTCTTCTTTGCACTCTGAGATAACTGAAGAACTGACTGGGAGAGCATGAGGATAACTGATAGTAGGCACTGAACTCAAGTGCAAGTCTTCTGATGCCCAGGAGGGCCCCAGAGTCAGGGGATAGCTTAGACCATTTGATGCAGGAATCCAATGTCCCCTTCCAACTGGAGCACGTTGCACAAGGAAAAGATGATCACTTAAGTCATCCACAGCTTCAGAGATACATGTGGGTTAGTCTATGGTTCCAAGGGGAAGAACAGAAGGTGAAAGTCTTGGTTTAGAATGTTGCGGAGGCCAAGGGCCTACTTAGGCAAACCTGTATTATTTGTTCTTTTCAGATTCTTTTCAGAAAAGAAAGGGAAAGGAGAAAGATTGGGTATCTTGACTTGGACTTTTATCTTCAACATCTGACTCATGAGGTGGTGGGAATCTTACTGCCAGGACACAACACAGCACCAGATTAAACAGCCTGGCTCTTTTCCTTGCAAGGCTGCCACTGTGGGGTTTTCCCATCTCCTCCACTCTTTGAGGACTGGAGTTTATTTCTCTATGTATTCCTGGATGAAGTCAGTGCTTACCCCGAACACTTACCAATCTACTCCTAATTCTTTCATATACTTTCACCTTTAAAACACAAAATCAAACTGCCTAAGTCAAAGTTTTTTTCTCACTATGATGCCCAGGTTGGTCTCTAACTCCTGAGCTCAAGTGATCCTCCCACCTTGCTCTCCCAAAGCCCTCCCACAAAGTCCTCCCAAAGATTACAGGCTTACACCTGTAATCCGAGTTTAAGCTCAAATTTTATACATTAAGTGGTCAAATATTGCCAAGTAGAGCAAAGGATTCATTTCCACAATCTATAGCAACTGAAACTTGAACACTGAGAGAACTCATCTAATGCCTGATTCCTTTCTCAAAACACGCCAACAAATATGAGTATTAAGTTATGTGGATAAAGTTATTGTGCAACAAAATAAACCTTGAAGCTTTTTTAAAGGAAGAAATAAAATACAGCATCATCTAAAAAGGGAAGGTTTAGATTTTGAGCAGAATCTTCATAGTACAATAACTGTGGGAGAATTATTTCTTCATGGCACCACTCCAGTCATTTATTTGTTTGGTACAGAACCTCCTGCCTTCTTATAACAGTAAAGTAATCATATGTTTTTTTTTTTTTTTTACAACTATAATAACAGTACACTTTTTAATAAGGGCATAAGTAGAGACAGACAGTATGTGACTGTGGTGAGGGACTGAAGTCCCAGAGGCAAACCACTTGGATGAAAATATGTGACTTACTGATCAACCAGATTTCTCTGGGCATCAGTTTCCTCATCTGTGGGCATAATGACAGATGGTTTTATATATTCAATATGCAAATAGAAGTGTCTACAGTGGTGCTTGGAAATAATACACTTGGATCCATGTTAGCTGCACCTCAGTTGTTATAATTTATGACTTTCAACTTATGGTAAAACCAGTAATGCCTGGAGAGAAATGGCATTAGACAATTGTTTCTGTGGTCACCAAGCCAAATTACCAACTCTCAAAGGAAGAAATTATTTTTGCCACCATCATCAGACTCTGTTGGTACAGTCTGAGTATCCCCATCAAACACAACAGGTATGCACCCCTGAAATATGCTGATAATGAATCCAGGAAAACAAACCTCCCAATTTATGGCATCTTCCTTGTAAAGTTTGCAGTTGTATTGCCAGGGTCTTTGCATAACAGCCCTCTGGAAGAATCTAAGTATTGAGAGTGACAGTAATGAGACATCTGAAAAGCAAATGTCTAGAAAAGGTAATTTTCTGGTCCTTGTTTTGTACCCAAATGCAGTACTTCCAGGTTGTTGATTTGTGAAAGCTAGACTGTTCTAGGAGGATGAAACATTCATTTCAACCCTCTGACACATATGTGCTCACTGATTCACGCTCTCTCTTACTAAATCTTCTATTTGTACAGAATAATCAGGAATTAATCTGGAATAATGTATTGCCTTCCCCTCTAGGCCCTCTCCATGATTAGCGAGGGCAGGCATTTAATTAGATGATCTGAGTGACACCATTACAGCTACCTGTCCTGAATGACTTCCCATAGAAGTCTCCAGGGAAGACTAACATTTGTAATAGATTAGCCCTTCCCTTGATTTGGAAAGCAAAGATGGACTTATCACCCATCAGCCTTTTATAGACCTTAACTTCAGAAAAAGGCTCTTGTCAATATTCTTATAGCATCTATCTGTATATCTATCTCATTGGCAGGAGCAGCAAGGAGATACTGGCACTCACAGCAACACAGGAAAAGGGGAATTTGAAAAAGAAATCAGCATGTCCAGAGCACCTAGGATTTTTTCAGGTGCTGGTTCAGTTGCTTGGCATATGTTATTTTGCGTCTTGCTGAGACACCTTCAGCAAGTCTGTTATCACTGGCAAATAGAAGCTAGGAAAATTGCACACAGAAGCAGAGTGAGTTTAAGCAGATGAAGAACCAACATTGTCCGAAAGTTTGTACTTATTAAAATACAGCATTGTGGTTCAGATCATGTGCTCTGGAATCTAAAATCATTAGATTTAAGGCATCTCCTACCCAAGTATTTAGCCTTCTGACCTTAGATAAGTGGCATAGCTTCTCTGTGACTTAGAATCTATATCTGTGGATTGAAGTGAAAAGATTGAATCACAGAATAGCAAAAATGACGCATGAAAATGATCTTCATTCAGGGATCGGCACACAGCAAGTCTTCATCAAATAGTAGCTTTCACTACCTCATCCGAGCTCATTCTCATGACAGCCACTTGCAGAGGAGCAAGGGGTGACAGCATGCCATGCTGCCACCAAGAGAGGGCAAAACATGGGGTGGGCGTCTGTGATGATCTCCAATTGGTCCTGAGTTCAGCAATGAAAGGAAAACACCACAAAACTGGTCATTAGAAACTGGAAAAACTTGGTCCAAACCTGTTTCTGACTTTTATCCCAGACATACTGTGTTATACTCCCAATTTATTCTAATTAGCTGGATACTCCAAGCTTTCCCAAAGTGCAGCATTTGGATAGTGCCAAGAAACACAAGTTTGGTGGTGATTTCAACAGAACCAGGTATGTAGGGGGAAAAAGTTTTCTCAATTGGATCTGTGTGTTTATTTCAAAGCAGCAGATTCATTAGCTTTATTGATCCTTTTGTGGCTGTATTAGAGGAAAGAGGAGACTGCATTTTCTAGATGTGCATGTTTAATCCTTAGTAAATTTTATGTATTAAAAAATGTATTCTGTTGTTTTAGAACAAAGCTCCTAAGTTTATCAGGGGGTCACAGATGTGAATGTATAAACCAGAGTTAAATAGTTGGAGAATAGACTTTACTGAAATGTTGACTCTATTTTATAATGATTATTATTTTTTTTAACAAAGTAGGCTTTGAAGTAAGGTACATAAAAGGACTGAGCATCTTCAGAATGGGTTGCATTTGTGTAATAACCTCACTGTTCATTAAACCATTAAAACGTTAAGCAGCCTGACAGCAAGTTCCACTTATAGTGAGTATGTGCTACTGCTCATATCTGTACTAGAGTACTCCAAGCATTATAAAAGTCATTGAACTTATACATTTTCCCAAAAATGTTAAGCTTTATTTCCATTAAGTCACACATCTTTACTTGCCAGGACACAGCTGATTTTAAAAATTTCATTATCTATTATCTGAGAGGCAAAATGCGTAGGAGCTATATTTAGGGTATTTGAAACCAGATAAATATGTGTTCAAAAATCTAACTTTGTCACTGAAGTCTTGTGTCATCTTTAAAAACTTAATCTATAAAATGAGATAATTTATAGAGATATTAGCACTAACAATAATACAAGTAAATCACTTATCAGAATACCAGATACACACTAAATACTCAAATGACAATTGCTATTTTCACTTTAGCTATGGCCATAGAAAACCATACTGTTGAGGGCTTGCACCAGAATTCTGGTGACGGCTCATGAGTTGGTAGTGGAGACAGATACCATATTTCATCGCATCTTACACCATCTACTATAAGATGCACCATTATTTAATATGCCATGAAGAACGACAATGACAAAACATAAAAATAAAAAACACTGCAAATATAAATTTGCCCAAAGCCATAGAATAGGCAACACCAAGAGCAAACCCTAAAAAAAACTATGAATTCTGGGTGATGGTGATGTGTCATTGTAGGTTCATCAACAGTCACGCCTGTAATCCCAGCTCTTTGGAATACTCAGGCAGGAGAATTAATTGAGCCTAGGAGTTGGAGACCAGCCTGGGCAATTTGTGCAAACCTTGTTTCTAGAAAAAATAATACATTGGAACAAATATATCACTGAGGTGCAGGATGTAGATAAGGAAGGGGGTTACGTATTTGTTGAAGCAGGGGATATATGATAATTCTCTATACTTCCTGCTCAATTTTTCTGTGAACCCAAACCTGCTCTAAAACAAAGTCACTATGACAATGCATGCTTACCACTTAGAATTGTTTTGTACATATTTTTTAATTTTTTCATGTATTTTGAAAGAAACATTTCAGTTACACAATGATTTTTAAGTGTGTTTTATAGTGTTAAAAAATAAGAAGCAGTAATGGTATTCCTAAAACTTCATCACATTCAGGACCCAACTCTTCTCAATCACTTTTTTTCCCTTAGAATCATCAGTCTATGTTTCATTATTTTTCTACAGAGTTTTCATCTAAGCTCATTTTGAAAGGTTTGATGCTAGTGCCGTCTTACCTGAACCAACTCAGTTTTGTTTCTTTCTCTGTGGAGTCACAGGCTGCTGAGAGGGAAGGAGCTTCCGTTCAAAGTTAACAGGAAGCGGTATTCCTATTGCTTGATGTGTGGTCAATACCTCTGCTGAATCAGTCATACCAGTCACTCATGACTTTGAAATTCCTTTCTTCTATTCTGAGGGATAGGAAAATTTTCTCCTGCCATTGGGAGCAAGGCTTGGCACGTGGCATCAATGCATTTACCACCAGCCATGCACATGGCTTAATTGAAGTGATGACAGTCATGGCCATGATCGAGTGCAAGCCAAGTGAGGACAAAAACGGCTGAGTGAGGGCTGCCACACACCAGGCTGATTGCAACTGCAGATCAGCATCCATCGCAAGATAATTCTCTAAGTCAGATATAAAAATGTGAAGCAAATGCATTTTAAGAATCATAAGGCCGGGTGCAGTGGCTCACGCCTGTAATCCCAGCACTTTGGGAGGCTGAGGCAGGCGGATTACGAGGTCAGGAGATCGAGATCACCCTGACTAACATGGTGAAACCCAGTCTTTACTGAAAAAACAAAAAAATAGCCAGGCGTGGTGGTGGGCGCCTGTAGTCCCAGCTACTCAGGAGGCTGAGGCAGGAGAATCGCTGGAACCTGGGAGGTGGAGGTTGCAGTGAGCCAAGATTGCGCCACTGCACTCCAGCCTGGATGACAGAGTGAGACTCCATCTCAAAAAAAAAAAAAAAAAAGAATCATAAAATATGAAATCTCAATTGACTATTAAGGAAAAACATACTCTCTTTCATAAAAATAGCTAACCAGGTCCCTTCTGGTAGGAATTCACAAATTAAGCATAACCCCTGCTTTCTTTGAGAAGTAATGTTTACCACGTGCAGGGTTAACAGCTCCGAAAAATCTCCTGCCTTTTCTACTTCAACCAGCTTAAATTCCAACTTCATCAATTATTGCCTTTTGCCAAAATAATGGGCAGCTGAGGAATATAATTTTCATAGTCAAATCTCAGGCTTAATTTTAAAAGCCCCTGAAATGGGACTCTTCTGGGGGTCAGGGGGGTGCTAATAATATGGCGGGGGGTGTTGGTTATATAGGTATGTTCACTTTGGAGAAAAAAAATGAGGCTATGTACAAATCTTAAGTTTACAGAGAAATGATTTTTTTCCCAAAATGAAAACAACCATGTAGCTAAGCTATGATACATGTACTTTACTGCAAGCATACTATAATTCAATTAATAGTTAAAAATAAAATGTGAAGAAAATGCAGTTGAAAACAAATAGCAATAATCAGATAATGAGTTTATCCAATTATCCCATGTTTTAATCATAGAATCACAGCTCAAGTTATTCAGCTGGACCTCTGCTCCTCAGAAACAGAGGCAAGACGGTCTCTTAACCTCTCATGCTAGAAATGGGTTCCTGATGCTTTCTTCCATTCTCCTGCCTCTCCCTAATTTGAATAAAATACGAAGGCTTACTGATTTTACTTCCTAAATGCCTCATGACCTGGTCCTCTTACATGTAACATACTCCTCGTAGCAGGCCCTTACAAATCCTTATCTGAACCTCTGCGGTATAATACCATTAAGAACGATGCTGGCCTGTAGCCATGCCTAATTTCAATTCATTTCTTCATCATGTACATCCTCAACTAACCAATTCAAATGCATGTGAGGCCATATATCATCCTGCTTAACATCCTAATTTAGGAATCCATCCTCGTGGCAGGCTCTGCACCTGAGTATGCATATACCAGCACCCTCCATGAGGGGCTATGATCAACCCCTGCAGCCTATCTCTCGTCACTTCCCGCTTCAGGGTTTAAACTCTGACACCTGTGGTTGACCCCACATCAGTCCATTTCTCCATTCTGTGCCTCTGTCCAAGTTGTCATAATGACTTGAAACACAGCTCTTTCCCTTGTGCTATACCTCCTCCACCCATTCCATCTTCCCCTGGCTCACAACTTGTACTTCCACTTGTATCTCAGACATCATCTTCTGAAACAATCTTTCCAGGACTCCCTGCATGCATGTTGTGTTGAACATTCCTCATCTGTGTTCATCTGCTTGGTATACACACCTCCACTGCAGATCTTATCAAATCTTGATGTTGCTAATTTACACATTCTTCTCCCCTCCCAGACCACTCATCAAATATTTCTCTATGCTTTATCCATTCTGACCCTTTCAACCTAGCATCTGGAACTTAGTAGGTAATCCATTAAAGTTTTATGAATGGAAATGAATGCCAAAGGACTCGGAATGGGAAGGCACCTCTAGCAAAAACCTAATCGTAGTATTTAACCACAGGCTAAGTAAGCTAATACAGTTAATTTCACTGCATCTGTGTGTGAGATTTTTGGCATATTTTCCTTTTATTTCTATGAATTAGTTATACACACACACACATATACACATATATATGTATATATATGTGTATATATATGTTGTTTTTTTTTTTTTTTTTTTTTTTTGAGACAGAGTATCGCTCTCTTGTCCAGGCTGGAGTACAGTGGTGCAATCTTGGCTCACTGCAATCTCCACCTCTCAAGTTCAAGTGATTCTCCTGTCTCAGCCTCCTGAGTAGCTGGGATTACTAGCCATCACACGTGGCTAGTTTTTTTTATTTTTAGTAGAAATGGGGTTTCACCACGTTGGCCAGGCTGGTCTCAAACTTCTAACCTCAAGTGATACGCCCACCTTGGCCTCCCAAAGTGCTGGGATTGCTGGCATGCACCAGCATGCCTGGCCTGAATCCATATTATATTTTACATTATAGTTTCCTATAAGGAAAGATACATAATCAATGTTTATACAACATGATTGGGTTAGACATGTGGCATTAAAGACTTTAAAAAGTTTTCACAGAAATTAAAACTTCTTGAAGATTTAGGTGGTATATTAAATCACTTGGCTGCTAAATGATTTTCCATAGTAGGCAGATCGAGGTTTTATATCTTCAATTTTTAAAATAAATAATGAAATTGTATTTTGAGGCAAAATTTCATGTTGTGTATATATATTTTTTTTAAAATTGTTATTTATAGTTAGAAATGTACTGAAGTACATTTGTAGGTTAAAATGATTTGGCTTTGATTTGTGTTCATCTAATTTAAGGGAAGCTAAACATATTTAATTTAAAAATACAAGATTAAAACATATAAAAAGAAAAAATTCTAAATGAGAAGATTGGATTTATGACAGAATCATGAACGTACTCTTCACAACAATGGATATAATGGAGAAACTGTAATAATTACTTGCAGTGGTATTGCTGTTCTCTAAATTTATTACCTGCACATAATTTTTTAAAAAGAAATATACAGATGGAAATTTTCTTTTACTGGCAAATGAGGTGATTCATTTGATATCATCTTTTATTTTTAGCACACAGAACTCACTATGGAGGATTAAATGGAGTCCAACTTCTTCCATGCTGAACTGGAACAATGGAGGAAAATGCTAGAGAATTTCCTAATTAAGCTGTACCGTTTTGGGCCATCATTTACCCATTCCTGGACAGTAAGTCTGCTGGCAATGATTACTTTTCCTACAGGTATCGCATGTCTTAGCACAAAACAGCAAAGGGTAAAAATGGTTAGAATTAATTTAAGCCCATACTGAGAACAATGGATTGGTAAAGGGTGGAGGGAAGAGCACAAAACATTTGTCAGAGTTGACACAGAATTTGGTAAAAGCTATAGTCTTATAGCAACATTAAAATAACCTGTAAAAATTAAAACAAAGACTAATCTTTTGGCTTCTGATTCTTTTTATACTTATTTATCTTTGTAGATTTCTTGATGATCAAGTTCACAATACCCTCTTCCTTGAATTCAACCTTTCATCTGAGTTCTGGTTCCAATTAGACATAATGATCAACCAAAAAATGAACTGTAGCTCAGCTAAAACAAAAGGAATGAGTGAAAAGAAGGAGTGTCTCTTTCTTCTTATTTCATATCAGCCTCTTTTATGCTCAGCACTCGGCCATGGACACTTCCCTGAGGATTCTGTCTACTCAGATTTTCATTACTTACTCCATCCCGAAAGAATTCTCTAAATTAAGAAAAAATAAAAATAAAAACTTAACGTTACTCTGGGAAAAAATACATTTTGAAACCTCCAATTGCATGCTATCTCTGAGACATATCTGCTTATAAATCCTGCTGGTATGCTGAATCTTATCACACAGGAGAAAACTGGAAACTTTATCTGCATTGAAACCAAGTGCCTCTGTGACTGCAACCTCCTTCTGTAAAAACCACTCCTGGTTGTTTCTTTCACATAAGTGGTCTTTTTGTATGTTATGTGATTTATTATTTTGGCTTTCATGGGTTGACCCAGGAGGCTACTTACTTCCCCAAAGTAGCTGTCAGTAACCAGTGGCCTCTAATATGATGTGGTGTTAAGATGTCAAATGAGATGGTCCGTAATGAATGGGGACTGACTGAACCATTCTTTCCTCTCACGTGGTCTTGAACATGAGACACAGAGAAAAGACTGTACGATGACAGAGCAGCAGAAAACTCAAGAGGGCAAGAATCAAAGAGAAAAGCAGCAAATAAAAATGGGTGAGTCCAAGGTACGGTAAAGTCACAGTAGAAACAAGCACCTGCTTTTAAGGAAATACAAGATCACTGGTTCTTCAGAGACATGGTAGCAGACCTGTGTTCAGTAACAAATCAGTACCATTCCAATTCTCCACAAAACCTGTCCATACGTGTGCCCAGACTCTTTCAAAATCTGTCTTGCCTAAGGCCATGCAACCACATCACTTCTTCTTGCAATCAGACAGAGCCTAACATAGTTCCCTTACATGGATGATGGTGTTCATTTTGACTCTCAAATATGTAATGTAGAAGGCTCTATGGTTTGTTGAATACTTGAACACTCTATCGTGCAGCACTTACAAAGTTAAATGATCTCCAATCATAGCACAGACACCATTTTCACTAAAAATGGCACAACATAGGCAAACAACCCCATTGCTTAGTACAGTGAATTACAGTTAGTACTGCTCTGTAAAGGCTCACATACTGCCCTTTTCTACTTACACTCAAACTGGCTGCTCTCTCTCCCCATCTTGCTTTTACTCTCATTTTATGAATGCTCCAACATCGGCCTGTCTCCTTTTTTGTCTTTTTTTCCAGTTATCTGAAATTGGGTCTTTTGCAATGTCCTACCCCTTAAACCAGGATAGTAAAAGGCCAAGTAACTTCTAATTAACAAATCTAATTTTCCTTTCTTTAGTTTCCATCTTACCTGACCTTTATGTAGCATGGTGAAAATGACTACTCTTTCTTCTCTAAAGCTCTTTAAATAATAGTTAACTTCTTGAAAAACACTTCTTGCCAATCTATTTTTAATCAAGTACATTTTGAACTAAACTTTACCAGCAACTAATTTTACAGGTGTCTCTTCTTGAAATATAAATCCTCAAAACCACTGGCTCTACTGGAACTTTTATCCCAGCATCTGTTTTGTAATATTTAGTTGTGATCGGTGCTATTTTACTTTGTGTTTTTCCAGGGTTGGATTCTGCTGGGGCTCATGTCCTATCTGGTACACATCTTTGTTATATTACTCATAGAAAAGCACATGGTGATTGTCAACTTTGTGATTCTTAAGAAGATTCCCCCTTAAAGAATGTTCATCCATATAATAGATTTATGGGACAGGACCACTTGAGAAAACCAGTCTAGACTTCACTGTAGAATGTATTACATAAATATCCACTCAGCAAACATTTATTAGGCTACTACTAGGCATCAGGCACCTATCTAACTGGGAAAAAAAAACTAGACTGTATACTCCAGAGGTGAACAGAAACCATGCATGTCTGTTTTGCTCTCCACTGTTTTCCCAAGGCTTGGCCAAGTATCTCTATCCTAACGAGTGCTCAGTTACAGTTTGTTGGATGAAAGAAAATAAATGCTACATGTTTTGAGTCTTTGCTAGCCTGTTAATCTCAAGTCAGGCTATCCTGTCCCTCATGTATCATAGCCCCACAGGTTTCATGTGAGTTTAAAAAGGTATCTTTTTTCTAAGTCAGTATCTTACAATGTTTTGGTCATCATTGTATCACTAGCATATCACCTGGCATGGCACTATGCACTCAATATATTTGTATAGTGAATGGCATGATTTGTTTTTCTCATTTGCTAGATGTTATTTTGGGCAGGCAAAACTGGGCAGGGCTTCCTCACCTGTCAGATGATCTGTCTCCTCATAGCCATTGTAAATAGAAAACACAATATGCATTTGCCTTAGTTCAGATCACTGTTCCAAGTTTATCCCACAAATAGTTTGTCCAGCAACTGAAAGCAGCAGTGACAAATGCAGGTGGAACTAGGTCACTAGCAGAAATAAAATGTGGTCCTAATGCCAGGACTAAAATGGACCTACTGCCAAATTAGTCCAATTGTAGCTTTTGCTTCAGCTGGATCATCCCGTGTTTGTTAGAGCTCAGCTGTTGTCATTATTCATTTGTTGATTGCTGCCCCATTCTTGGAAGTGCATAGGCATCCCATTCATTTGAAGCTGTTTTCTTAAAAATTATCATTCACATTTGATTTTTTTTTTTTTTTTCCTTTTTGGCTGCCCAAGATAGCAATCCAAGATGTTTAAAAACCCGGCATGTGATTAAAATATAGGGGGGACTGGAACATGAATTGGGTCTATAAGGAAGCAGAATGGTCCCAGAAAAGAAGAAGAAGAAATAAAACAAAATGAATTGCCTTATTGAAGTTGTTCCTGACCTTTTCCAATTTTGCTTCTAATTTAATTTTCTCAGAAATTTTCGTTTCAAAGAAAATATCTAATATTTTTATTTTTGATAGAAATTGACAGTATTAGCAATTTAAAAGCTTGCCACTTTGTAAACATTAGTTAAGTGAATGAATAAACAAAGAAGAAAATGGACTGAAGTTGAATGGTTAAATAAAGTCTATGTACATTTTTTAAACAGGGTTTTTGAGAAGTTAATACTTCTCCAGGTGAGATTATACTATACTATTTAATTTGAATTGTGAGGAAGCAAGCATCAATAAATACCAATATAAATTCCAAATGGGGACATTTGAAAGAAAGTTTAAATTATTCAAAATTTAAATTATTTTTCTAAATAGAAAATAATTTGCATATTATTGTGTATATTCAATAATAACCCAACTCTTTCATCTTCAAAATCTCAAATACTATATATAGAAAATAATTTAAATTTATCTTTTCCACTTAATTTTAATTTTTGGACATAACTATATATTAATAATTCCACCAATCTCACAAAATACCTGAAAGAACTCAAAACAAAGAAAGGAAATGAAGGGAAAGTGAGTATGGTAACTAACAAAAACAATAAATAAGAATCATTAAAATTTCCAACATCCCACAACAATTCTTAAATAAGTAAGCAAGGAAATAGTTTATACAATATTAATCTTAGAAAGATTTAAGAGTGAAGCTATTGTTACCTAGCACTGTAGTGTCTGATCAACTTAGTCTACTAAGGTAGGCAGAAAAGAACACCAAAATTCATGAGATCTAACACTGCTAAAACAAAAACTTCTATAGGAAAGACTTAAAGAACTTGCTACCATTGTAGTTAACAACAGGCAAAGCTACTGATGTCTTGCAACTTTGTAGCTGGATCCCTGGATAGACGGTTGTAGGCAAAGAACATGAATTATTTTTCATTCATTTTGGATAACCAACCTCTGGAACACATTTGCTGGATTGTTCTTGGTCAACATTTTTTGGTCATCTTAAAACAGGAAAAGTCTTCACTTTCTACACATTATGTTTTTAAAAAAAATTCATTACCACATTATAACAAAGAATATTAGGAATGAAGTCAAGAATGTAATAGGATTTGCCATGTGAATATTTCAGATATGGGCCTAAAATGAAATATATAAGTATTTATTGGGAATATTTTGTACCCACTAGTAAAGGAGAATAAGATAATGCCTTCATGCTCAGGGCACTATTCAACCATGTATTACTAAAATGAAAATATGTTAAATATTTACAACAGTGTTTAAAACATAATTAATGCCATGTATATATTAATACATTTTTTTTATTGTATTATGTTGATTAACATCCTGGATGCTGGACCAGAGAGACATGACTTTGAATCTTAGATATGCCAATTTTTATCTATGTATTTTTGTAACAGTTGCTTCATTTCGTAAGCCTGAGAAGTTTTATCTGTAAAACAGGGATAACACTAGCTCTTACCTCCTAGGGTTGTCAGAAGAATTAAATTAATTAATGTTTTTCACAGGGCTTGATGACTGATAAAAATGATAATGATGGTAACAGCTAACAATATGAGATGTTTGATGAGTTCCAGGCATAATACAAAACAAACATCAAAAATGTTTAACAAAAAAGACTGGCAATCACTTTTGCTAGAGATAAATTGTACCATCTTATGATATGAAGTCACCAAGATTTGAGAGTCATTCTGTACTGCAGATAATGGACCCTGATTGATAGAGTAATATTTTATAAAAAGAAAATATTCATAAGCAACCAGATTGTGGAACTGGAGTGTCTTAGTTCAGTCTAAGACAAAATACCTTAAAATTGGTGACTTAAAAATCAAAAATTTATTTTTTCACAGTCTAGAAATTAAAAGACTGAGATCATGGTGCCAACATGGTCAGGTTCTGTTAAGGCCTCCACTTGGTGTGCAGAGGTCAACCTTTTTGGTCTTTCCTCACATAAAAGAGAACAGAGGCCGGGTGTGGTGGCTCACACCTGTAATCCCAGCACTTCGGAAGGCCGAGGCAGGCGGATCACAAGGTCAGGAGATTGAGACCATCCTGGCTTACATGGTGAAACCCCGTCTCTACTAAAAATACAAAAAATTAGCCGGGCGTGGTGGCGGGCGCCTGTAGTCCCAGCTACTTGGGAGGCTGAGGCAGGAGGATGGTGTAAACCCAGGAGGCGGAGCTTGCTGTGAGACTAGATCGTGCCACTGAACTCTAGCCTGGGCGACAGAGCGAGACTCCGTCTCAAAAAAAAAAAAAAAAAAAAAAAAAAGAAAAAAAAAAAAAAAAAAAAAAAAAAAAAAGAGAGAACAGAACCGAACAGAAAAGAGGCACTTTTTAGTGTGTCTTCTTTTCCCAATAAACACTTGGTGTGTCCTCACATGGAAAGAGAAAGAGAGAGAGAAATTTCTCATATACCTTCTTATAAGGGCACTAATCCCATCATAAGAGGACTACCCTCATGACCTCATTTAAACCTAATTATCTCCCAAAGACTCCATCTCCAAATGTCTTCACATTGGGGGTTAGAGCTTCAACATAAAAATCTGGTGGGGACAAATTCACAATGATGCAATGAATGAATGATTAAAAACATTATCTACAAACATTCTTAATTGCTGGGTTCTGGAATTACAGACCTAAATATAATGATAGTCACTTCTCAGAAAAGGAAGAAAGAAAGAGAGAGAGAAAACAAAACAAAACAAGACTAAGGATCAGTACACAGTAACACTGTAAAGGGTCACGCAATTACATGTTAGTATATAATAAATTATGGAAGAAGAGAGAGGAAAATATAAGAAGCTGTTAGACAAACATAAGACCTAATGTTGAAATTAAAAGCCTACAGCAATCAGAACAGAATGATGCAACGTGTGAGTGCAATGGAAACATTGGCCCAAAACAATTTTATTTTGGCAATCTCAAATCCTGGCTGATTCCTAACCTAAATTTGTGTGGGGGGAACTCCAATGATTCCAGCAGAAAGCAACAGCTCGAAGTCTGAAAAAGCTGAGCAGAGATTTCAGCTTCTGCCCACTACCAGGGAGGCAGAATTTAGAATCTGAATCCTACCAAATTAGAGAGGCTTGGTAGCCACTTTTGGACCAGACTTTAGAAACAAATACTAAGGTCTCACTCTCAAACTAAAATACAGAAACAATGCATGAAATAAAGTCTCCACAATTCTAATCTAATCACCCAGGATTTTTAATAGCATACCAGGACAAAAACCAATATTCTTAAAAGAAAGGTAATAGAATCTGGAACCCCTACAGCATATTACTCTTAGTTTTTAGCATAATAAAATATGAGACATATAAGATGAAAACGGTTACATTTTCAAGAGGGAAAGAAAATCAATGGAAACAGGCTTCTAAATTACCCAGTCGTTGGCATTAGCAAGAAAAGTGTATAGAGCAGGTATTATAAATATACTGAAGCCTTAAAGGAAAAGATGGTCAAATAAGAGAAGAGATGGAGAATATCAGCAGATGAAACTATGTAAAAGAATAAAAGAATGGAACAAAAATTTTAAAACTGAAAACAAAACAAAACCAAAATAAACAAATTTACTGGACTGGCTTAACAGAACATTGCAGATAGCCAAAGAAAGGGCCATTGACATGAAAGGCAGATAAATAGACTTTATTCAATGTAAAACAAGACCAAAAGAGAGAAGAATGACTGAGCAGAGCCTTAGTCACCCATGGGACAATCTAAAACAGTCAAGTATGTGTTTAATTGAAGTTTCAGATGGAGGAGAAACAGAATGGTATAGAAAAAAAAAGTGAAGAAAAACTAGATAAATATTATCCAATTCAAGGACAATAGCTCATCTTGCAGATCCAGGGAGCTCAACCAACTCTAAGCAGGATAAATACAAAGAAAACCACATTTAGGCACATCATACCTTAGGTATGAGGGCACATCATAGCCGAACTCCTGAAAACCAAAGACAAAGAGAAAACCTTGGAAGCAGCCAGAGAAAAACAGCACTGTCTATACCAATTAACAATGATTTGTAGATACACTGACTTCTCTTCAGAAGCGATGGCAGCCAGCATACAATAGAGCAATGTTGTTACTGAATTATTAACCAAAATCCCACATCTAGGGAAAAATACACAAAGGCAAAATAATCACACAAACAACAACACTGAAAATAAAATATCATCAGACAAAAGCTGAGAAGGCTGGCAGCAGAACTGTATGCAAGAAATGCTAAAACCAGTTTTTTAGGCTGAACACAACGTGAGGACTGAACAGAAGTGGATATGGTAAAAAAGTGGGTAAACTGTTCTTTTATCTTAGTTGCTGTAAAACACAACTAAAATTTTGAAAGAAAAAATTTTAACATTATATTATGGGATGTATAATATACATAAATGTAAAATAGTGACAACAATATCACAAAGGACAGGAGTAAATTAAACGAATTTATAATTTTGCAATTCTCTTACATTTAAAGGGAGGTAGTACAATGCCGTTTATGAATGAACAGTGATAAATTAAGGATGCCGACTGTCATCTTTGGAAACACCACTAAAATGTGTACATATACATATACCTTTATATATAAAGCAAATATAAATATGCATTTATATATAAAGCTTTACATATATTTATATATTTTAATTAATTATACATTTACATGTACATATAAAGTTCTCTATAGATACATAAAGCAAAAACTATGAAAACAATTTAGTCAAAAGCCATGAAAACAGTTAAATATCTAATTGATTCAAAAGAAGGGATAAAAGGAGGAAAGTGGAATTTTTAAAAGTCAAATAGAATAAATATACTAATAAGAAAATGGCAGACCTAACCATGATTGTATTACATGTAAATCTACAAGACGTTCAAATGAACTGAGTACAAAAGAAATACATAATTATATCCCATTTACAAGATATGCACTTTAAATATAAAAACAGTAAAAAAAGTGGAAAAAGATATAGCACACAAACAATAAGCATAAGAAAGCTGGTAGCAATATATTGATATATGACAACCAAGTCTTCAAACAGAGAAATGCAAGTTATAACAAAAATGAGATAAAAATACACACCCAAATGAAATACAAATATCCATTCACTGAAAAGACTAAATGTCAAAAAATACTGGCAACATCAAAAGTTGGATAATCTGGTGCAAATGGAACTGTCATGGATTGTTTGCGGGAATACAACATGGTACAACTACTTTGAATAACAGTGTGGGAGTTTTTAATAAAGTTAAACATAAAAGCTACCCTATAACCCAGCAATTTCACATCTAAGAATTTTCCAAGAAAAATGAAAACATATCTCTACAAAAAGACTTGTAAAGGGATATTCACAATGGCTTTATTCACAATAAACAAAAACTGTCAACCACACAAATGTTCATCAACTGGAGAATGGATAAAAATTCTGTGGTGTATTAATAAGACAGAATGTGATTCAGCAATGGAGGAAACAAACTACTAACGCACACAACAACATAGATTAATCTCGAAAACATGTTAAGCAAAAGAAGCCAGATACAAGAGTACAGTATACATTATTCTCTTTATACTATAGATTGCAAGACTAGGCAAACCAAATCTATCACAGGAAGTGTCAGAACACGATTGGCCTTTTTAGGAGAAAGGGGTGATCAGAAGGGACACACAGGAAAGCTTTTTTGTATAGATGGAAATAATTCTATATCCTGATAGAGTAATGATTATACAGGTGTATACATTTACCAAAACTCATAAAATTCCTCTCTTAAAATCTGAGCATTTCACTGTATGTAAATTTTTCTTCAATTAAGAGAAGCTGCATTTCCAAATAAATGACTGAAATTTTAAAGCTCATAAAAATTCAAGCCCCGTGCTTTTGCGGTATTCCACAGTACACTCATTAACATTAAACTGTGGCAGGGATTTTAGTCTATGATTTAGGCTGGTATTTTGCCTATGAAAACTACCCAATTTTTGTTTTTCTAATAGCAACATCTTCCCTTTGTACCATTTTCTTTCTGAGGGGGAAAAATAAGTGAGCCTCTTGGGGCATTGCAGCAAACTCTTTAAAACTGCAGGGGTGCCAATTAACACAGTTTCAGGAAGTGCCTAAACTGAAATCCCAGAGAGACAATCCTACATTACCAAGTACACAGCCCATGAAACACCATGTTGTTTCATAAAGGCTACATTTCAACAGTCATCTAAAACAAATGAGAAGTGCACAAAAAACATAAAAGTTCATGAAGTCAGCATGTTATAAAAGTTTAGGCTCTTTGTTTCTGTGCCATTTTTCTATTGCACTTTCATATCTACTTCGAAGATTTAAGAGGTGCGTCAGCGCCTATGATCTTCTGTGGGGAAAGTAAATTACATATATATGTAATATATATATCCATATATATGTATATTACATGTATATTACATATATGTGTATATGCAATTACATGTGTATACATGTATATATGCAATTACATATGTATAATATTTATATATATGCAATTAAACCAGTGAACTTCTTTAGGTCTAATGTTTTCCTTCTTTTCTTGTGCAGTCATTCGATCATTGATTCAATCATTAACAGTTAAAGAACATTATGCCTGAAACAAGTTCAAACACAAGTAAGATACAGGTCTTGGCTTTAAGGAACTTAATCTAACAGTGGTTAAGAATAATTAAAAAGATAATGTTAAAACTTCCTAAGTGCTGAAATAAAGAAAAACCCCCGGGCATCAAAGAGCATATTTGATAGCCACTGAAGTATGCTTATGCATATATATTATTTCTCAATGGGAGAAAGAAAGAATTATTTATCTAATACATATGCACACCAAGTCTCATCTCATCCTTAAATTGAAAATGCATCAGATGCGTAACCTGACATTCTAATGAACCAGAACAGATTGTGACACCACCTTGCAGCAGAAACAAATGGAGTCCCTCGTATGGTTATTATCCATCATCGATGTTTTTTATAAATGGCACCTAAAAATATTTCTTAACAGCTTTCTCTGCTTGAGCTATAATTATAGTCCTACTGAAGAGTAAAATAAAAAAATTAAGGACATATATTTTCACCTTGAAGTTTTTTTTTTTTTTTTTTTTTTTTTTTTAAGATAATGTCTTCCTTACTGTTTGGTAGAACACATAAATATGTGGGACATGTAATATATGAAACGAATCCACACATGAGGAAAAAAAATCTCATAATCTGATTCTATAGTTTGCTGATGTTGGACATTTCTTAATAGCATTATTTTCATTTGTTTGCTAACTCCAAAGTGACCCTACAAGCCACCAGTTTATCCATGGAATTGTGTCATATAATTGTAGTGAATTAAATATGCTATCAAGCTACCCTAACCCCTATTTCTGGATTCCTAGATCTAGGTTTATTGTAAATACTTTAACATGCAAGGACCCAACAAATAACTGTCTACTGGATTTCAAATAGTTAATTCATTTATCAAGTTATTCAAAATGCTACAGATTATATTTCCTGGCCGATTATTTCAACATTCATAACACACAAAGTTGAATGATTGGAAGAGAGAAACAGCTGTTACTAGGGAAATAAGGGAACACTGTAAGGAATTTAAAAACCATTCTGGGTAATCAGTTTCAATTTTAGAAATTAACAGCTGCTTTGAAAACATAAAATCCATATGTTTTAGGATTTATTTTACTTTTGTCCCTTTGTCATTTTAGGGTTTGTCATCAGCTGAAAATACATAGTATATTGGATTTTCTTAGACACCCATCTCCTCAACAAGATTCAGGGGATTCCTATTGCTTTCTGCAAGTCAAAGTCATGGCAAATGTAAACATTGTTGGTTAATAATTAAAAGAGGAAACGTTCCAATTAGAAAAGCATGGCTTCAAATGTTAAATGAGATAAAGGAGTCAAGAATTTTGATATGTGAGACAAAACTATTGAATTTGCCAATCTGGAAGTTCTGGTGACCTCACAGCAAAGTTTTCAGTAGTGTCAAGAGTAGATAGACCAAACTTGTAAGAGTGATGGAAAAATGGAGACAGTAGAGAGAGTTCTATTTATTAGTCACATTTAGTAAAAATAAAGATTCTTTATTCCAGCACTCATTTTGAAAATTCTAATTCTTTTATATTTTATATTATTCTGTTAGTGGAAAAGTTCAATGCTATCTTCAAGTTTTAATAGAGTAGAGACATTTAGATTCCACCCCACAGAATAAAATGTTTCGGGTACTATTTATGGATCTCCATATAATACTTCTTTCAGGCCAAGGTTTATAATCAATTCACCTAATTGTCTATAATCAATTCAGCTAACTGTTACAAGAAACTAGTATCCATGGACTCATATTTTTTGTTCCTGAGTGGATAGTTACTGTATTAAAAAACACAGCACTAGCCATTTGCTGGTTGTCTCACATTCTCTTACACACACCTATGTGTAGGCACAATATTCACCTAGATTATCAATTTAAGTGGTGAGGGGGATAGGGCTCCCCATCTGGGTGAGGTCAGTCTACCACTCTCCATCTGCTTTACCTGCTCCTGGGTAAGTGATCAATTCAGTGTTGATCAGCATGCATGGGTAACTTCAGTGTCAACAGAAAAGTGTGGGAAATTAAATTGGGCCCCAGACCCGTATTGTATCCTCAACTGCTTCATATTTAGGCATTTTGTGTTTATTGTTAATCAGCTACAATTCAGTTGGAAGAAAAAGTGAGAGACTGATGTTTCACGTTTCTACTATTAATGTTCACTTGTTTTTACCTTCATTTCACAATGACATAATGATTTTGATGATGAGTATCTATAGCAAAATAAAGAATATATCTGGTTTTTGTCCTTGGTTCCTACCACAGTGCTTCAAAAACCACTGGAATTTCCTGATTGATAGGAGTGTCTGTTATCTTAATGAAGTAACTTCTGATAGGCCCCTAAACAGCTTTCATATGGGATTGGTCAACAGAAAGAACAACCATGAATAGAGCACTTGAATTTTGAGCCATTTGGACCTCCTCAGAGGGGACCAGGGCTGGAAGTTGAGTTGAAGCATGCGGCCAATGATTTCACCAGCCATGCCTATGTATTAAAACCCCCATAAAAACTCTGGACACCAAGGCTCAGTGAAGTTCCTACTTGGTGAACACATTGATGCACTGGAGGGTGATGCATCATCACAATGTGGGGAGAGGGCATGGAAGCTCTGTGATCCCTCTTAGACTTCACCCTAAGTAAATCCTTTATACTAAAATTACAAGGATAGCACTTTCTTGAGTTCTGGAATCATTCCAGAGGATTGTCAAACCTGGTGAGATTATAAGAACCTCAAAACTTATAGCCAGTCTATCGGAAGTACAGGTGTCCTGGGGACCCTCAAAGTATGGCTATTGTCTGAATTAAAGACAGTCTTGTAGAAGACTGAGTCCTTAACTTGTGGGGTCTGCACTAACTCCAGGTGGTTCGCATCACTGGGTGTACTACCGTACACCCAGCTGGTGTCAGATTAGTGGAGTTTGGACAGGGTAAGGCTTTAAGAAGCCAACTGGCTTGCATTAGCTTTAGGATAGGGGAGAGCAGAATATTTTTATTGGCATGATAGAACTTCACAGAGAAGATATTTGAAATATATATACATAAAACAATTGATTCACATAACTGTAAAGTTAATCTTATATATTCAGTATTTTCAGCTTTAAACAATAAAAGTAGTAAACTGTGTGAATGTGTATCTACACACACAATGTATATCTAAAATATATATGATATATATTTTATATATTATGTATGTGTGTAAAGTGTGTGCACTTTTTTCTTGTAGGCTTCTTTGACTAGTAATTTGCATTTTCAACAAGGCTGCTACTTTTTCTTGAGAAATTGAGTATCTTAGAGAATCAAAATAAGAGCTGAAGAAATTTAACCAGCAGACTAGAAAAAATATGGCTCCATGGGCACAGAAGTCATAATTTTTTAAAAACAAAATACTGATCCCATTCTCTATGATGTTTTATGTCATCTCTGTATTCCATGAAGATAACACACAATATTTTACCCAAAAAACAATAGTTATAAAATATGAAAATGTCTATCCTTGATATAACAGAAAACATTGACTTATTTTTTTAAGCAATTGTTGGGAAAGAATGTTGTTCTCATATTCCAAAGCTCCAGGTCCTCCAGAATGTGTAATATCAATGTCAACGGATTTTTCTTATACAGAATAAACATTCAAAGCAACGGAAGGAAAAGCAACATGACACACGAAACCCAATCATTCCTTAAAGAAAGGGCATTAATTCGGTGATGAATTGCTCACTGAGTCATTCCATAGAGGGATGCTTGAAAAAGAAAGTAGGAAGTATCAAGTTAATGAATTTACAGATATAGTCAAGCCACTTAGTAATCTGAGCAAACGAGTGGAACTGGAGACTCATTGCTTCCGTTTCTCCATCTGTCAGATATTGAAAGCTATTTACCTTCTTTTCAGAGGTTTAGGGAAGATTAGTTGATTTCCTGAAGTATGTTGAAAGTGAAAAGTCCTTTTACTTTCACCAAGTCTCTTTCTTACATTTACTAGTTCGGGCATTGCTGTAAATCAACACCAGAGACCAAGAGATTCTATTACAGCAACCCAAAACATGTTGTAGGAGATGGATAAGAAATTAACGCAACAGGGATGGGTCACCAGACTCCCCAGATTAAAAAAAAAAAGGTCTATCAGTCCCCAGTTCAAGTAGCACTTTTATATATTTTTCATCAAACACTAATGAATGTCTTCTATGTGCTAAATACTGTAATGTATTAGTGAAGTGTCCTTGATTAAATAAAGATGTGATTTTTTTTAGCATTTACTTTATACTAGGCCATATGCTAAGTGACTTACATGCATTAACTTATTTAATTTCTAAAATTATAATTATTGAATACATTTTATTATTCCCATTTTGCAAATTAGGAAATGGAGACTCAGCAAGTTTAATTTCTTTTCCCCAGGTTATATAACTAAGGGGTAGCCAAGCCAAAATACAAACCCTGTAGCCTATCATCATAGTTATATTGCCTACGAAAGCTATATAATATATTTTCATGTTATAAGTAAATTTTAGGCAAAAGTATTGCCCATTGGGAGTGCAACCAGTACAGGGAAAAGAGTATTAAATCTGGCAGCAGGTAGCGTATCTCAAGTCCAGTTTTGCTGTTTTTTACTTTTCTGGTTTTGATCAAGTTATTCTTAGCTTTCTGTGTGCAAACTAAGAAGAATGGCCTGGAAAACTTACTGTTATTCTTTGTTCTGGCCTCATTCTTCTAGAGGCCAACAGCCAGTTCCCATGTGAAATGATACTATGCCATAATCTGACAAAATCCTGGAATGCATGAACTCATTTATTACGGCCAATTATGTAGGTTGGATGTACAAAATTAAACAAGATAATCTCTTATATTCATTCTCTGTTTTTATAAAATTGTGGTTTATTTTTAGCTTGCTTCACTCAGCTTCAGAGACATTCCCACTACCTGACATTAAATCAGTTCTCTGTTTATTGTCTGTCTCTTCCACTGAAATATAAACTCTTTGAGAACAAAGGACATATTTACATTATTTTCTGCTGTATTTCTAGTACCTAGAATGGTGCCCACTAGATGCTCAATAAATAGTTGCTGAATCAATAGGGAAGCTTAAGTACTCAACTGAAGTTTAACAGAACTCTCTGCTTGCTTCCAATATCTTAAATGTAAAAGAGCAAAGACCATTAACTACCTTTTTTCTTTTTTTTTTTTGAGACAGAGTCTCGCTCTATTGCCCAGGCTGGAGTGCAGTAGTACGATACTGATCTCGGCTCACTGCAACCTCCGCCTCCCAGGTTCAAGCAATGCTTCTCCCTCAGCCTCCCAAGTAGCTGGAATTACGGGCATGCATTACCACGCCCAACTAATCTTTGTATTTTTAGTAGAGATGGGGTTTCACCATACTGGCAAGGGTGGTCTCGAACTCCTGACCTCCTGATCCACCCACCTCGGCCTCCCAAAGTGCTGCGATTACAGGTATGAGCCACCATGGTTGGCCAGCTACTAACTACTTTTATTGAATAGTATAAAAATTCCTTCTTTTCCTCCAGCACACACACACACTCACAAGTACACATCATGAAGCCAGTAATACCTGCCCCCTCCATCATAGTCAGCCAGTATGACTTTGAAAAGTCAGTTAATCAAACTGGGCCTTAGTTGCCTCACTGGAAAATTTAAAGTACATATTTTAATTCCCTGAGGTCTCCAAGTGGAAAAGAGTGAATAGCAAAGGTCTCTGCATCTTTCCTAAATCAGAGTTTAATGATTCAATAATTTCCTTTTTTTGTTGTTGTTGTTGTTTTAATTGAGACAGGGTCTTGTTCTGTTACCCAATCATGGCTCACTGCAGCCTTAACTTCCTGGGCTTAAGGAATCCTCCTACCTCAGCCTCCCAAGCAGCTAGGACTACAGGTGCACACCACCACGCCTGGCTAAATTTTGTATTACATGTAGAGATGGGGCATCACTATGTTGCTCAGGCTGGCCTGACCTCTTGGCCTCAAGCATTCCTTCTGCCTTGGCTTCCCAACGTGCTGGGATTAGAGGCATGAGCCAAGGTGCCCAGTTGGTAATGTCTCTGAAGTCTAATATTGGCAGACAGTGGGGGAGGGTCCACCTTCTGACCAACCCCAAATATCTCAGTGAGATAATAATAAATATGACCTCCTCCTTCTCAAAAATAGCATCAGGTCTTCTGACTTGAGCATACCAGAGCCCAATACTGCTTCAGGATCTCAAGTGACTTTTAATCTAATTAGACACCCACATTCAAAGAACATTTTTACAACTGAAAACATCAACATAAAGAACAAACACTAAGACCTAACTCTGAATACTCACTGTCAGTCAGCATTTGACGATTTAACATCGATTTGCTTATTTAAACCTTCCAATAAACCATTTTGTAGAAAAGCAAACTGAGGTACAAAATGATTGTCAGTTGCCCAAGACTCATTAAAGTACCAAGTACAGTTTCGTGGATTAAACCAAGAAGTGGTAACTAAAATGTTTGCTCTTAACATAATAGATAAAATAAGAAATGTGTCAGAATTATGATCAAATAAGGAACTATCTCTATTTAGAAGTTCTATCCTGAAGATAGCTAGTCTGGCATGGAAAAAGTTAATTCAGGGGCTTCTAACTACATTCTGTTCTGACACACCATTAATTTCTTTATTTCACGGATTAGTAGAAACTTTAAAAATGGTGAATGTTTATAGTCCCAGCTACTCCGGAGGCTGAGGTAGGAGAATGGCTTGAATCCTGAGAGTGGAGGTTGCAGGGAGCTGAGATCATGCCACTTCATTCCAGCCTGGGTGACAGAGTGAGATTCTGTCTCAAAATAAATAAACAAACAAACAAAAAATAAATAAATAAAATTAAAACTGTATACATCCTTCCATTTTACAAATGAGAAAACTGAGGTTGCAAGCAGCAAAGTGATACCATGTGATTACTTACAGTCTGATAATTGTAGTATCACTCAGGAAAGAACTGTCCTACATTGTGCTAAGGCAAAAACTTCACATAAGGTACTATGTAGCATAAAGTAGCTACCGTATAATTCAGGGCTTCTAAAATTATCCGGAGTTTTAAAACTCAGTCTGCACCATACTGTCAAAAACACCCATTCCTGACATTCAATGTCTGGCTTTAATTAAGTTATTTATATAGATTTTACTCCAAATGTATTTGTAGAAAAGGTAGAGCATATCAGAAACAAATTGTGGGATTTTGCTATTCACTACAGCATCTCTCCTCCTGCACATAAATGATTTAATGAGATAATGGAACTCTGGAAGGGAGTACAAATCCAAAAGGGAGTAGACACTGCCAAAAAGGTCATTTCTTGATGCCTGTAGCAAAGGGAAATGTTCAAAATGGACTAGCATAAACACACCAGGAGGCACTTCATAATGTGCTTTGCAGCCATTTACAAGGTATTTTATGTGTTGTGTTTGATGAAAACAATAAACATCTTATATCAAATGGTAGAAATGATGTCTTATGGTTCTGCTACCTGCTGTGGCATCACTTTAAGTCACTGGAGAAACCTAGAGGATATTTAAGTCCCAAAAGAAGGCCTTTAGTTATCAACATTTGGCAAATTCATGGGTTGCTCTAGCATAAAATTTTTCTTTTTTTTTTTTGGTACTTCACAGCCAGGCCTACAAATCAATCCTTTCAACACCTATTAACCTATAAAATTCCTCTATTCTTCTGCAGAGCTGAAGAATTTATATCACTCAATTTGTACAGAATGCAAATTCGAAATAATGTTCCAAAGTAGAAAGTATAGGATATCAGTTTCTTGGGACAAATAAATCATGACAGATACATTTAATATGTTAATTATTTAGAAGTAAATTTCTAATGTTCATCACAGCATGTCTTCTCTATTCTATTTCTTTCTCTTTATGTAATTTTCTTAAATGGCTGTTTTTAAAAAGCTCTGTAATAGAATTCCCTAACAGTTTAAGATATTTTTTAAGAGGCTAAATTCATTTTCTTAAGCACTTCAAAGACTCATGGCTGACCTTGAGTTACCAACCCATGTATGATGGAGGATCACTTTCTAAATCTTTGAGTTTCTGCTCTCTCTTCTGTATCTTTTTAATTTTATTACCTATCTTTGGTTTCTAGTTTGAGTTCCTTAAATATAATCAATGGCAGAAACAGAGTTTTCTGTATATATGCTCACAGAATCTAATTCTTTTTCTTTGGCCAGGAATACTATCAACTCTCTATGGCTATCTCTATACTATCTATCTCTATACTATCAACTAATCAGAAGTTTTGTCTATTGACATTTTAAGAATAACTCAGGCAATAACAATGAATTAGGCAGTTATCAGGGCTGAGTGTTAGGTAAGAAATCTTCGATTTGGGGAGGGGGGTTGGAGGCCTCTAGTGGCATCACTGTGTGGGAATATTCTTGCATGTTGAAAGAATGCTATGCATAAGAAACTCTTCCTTCTTTCATCCATTCATCCCACTATCTCATTCTCAATGTCACTTATTCTAGGCAAGATCACACACTTACAGCCTCCTAATAGGTGTCTATCTACAGAAAGGTGTTTCCCCCAGTTCATATTTTTCACACTAATCTTTCTCGGTGGCTTCCCATTGTCACAAACACACACCCAAATCCTCACTTTCACATCACTGTTCTCAAATTCTACTTACCACATGCTTATTCATTTAAAAAATATTTTACCCTTCTTTTAATCCATCTATTTTTAATCAAGTATTAATTTAAGGCTGGGCACAGTGGCTCATGCCTGTAATCCCCGTATTTTAGGAGGCTGAGGCTGGTGGATCACCTGAGGTCAGGAGTTCAAGACTGGCCTGGCCAACATGGTGAAACCATGTCTCTGCTAAAAATACAAAAATTACCCAGATGTGGTGGTATGTGCCTGTAATCCCAGCTACCTGGGAGGCTGAGGCAGGAGAATTACTTGAAGCCAGGGAGCAGAGGTTGCAGTGAGCCGAGATCGTGCCACTGCATTCCAACCTGGGTGACAGAGGGAGACTCCATCTCAAAATAATAAGAATAATAACAATTTGAGAATTTAATGTGGTCCTCTAGCATTACTCTAGTCAGGGCTATCTTACAACATCTCTTGAAATGTAGTTATTCCCTAACTACAAGCTCCTGCCTTCTTGGTATCTTTCTCTTTCTCTGACAACTAAAAATGTAAGATTGTCAAAGATTGTAGCTTAGTTTACAAACTCTTGAACAACATTTTTAAGACAATTCACATGTTACTGTTTTTCCTGAATGTCTATATAATTCCATGCTTATGTTAACTGTCATGGTGCTTAGTCACTTACTGCCTTCAATTTTAATTTTCCTATGCATGTTCTGCCACATTTCTGCTTGAAGAGCAGCAGATGAAATATATACAATCCTTCTGCTTCTCCCACAGCTCATAGTCAGCATTTTGGCTGAATGAACACAATTAAATGAGAAACAATATCCCTTTACAGTATGTTTGGAGAATTACGGAAGAAACACAAGCAGCCCTAAAAGAAACTGGATATACAAAACAACTCTATTATATGGAACTACAGCTGATGCAAGAAAATTACATAATATTATTAAGTCTCTACTTTTATACCTTTCTCATTGATTTTATGACTTGATATTTTATTTATAACATTTCTTTATCCTATTTTCTCTCCTATAGATTTTATGCTATCCCTGGTGCTACTGAATTCTGTAAGGCACTGGGTGCATGCTCTTTTAAATAAAATAAACTCTACCCAATAAAGTTGGAATTTTCCAGAAGAGACACTTTTAACAAAAACGATTAGAAAACAGAGAGATTAAAACAAAAGCAATGGGAAGTGTCCAGACCTTTTGTTGTTGTTGTTTGGTAATCGACATTTGCTTTTGGTTGGACGAAACTGGGCTTTTCTCTTCTCAGCTTGAGCAATAACAAATTGGGAACTGAAGAGATCTGTGTTTTTAAGAGGACAGCTGTATGTATACCCTCACAGGATGTCCTCTTTGCCAAAGTAGTCAGTTTAGACTATTTAGAAAAATTATAACTCAATTCTTCTTACAAATTCCTGTGTCATGCTTTATGCGTTCCTCCATGTAGTAGTTTTCAATCCTTAAATCTTTGGGTCAAGAGGTGGAGGGTACTGTCACACAAGCCTCTTACTCCTGCTGTCCCAACTCGCACCACTGGTGCTTCGATGAATGAGAACTCAGTGAATCTCCAGGGTCCTTGTGGCTTCAGATAATTTTAGAGGTAGCAAGAATGAACAAAAGGATTCATTCAACAGTCTATGTTTGTTTTTAAAGTGGAGAGGTTGTAACCAAGTGTTTCCTGAGGCCACACATTTAGGTGATCTCTGGCCCCTATTTCTCATCCCTGGCACTACAAATATAGCCATTTTAGAAGAAAAAAAAATGTTTTATATAATATCCCATTTACAGTTGATACACTATTTTTGTTATTTAAAAATTCCACTTACAACCCAAATTCTTAACTTCATAATCTATTTTAGATTCTTGCTTACAGATGTTTTGATTGGTAGATTCTCTTAGCTCCTCCTTCAAGGCATATTTGAGTTCACTGCCCCTTTTTGCAATCGGTTTCACATTTACTTCCCTGATTCTGGCAACCAAGAAGAAAGGAAGGACTGACTTTCTCTTCCAGCAGGAGTGTCCTCTGTGGGACAGCTCAATCCCATGTCCTAGCAATGGAAAAAAGGTGCTGAAGCCTGGACGGCTGGACTGGACATTAGTTAACAACTAACACCTGTGGATCATCCACAGGTTCATTGCTAAATACTTCACAGTAATTTTCTTGGTATAACTGTTAACTAAGGATGGTCATTGTCATTTTATGGATATGAAAAGTGAGGTTCAGAAATGTTGGCTACTTTGCCCAATGACACAGTTATAAGCAGTAGAGAACCCAGGCCTGTCTGGCTGCAAAACTTATTTGTTTATTCCATCGTTTTGCCCTCTAACCCACATTGTCTCTCTTCTAAGTATTAGACAAAGATGGCAATGCTGGTGTTTTCATAACAAAACTAATAAAGTTGTTACACATCTCCATAATGACTTAATTCTCACTACCTTTGAGATAGGTAGCAAGGTATCATTGGTATGTTATGGATAAAGGAATTAATTTTATAAACTTGTGCTACAGAGTCATTGTACCACAACTATAAAACACCTGCCCTAGAGAGCTTCAGCTCTCAGAACATGTACTCATTTACTTCCTCTCTTTCATCTCTGTACTGAAGACTTTAGAACACAGAGTATTGACTTGTAATAGTGCTTAAAATGTTAGTTCTGGGGAACAATTTTATCAGGGAATAAAGATATTTAAAAGTCTATGTCTTTCTTTTCTTTCAACTGCCTCTCAAGTCCCTAGATCCTGAAAGTTACTTTCTTTCAGCTATAAATAAACTTGTCTTTTCCCTAGCTATCACCTAAACAAAAGCCATGAGACCTGTAAGTAATTTTTCAGTTGGGGTAAAAAAAAAAAATGAGCATTCTACAATAGAAGACACACAATAACTTAGCAGAGAACTTGGCACAAATCAAATATAATCAGACATAATCATTAGTTGCATCCAAAAACTTTAAGTACTATAATATAATTAAGATAAACATTTATTTGCAGGAGGGGAGTGATATGTTCCACTAAGTTTAATATTCCAGGAACATTACTTAATCTAGCAATCCAAGAATAATAACCAAACATCTTAACCACCAAATAAATTTATTAATCATAAGAAGAAAGGGCATGCTTATCAATCATTTGGAGGTTTTTTTGAAAAGTTACCCCTAAAAAAAGTGAGAGTTTTTCACTTTCTTCTGTTTATTTTTATTGTGGCCCCCTGAAATGTCTTCTTTCATTTGGCATTCCTAGCCTTACCCAGGAAATGTATCAGTTCCACGTCCTTATTTACTGCTGGAAGGAAGTATGAGAATGACAGCTACACAAACTGAAATACAAATTAGCCACAGAAACAATAGCATTGGCTTCTCCATTTGACTATAGCCAACAGCCAAAGAGTGACCTCTAAGTGAATCAAAATTTCCACTCCTGAGATTTTGAGTCTGGATCTCTACTCTTTTTAATCTGTTATCTTTGTCTTAAACAACTGTAACAAGAAAGGACAAAAATGAGACTAGCCCTTTATTTTCTTCATTTCATGGACACATGCTAAAGTCTTGCTGCTTTCTGCTCTTCCAACTCACTGGAATCTTTCAGAGCTCCTCTTGGGAAAAAAAAAAACGAACAAAGCACTGAGCAGGATACATTGATGTGGAGCTCTAGGGGCTGGCAAACATCAAGTTGCACAGAAGTCACCAGGGTATTAAGCAACTATCACAAAGTATGTGAAAGATATCTTTGGAAATATTTTTCTTTTTCATACATTCTTCACTTTTGCCTTCTAGAAACCCAATGTTCTCACTTACTACTTTAATATAACAAAACTTCTGAATACTCAAATTTAACTAAGCTTGACTGACCTGTGGTTTAACAACAACAACAAAAAAGTATGTTTAAAAGAAATACTAACTTGTATTTCTATAGGATTTTATTTTAAAATATGTATTTATAAGCAGATACAGATTTATGCACACATATACCCTCATGCATATTTATTTATTATGATAAAGGGTTATTTGACATGGTCATGCTAGATAAATTCAAAACACAAGCAACTGCAAATATAAGACAGTGATTCTATAGACTCAATATAGCTCCAGTGAACATAACTAGAATCAATCCAGTGATACTAATGTGTCTAATGACTGCTAGTGTCTGTGGGTGTGCCTAGCAATCATTAGACATATTAGTGCCACTGAATTTTTCTTCAAAGAAAAATAATTTTTTTCAAATTTTAAACCAGGAAAGAACTTTTACTGTCCTTATCAATTCAAAGCCAAGTCATTAGTACTCAAAGTTTGCCATAATTATTTATACCACATTTTATTTTATTAACTATATATCACCAATTGTTTTTATAGCTATTCACAAATTTTCCTCTTTAAAATATGTTGACATTTCTATTGGGTTTGAATAGCCCATATTTTCCAATAACTGAATAAGATCCATATTCCAAGAGGATGGGGGTAGGTTCCACATCTAGCTGAAAGGGTATGCATATTTTTCTAGCTACATTTCCCCAGTAAGAGGCTGAAAGAGCCACTGAAGCCCTCCAGGTATGTTTAACTTGATAGTTACCTACTATGCCAACCACTCAATTCCTTCTTAACTTTCGAGTAAAAGTTAATTGAACTGAACAGATCTTTGTTCACTTTTGAAGATACTAAGAGTAATTATCTCTAAAGTTATTCCAGTTTCCAAGTCTTCCTTCTTAGTTTGCCAGTATGGAAGCTCTAGATCACCAAAACATACCAAAACCATAATTCAAGACAGAGCTATACAACTACAATTGTTAATAATTAGGTAGAGAATAATGTCATTACTTACATTCTTAATTCTATACCAAGTCGAATAAAACTACTTATCCCATTATAAATTCAGGCATATTGTTATTTGAAAAATAAAGAACATTTTGATTCTTTAAATAGAAAGATGTATTATATTTCAAACAATGGAGAAATAGATAACATGATATATAACTCACGTATCTGGATTTTTATAAAAGATGAAGTTATATATCAGCAGCCAATATAACTTTCAGCCTAGGTTGTTCAAAATTAAATTAATTGGTGCAAATTAGGCTGAGCCAATTCCAAAAAGGTCTGATATGAAACAGATTTCACAGACTATGAGGATCCTTGGTACTATTGCCATTAAAATGCCACTCAATGGACTTCTAAAGCAACCCAGTCCCTCAGCAAGCTATTAAATCAGATATGGAATACTACCTGAGGATATGAAATGCTCATGACACCTTTGTCTTTCAAGGTAATAATGGAATGATTTTTAATTTCTGGGCTCATTAAAATACATTTAGCCATTTAAGAGATTCTATTAGGTGATCCACAGCATATGACAAGTTGAAGGATTTAGTCTTGGGAAAAAATTAACAATTCACTTTTCTTCTTGAGCTAATTTTTTAAATGCTGTCCTAAATAGTTCCTTAATCCATTCTAATTTCATTTCCTGAATAAAGAAATTCTGAAAAAAAATATGTAAGTCTACATACAATAACTGAAACAGATTTATTAACGAGTGACTCCAGACTTAAATATCCAATCACCTACCCAACAGCTCTACTTGAGTGACTAATACACACATCACAATAAGTACACCTAGAACTAACCTGGTTCCCATTTCAGTAACTCCTCCCAGGATCTTCTCTCAGCACACAGCAACTGGATTCCACCAGTTTCTTAGTTCAAAAACCTCCCTGTTATCCCTTTTCTCACACATACCTCACACATAACCATTGGTCAATCCGATGAGTTCTAACTTCAACATATGTCCCTAATACGACTACTTCTTATTGCCTTCCAAGCTATTGATGACCCAAGGCATGATTCTCAAACTTTGATGGGCATCAGAACTTTCTGAGAGGCTTGTTGCAACACAGATTCCTGGGCCCTACCTACCTCTACAGTCTCTGATTCAGGTCTAAGGTAGAGTCCAGGTGATGTTGCTATAGCTGCCCCAGGAACCATGCTTGAGAACTGCTATCCTATATTAAGTCACCATTGCCTGTTGCTATACTATTTCATATATGTCTTTCTGACTTCTCTTTTTCAGCCCTTGCTCCCTTGGAGTCTGTTTTCCAGAGAGTAGCCCAAATGATTTGCTTTAAATCTAGGTTAAATTTTGTTACTCCTCTGCTCAGGTCCCTGCCCCCTGCCCTTATGGTTCCCATCTTACCCAGAGAAGAAATTGAAGTCTATATAATCATCTACATGACCTGACAAAATCAACTTCAACTTTTACTTCTCTAAAATTTCTCATTTTTCTCTAGCTACACTGAAGGATGCTTCGTGAGCATTCAAACACATTCCCACCTCACTGCTGCTCAGGTTGCTGGTGTTTCTACCTCGTAACACTCAGCCTCCAGATTTCGGAAGGGTGCATTCCCTCAGCATGCTCAAGTGACATCTCATCAGAAAGACCTTTGATTTTCTTCACAGCACTCACAGAGAATACATTTAAACTTTAATAAATGTACGTGCTATTTATTTCTTGCTTGTCTCCTCCTATGAAAATATAACTCATCCCAAGAACAGAGACTTGGCCCTGTTTGATCATCAGTAGAGTCTCAGCACCTGGAACAGGATTTCACACAAAGCAGCTGTTTATACATTATTGGATGAATCAGTGAAAAAATAAATGAATGTAGGCCTACAGAAAGAGTGATGATTTAGCAAGAGTACCTACTGTGTTTATGTATCAACAACTCTGTTAGATACTTACTATATGGCATTGTAAGCATGCCTAGGAGATATCACAGGTTTGGCTCCAGATCACCACTGTAAAGTGAGTCACATGAGTTTTTTTTTGGTTTCCCAGTGCACAGGAAAATTGTGTTTACACTGTATTGTAGTATATTAAGTGTGCAATAGTACAATATATAAAAAATGTGCATACCTTAATTTAAAAATATTTTATTGCTAAATAATGCTAACAATCATCTGAGCCTTTAGCAAGCTGTAATCTTTTTGCTGACTGATCAGGGTGGTGGTTGCTGAAGGTTGGGGTGGTAGTGCCAGTTTCTTAAATTAAGGCAACAATGAAGTCTTCCTTTCACAAAAGATTTCTCTGTAGCATGCAATGCTGTTTAATAGCATTTTATCATCAGAATTTCTTTCAAAAGTGGAGTCAATCCTCTCAAACCCTGTCACTGCTTTGCTAACTAAGTTTATGACCTATTCTAAATCCTTTGTTGTCATTTCAACAATGTTCACAGCATTCCATCTCATAAAATCACTTTCTTTGCTTATCCGTAAGAAGCAATTCTTCATTCATTCAAGTTTATTATGAGATTGCAGCAAAGAAGATCAGCCACATCTTCAGGTTCCACTTTTAATTCTAGCTCTCTTGCAATTTCCACCACATCTGCAGTTAACTTTTTCCATTGGTGTCTTGAACCCCTCAAAGTCATGCATGAGGGTTGGTATCAATTTCTTCCAAATTTCTGTTCGTGTTGATATTTTGACTTCCTCTCATGAAGTATGAATGTTCTTAATGGCATCTAGAATGACAAATTTATTTCTAGAGGGTTTTCAATTTACCTTGCCTAGATCCATTGAAGGAAGCACTACCTATGGCAGCTATAGCTGTATGAAATGCACGTCTTAAATATAAGTCTTAAATAATAAGATTTCAAAGTCAGAATTACTCCTTGGTCCATAGGCTGCAAAATGGATGCTGTGTTAGCAGCCATGAAAACATGAATTTTCTTGTACATCTTCATGAGAGCTTTTGGGTAACAAGTGCATTCTCAGCAATAATGTCTTGAAGGTAGTCTTTTTTTACTGAGTAGTAGGTCTCAATAGTGGGCTTAAAATGCTGTAAACAATTGTGCTGTCATCTAGGTTTTGTTGTTTTATTTCTAGAGCACAGACAGAGTAGATTTATCATAATTCTTAAGGACCCAAAGATTTTCAAAATGGTAAATGAGCATTGTCTTCAACTTAAAGTCAGCAGCTGTATTAGCTCCTAACAAGAGTCAGCCTGTCTTTTGAAGCTTTGAAGTCAGGCATTGATTTCTCTATACCTACGAAAGTCCAGGATGAAATCTTCTTCAAACAGGAGGCTCTTTTATCTACATTGAAAATATGTTGTTTAGTGTAGTCATCTTCCTTTATTATCTTAGGTTTTCTGGATAAATTGCTACTGCTTCTGTATCAGTACTTGCTGTTTCACCTTGCATTTTTATGTGATGGCGACGCATTTTTAAGATTTTTTTCTTAAACTTTAGGAACCAACTCCTGCTAGCTCCAAACTTCTCTTCCACAGCTCTCTCACTATTCAGCCTTTGTAGAACTGAAGAGAATTAGGAACTTGCTCTGAATTAGGCTTTGGCTTTTAAGGGAGTGTTGTGGCTGGTTGGATCTTCTATCCACACCACTCAAATATTCTCCATTTCAGCAATAAAGCAGTTTCACTTATATATCATTTGTGTGTTCGCTGCAGTAGTAGTTTTAATTTCCCTCAAGAACTTTTCCTTTGCATTCATTACTTGACTGTTTAGTACAAGAGACCTAGCTTTTGGCCTATCTCAGCTTTTGACATGCCTTCCTCACTAAGCTTAATCATTTCTAGTTTTTTATTTAAAGTGAGAGAAGTGTGACTCTTCCTTTCAATTCAACAATTAGAGGTCATTGTAGGGTTATTAACTGGTCTGTCTGCATTATTGTTGTGTCTCAGAAAACAGGAAGGCCCAAGGATGAGGAGAAATGCAGGCAAAACCAGTCAATGTAATAGTCAGAACACAAACAAGATTGATTGATTAAGTTTGTTGTCTCACATGGACACTGTTCGTGGAGAATCATAACAGGTATAATAAAAATGAGAAAATGTTAAATATTGTGACAATTACCAAAGTGTGACATAGAGACATGAAATGAGCATGTGCTATTATGAAAATGGTGTTAGGAAATGGACTTGCTTGACACAGGGTTGCCAGAGACCTTCAATTTATAAAAAATAGTATCAGAAAATGCAATAAAGTGAAGCCTAATAAAACAAGGTAAGCTTGTACTTATATCCTACAAGGACTTTGTACCATAACTTTTTATAAATGGTGTGGAGACAAGGGGAGACAACAAGGGGGGAAAAGCTACACAAAGTAACTTTAAACAACACAGGTATAAGGAGATGCATAGGAAACCATCTGAAGTCTTTGTGATTGTGTAGCTTAAGCCTATGTTGTTTCTTACTCCATTACACAATGAATGAATGAATTAAACTAGATTAATTCATTTGCTAAATATTTTGAGCATGACATAATCAAGATCCAAGTATAGGACACACAAGGATAATTTTTTTAAAAAGTCCTTATCTATAATCTGGCAGAGGAAAAAGGAAAAATACATGTATGGCAATTGTATTGTCTTTTTAATTTATGTATACATAACATGTATGTATACATAAATAAATATATACATTGTTTATATATACAAATACACATATATGTGTTTATATATACGCATACACACATATATACATATATGTCTACTTATGAGATGAGGTGAAGCTTAGAATATAAGAGTCCTAGAAGAATACAGTGTATAAGAAAGGGCATCATGCTAGATTGGGAAATTCAGTTTGGACTTCTTTCCTATCGGCTGACTACGGAACATCTAAGAAAATATGCTGAGTAAAGCACTTTTCCTACCACTTTGAAACTCAGAATGAAAAACTCACTTGAAGGTCCACATTTTGGGCTTGTGGTAGGAGAGCTGGTCAATAATTTCATGATTATGAATCACCTCACCAAAGCGAAGTGTACACAGTGAGGAGACTGGACCAAATGTGGCAAAGGGAAACTCTAGGGATATAGAGTCTAAAGGAAATGTGTTTCATGAAAAGTATGTAACAGTCTTAGAAGTGCTTAATAATAAGATTGAGACTTTGGAAACTTAAAAACCCTGCAGCAATTGATGACCACATATTTTGGGAGGACTTTTCTGGGGGAAAGACAGTTTGGAGAGGTTTGTGGAGTGAGTGGGAAGGAGAGAAATAAAGACACTACAAAAAAGATGATAATGGGACAGCTTAAGGAAGTTGCAGATAAATTCTTTTTAGAATGGTAGTGAGCAAAAGAATTGAGGTGACTATATCAAGGAAAACCATTAACTCTGTTTCACGTAAATGCCATTCATTAAGTAAACTCTGGCATCGGAATTTCCAGCTAGAAAAACAAATGAATAAACACTTTTTGAGCACTTGCTCCATGTCAGGAATTATACAAGGCTCTGTCTTAGGCATGACCACCTGAGATTCACACAAGACACTAACATGTGTGCAGTTATCAAAACCATTAAATAACGTAACTAAAATCACTTTTCTAGAAATTATGGTCCAGGGCCTCTATTCAACATATATCTCAAAATTCCTATTCAGTCTATTCAATCAACCCTGCTAAATATCCCACCATCACAGGTTAACTCATCTTTATCCAGTTCTCTATTCCAGTTAAATTTTTCTGCCCATTCCAGTCCTTTCCTTGATACTTCTATTCAACTACTGTCTGCCTAGTAGGCATGGTGTTTAGTTACCCATCTCTGATTCAAAGTACTCCAGAGTCAATTTGAATTATTTTTAGATTAAAAAAAAAAATGAACTGTTTCAAACCTACCAATCATTTGTACAGTTCTCCATTTTTTATTCTAACAGTCATTGCTACCTGCTTACAAGGTTGAAATAAGATATTTTGATTTTAATCCTATCTTGGACTTATAAAGTATCATTCTTCTAAAGAGCGCAGTGACCTTTGTCGTCTGTCCTTACAATATCTGTAGAAGAACCAGCATTATTCTCATTTAACAGCTGACAAAATAGATACAGAAGATGAAATGACTCTGTTAGAATGTGTTCCTTTACTCTTGCTAAGCAGTGACCTTACACTGTAAAATTCTTTACACAATATGCACCTTTTAGGGAAAAGAGGTGTTCTAATTATGGTTAACAACCAAAACCTTGGGGTCTGGCCATCACTTTAACATAAAAGGGAAGGGTAAATGAACATAGAGAACATAATTCAGTTTATTACTAATATTATACATTATATAACAAATATTAAAAGAATGCAGCATTTATGTTTTCTTAAATTTCTGATTAACAAAGAATATGTTTTTGTGCCTTAGGTCTTTAAAATGAAATTTTCTCAAAAATGATATGGTATTTCTTATACCTTTCTCACTGCGAAGATAGTCACTACTTCATTCTAACAGCATCTATTTACTCTACTTATCACAGCCAAGAAATGAAAAAAAAAAAAAAAAAAAAAATCTCAGAGCTCCAAAAGGACTCAGAAAATGCCTATATAGGAGGGAAGCCTACATTTCCTCCCTATTTGATTTCACAAAATTCCTTTACTAAGTCATTCATTATTTAGAATGTGGCTACACCTCACAAGTTAAACAATTTGCAATGACCCTAGTATGCCGTAGCTCCTGTCACTCCATGAATAAATCCTATTCATCATTCCATATGGTTTGGCTTTAATTTTAATTAAATATGATGTGGTTTGGTTTTAATTTCATGTAAAACCTTCCTAGATTCCACTAAATTCTGAGTTCTCTGACAAATCCTAATACAGACATGGGTGAGCCAAAACATGAGGGAGTGATTATTATAGTTCCATTACGTAAGTGCTTTGAGGACAGCATCTCAATTAATCACACAATTCAGTAACCCTATACACTGATGTACTAACAACATCAGCAGCAGCAGCAGCAGCATCTGTCCCATGCTTCTCCAACTATAATGTGCAAATACCCCAAGGGGCTTGTTAGAATGCAGATTCTTGAATCAATAGGCCTTAGGCGGGGCCTGTGGTTCTGCATTTCTAACAAGTTTCTGGGTGATGATGATGTGTAGACCACAAAGTGTACTTGGTCTATGTAGGCGTCACTGAGGAAATCAAGGCTAGGAGAGTTTGTATACCTGGTACATGGCTAACCACAGAATTGATATCAATACCAGAATTCATCACCAGCTTTAATTGCAAAGTCTTCACTTTTCATCAGGGTTCAGCAAGCTAGGGCCTGCAGACAACACAGAAACACTGTCAGGCCCATTCATTTACCCAATGCCTGTGCTGTTATTTGTTCACACTACCTGAGGGCAGAGTTGAGTTGATTACCACAGAAACAATGTGACCAGAAAAGCCTAATATATTTATTATCTGGTTCTTTGCAGAAAAATTTGCCAACCTCTGCTTTAAATCACAGCACTGTATTGTCATATTAATTTGTTTTAAATCCCCAGAGCCATATATAAAGTGGTATGGAACAAATGTTTAAACTAATAGCTTCCATTTGTCACTTCCTGTCATTTCATCTACAACTTTTATAACACAATTTTCTTTTTGATGCATAAAATCATTTTTTTATTATTATACTTTAAGTTCTGGGGTACATGTGCAGAACATGCAGATTTGTCACATAGGTATACATGTGTCATGGTGGTTTCATGCACCCATCAACCCGTCACCTACACTAGGTATTTCTCTTAATGCTCTCCCTTCCCTAGTCCCCTGCCCTGACAGCCCCCAGTGTGTGATGTTCCTCTCCCTGTGTCAATGTGTTCTCATTGTTCAACTCCCACTTATGAGTGAGAACATGTGGTGTTTGGTTTTGTTACTTTGTTAGTTTGCTGAGAATGATGGTTTCCAGCTTCATCCACGTCCCTGCAAAGGACATGAACTCATCCTTTTTTGTGGCTGCATAATATTCCATGGTATATATATGCCATATTTTCTTTATCCAGTCTATCATTGATGGGCATTTGGGTTGGTTCCAAGTCTTTGCTATTGTGAACAGTGCTGTAGTAAACATATGTGTAACATGTGTCTTTATGGTAGAATGATTTATGATCCTTTGGGTATATTCCCAGTAATGGGATTGCAGGTCAAATGGTATTTCTGGTTCCAGATCTTTGAGGAATCGCCACACTGTCTTCTACAATAGTTGAACTAATTTACACTCCCACCAACAGTGTAAAAGTGTTCCTATTTCTTCACAGACTCTCCAGCCATCTGTTGTTTCCTGACTTTTTAATGATCCCAATTCTAATTGTCATGAGATGGTATCTCACTGTGGTTTTGATTTGCATTTCTCTAATGACCAGCGATGATGAGCTTTTTTTCATGTTTTTTGGCCACATAAATGTCTTCTTTTGAGAAGTGTCTGTCCATATCCTTCTCCCACTTTTTGAGGGGGTTGCTTTTTCTTGTAAATTTGTTTAAGTCCCTTGTAGATTCTGCATATTAGCCCTTTGTCAGATGGATAGATTGCAAAAATTTTCTCCCATTCTGTAAGTTGCCTATTCGCTATGATGATAGTTTCTTTTGCTATATAACACAATTTTCTATTTATGATATATTTACCTAATATCTTTATGATCTCACTTTTGAACAGTGATCTTTAGAGTGGAACATACTTGCCTAAGGAGTGTTTACAGTGCTCCATTGGGGTGCTGTATTAGTTTGTCACAGTGCTATAAGGATACCCAAGACTGAGGAATTTACAAAGGAAAGAAGTTTAATTGACTCAAAGTTCGGCATAGCTAGGAGGCCTCAGGAAACTGACAGCCATGATGGAAGGTGAAGGAGAAGCAAGCACATCTTACAGGGCAGCAGGCAAGAGACAGGAGAGCAGGGAAAAAACTTCTACTTAAAAACACATCAGCTCTGCTGAGAACTCACTTTCACAAGAACAGCATGGGGGAAACCGTCCTCATCATCCAATCACCTCCCACCAAGGCCCTTCCCTCAACATGTGGGGATTACAATTCGGATTACAATTCAAGATGAGATTCAGGTGGAGACACAGAGCCAAACCGTATCAGGTCAGGTGCAGGAAGAAAACAATGGAACTACTATTTTTATTTAACTTTACATTAGTCTGTTTAAATTGTGTATTTGTATGTGCTCTAGGATTATTCTTAACGTGTATTACAGTGACCTCCCCAATAAATATTGAATGAGGAAATAACCCATGTTTGCACTCTCCCCATGCCCAGCAGAGGGCCCATACATGGCAGGAACACAGTAAATCTTTACAAAGTATTTGTTCATTTAGTAAAAATGTTTTCTTCTTTTTTTCCCCCAAAAACCTAGATAAGATAACTTTCAATAAGGTTTCAGAATTTGGGATGGAGGGATACAGTAAAAAAAAAAAAAAGAAATTAAACATCAGTTTTGTGCCACAAAGGATTGCTGAATAGGCTGGCATCTGAACCAGAATAGTCTATGAAAGATTCCTTCTAGAATATTCTACAACAAATATATGTACATCTTGCCAGGCACAGTGGCTCAGGCCTGTAATCCCAGGACTTCGGAAGGCTGAGGCAGGCAGATCACCTGAGGTCAGGAGTTCGAAACCAGCCTGGCCAACATGGTGAAACACTGTATCTACTAAAAATACAAAAATTGGCTGGGCGTGGTAGTGGGCACCTGTAATCCCAGCTACTCAGGAGGCTGAGGCACAGGAATCACTTGAACCCAGGAGCTGGAGGTTGCAGTAAGCTGCGATCACGCCACTCTAGCCTGGGCGACAGAGCGAGACTCCATCTCCAAACACACACACACACACACACACACACACACACACACACACATCTAAGAAGCAAGAAGTTTTGGATAGTGAAAAGAATTGAAGAGGTACTTATCCACGTGGAGTTGAAGGAAGGCAGTGAAGAAGTCTGGGAGGTACAGATGTTAGAGAGAAGGAAGAAAGGCTCCAGAGAAGAGCCTGGCAAAGCCACACAGCAAGCTGAAAGTAGCACACAGCTGCAAGCATCAGGCAGCAGCTGAGGCTGCTTCCCAGTTGTTCAAATCCCCCCTCTGGGTGTTCAGCACCAAGGTCTTTACTTTGACAGTTGTAACCCTCTGAGTGTCTGAATCATCATTCTAAAGCATTAGTTTTCACTGCAAAGTACTGCAGAAGATTCATCTGAGTCCATATAGACTCCAAGACCTTCTCAGCAAATTCTTTTTTGCATAAATCCCCTGACCTGCACCTTTTTTCATCTAACTTGGCCTCCTTATTCTAGAATTGAATTACAAAGACAGACTGACCGAAAGAGACCCTGATAGAAGAGAAGGTTCGACTTCAGTACTGTTCCTCAGACTAAAGTGATCACTGAAGTGAGATGCAGTGAAAATGCTATTAACCTACTCTTGGTTTTTATTCTCATGGTTACAAGTTCAGCTAGCTTTGATTGAAAAATCTACCATGTGCTAAGCACAGTGGGAGATGCTAGATAATATGTTCCTACATTTAAACTTGGCAACCATCCTACTAGGTAGATATTAAAACCATTCCAAAAATAGTAACTGCAACTAATAGAATCAGGATGGTCTTTATTCTACATCGGTATTTCTCAAACTCTTTGTTGGAAAACACCAGATTTTTGTTCTTGTTTTAAATTCTCCAGCCTATCGCTAATTATTATAGAGTAAGGTAAAAATACAATTCTAAAAATATTAAATGTAAAACATACAAAATACAGTCCCTTTTTTGTGGTTATTAGTTTCAACAGAAAAAAAAAAAACACTATCAAATTGCTGTAAGAATTTTGTGGTGCCGATTCTTAAATTTTGTATTTATAAAGTTGCAAAACAGTAACATAAATAATTCACAGACTACAAGAAATTCATGGACCACACTTTAAGTAATGCCCTTCTATACACACAAGTCTTCTGAGAGCAGTGTTGCACAGAGCACAGACCACACAGAATGTTTCCATTCCTACCTCCTGTTGGTAATCTTGCAATGTCTCATGGTTCAAGCTAAATGAACTTAACTCTGTGTTGATGCTTACAGGATTTACTGAGTTGGAAACTGAACTCTATCACTCACCACTAGTGCAACATCTAAGCCTTATTTTCCCTGGCTACACAACTAGAATAATGACAAGATCAACTCCACAGTGTTATTTTGAGGACTGAATAAGACAACACATGTAAACGCCTGAGAACACATGAAAAATATTTAGATATTTGTTTTTGCTACTCTTGTTAATATTTATTAATATTTATAAATCATTAACATTTTATTCTTGTTCATATCTCTTTTCTTATCCTCTTACTATAATGTGCATTGCTTGAAAGATTTTCAGCAATGTTTTGCAAGTAAATTATATTCAGTGATGTTTTTTGTTTCACCCTCCCCACAATTAGTATCCTCATTTATATCTTTGTGATTTTAAAAATCCAGCAATAAGGGAATATTTACGAAATGATCAATCTCCATGATATTTGTTTCCACCTCCCTCAGGATGCCTCGGTAGCTCTACTCTAAGACCATAAACATTATCTATTTCTCCAGTTCTTTGTACATGAGGACCAGAAACTCTGACTGCAACTTCTTCACCTTAATCAGAAGTACCATATTATAAACATAGTCAGATCTCTATAAATACCCGGTAAAGTCCCAATAAAAATCAAAACTAAAATTTTTAGCATAAACTATCAACAGTACTCATTGACAGCAACAGTATTTCTATGTTTGACAGATGTAGTGTTTCTTTTTCTAAAATGAACCCTAACTCCAATAGTCATTTAGGAATCAAAGAATTTTGAAATCTGATCTGAAAATCAACCTATCAGGGAAAGAGTACCTTCCCTGACATGTTTTTCCTTCAAATATAAAGCAGACTGTCTGCTTGTCTGTAATATAATACTAAGGAATAGTGCTGCCTTGAAACAAGGGACCTAATCAGACACTGCGAGTGTCTTCCAGCTTGAAGGATTTCAGGGAGTATGTGAACCATTATTTTCAAGTTATACTGCCATTAGCTAATCACATCCATTTTAACAAGGCAATGGGTATGGCACAAAGAGGAATTATGTTGAGATATTAGAAGTAAGGTATTCAAACTGCTTTTTTTTTTTTTTTTTTTTTTTTTTTTTTTTTTTTTTGTATCTTGGATGTATTCAACTATTTTATCACCATATCAATCTGAAAGGATCTCTACCTCCCTGGCAATGAATTTTGAATATTTGCCCTTAAAATTAAATTAGTACTACTTGACCATTCGTTGCAGGAAAAAAAATGAAACATAAAAAATGAAAAGATTTTCTGTAGCCCTTGTATCACATGAAAATACATCTCATTTCACTAGGTTAACTTCCTTAAAGGTTACTTAATATAGGGTCCACTAATTTCCACTTTTTAACCCATAAATCCTTACAGATTGTCCACAAAAGCAGTAAGATGGCATGGAGCTTGAGGAGTGCTCAATATCATGATCTCAGTGTACTCAGACTTTAGCCTGGGTGCTATGATTCAGAAAGACAGCAGCCCCTCAAACAAAGAAATGCATTTTAAAATCCTACAGCAAACATCAATATCCTTTCTATCAATACCCTTTTGCAAACACATTACTGTGTTCTGTAATGTTCTGCAATGTTGAGGGATATTACACAACTTCAGTACCTTGAAGTGAGACCTTTATCTTATTATTTATTATTTTTGAGACAGGGTCTCAGTCTGTCTTACAGTCTGGAGTACAGCAGTGTGTTCACAGCTCACTGCAGCCTCAGTCTCCCACTCTCAAGTCATCCTCTCACCTCAGCCTCTGAATAGCTGGGACTGCAGGTATGCACCACCACACACCCAGTTAATTTTATTATCTAATTTTTGTAGAGACAGGGTCTCACTACGTTGCCAAGGCTAGTCTCAAACTCCTGGGCTCAAGCAATCCTCCTGCCTCAGCCTCCTAAAGCGCTGGGATAACAGGCATGAGCCACCACACATGGCCAAAGTGAGAACTTTAGATATGACATATACAGCAGATAAACGAGCATACTGACAATACCTTACTCAACTATTTAAACAGAGAATAACTTACCAAAAGTATTTAAGGGCTCAGAGGTTCGCAGAACCCCATGTATGACAGATGTCCTTTCTAGTTACACCATAAGAGTTTGGGATAACTAATGCAGCGTGAGGGGAAGGGATTATACAACTACACCATACTCAGCTACAAGAGATGCTGCAGGTTATGCCCATAGTAAAAATCCCTCCTAAGTATGGACTGGGCATATTACGGTCACCTGGAGTAATCCAGGACTACCAGGGGGAGAAATGCTAAGAGATAATGTGAATCCATCCACGAAAGGGAAGACAGATTTCTCTGCTTCCTTGCCATTGCCATGGTAATAAGGAAACTGAATTTAACATTTTACTCAAGCATTTATTTTTTTGGTAGACAGTTCTCTGAGATTAAGAAAGGTAGACAGTTCTCTGAGATTAAGAAAAATTGAGTAAATATTAGATATTATTGTAAATCAGTAATAATACTAGTGAAGGCTTAATGCTAGTATAGACAAAACAAGTTCTATTTTTATAGGGCTTCAACAATAACTTCACCGATGAGCTTATTATATCTTTTAAAAATATTGATTAATACCAAAAATAATATTTTACACAGTGATTGTGAAGAAAGTAAATTTGCAGTGACTCTGAATCAATAAATATTTTATATACTTACTGAAAATAATTTAGCCTCACTCAAATTAGCCTCACTAAAAGATTCTTTCTTGTTTTAGGTTTCTTTGGTGACACATCTTTCTATCCTCAGTTTGGGGGACAGTAGCTGTTAATCTATCTCTTAGACATGGCTCACTCGAGAATGCAGACAGCAAGTTCTTAAAGCATGCCAACAGTGAGGAGAAAACATGAAGGAAGCTGGGTCAGAATGTTTAGAAAGTGGAAGACAGCGTTTCTTCACCTCTGGAATGGCTAGAATATTTTTCCTTCTTGATAACAGGGATGAAGCCTGGAAGTTTTGTCCCGATAAAACTAGTTGAATCCCTCAGGCTCAGATGTTCCTTTGAGAGAAGTCAAAAGTTATTCTAAGAGTGACCAAAAAATGCTACCTATTTCATTCCCATCAACTCTTTCTACACCCTTTCTATGACTGAAATAGTCTACTCCAAAGTAGAAAGCAACTAAAAAACCAATACCACCTAGTCACAGAAAAATTGGGTTAGGTTAGAATCAAACAGAAGAAAGCCACCATCCCCTGATGAGCTTGACTCTAGTGAAACCTACTAAAGGAGTTTTGTTCACCTCAGAAAGGGAGGCTGAGCTTTCCAAAGGAACACACTGTGTTCACTTCTTTTATGGGAAATAAACATTGTGTCTCTCCAGAGGATCTGAAATGGAAAACCCCCAGTGTGCTCTTGAAAAGTCTTACATAACAATTTTAAAAAGCAAATTAAAGTAAAAAGAACTCTTCTTAGTGAATTTGAACCAGTTGACCACTCATGAGCCAGTTGTTAGAGAACTCTTAGAAATGCTTCTTAAATGAATAAGCTTCTAGCTTCTATTTGATGTGCAAAATTTGCATTAGTTCTGTCTATAGTTCTCAGTTCTTCCGCCCCTCAATCATTTCAACTTGCATTGTCACAAAGATAAAGAAAAAAATGTCATATGAGCAACCAACTGTACTAAGACATTCAAAACCCTCTCACAGTACAAATTCTTGTGGGAAAAGGGAAGGGACAGGAAGAGGAATGAGCTTGACATCCATTATATTCCTGTAGTGACTTAAAAAAATTACCATGTGGCTATTTCCATCAAATCAAAGGAACAAATCCTACGTGAACAATAGTGTGTAATGCACTCACATTAGAATAGTATTTGAAAACTGCCATTACATATTTCCGAAGCAAAATCCATTAAATAAAAATAAGTTTATTAGGAATGAAAAATTTTTGTTTTTAGCCTTCATTTGTAATTAATGCAAATCATTCAATCGGAAGAAAAGTGTTAAGCATATGGAGTATGGATTATGAGACTACAACATTGAGAGCAGGTTATTTTTTTTTATTTTCCTCAGCTACCTGGAAAATTTTAAACAAAATACACTTTGGAAACTGTTATTCTGATAATTATCCATTTCATTAAATATTCTAAATAAAATACACTTTGGAAACTGTTATTCTGATAATTATTCACTTCATTAAATATTCTAAATAAAATACACTTTGAAAACTGTTATTCTGATAATTATCCATTTCATTAAATATCTACTGAGCAGCCATCCTTTTCCAGATTTGGGGTTAGACTTAGAGGATATAAATATTTGTCAAAGGATGAGGATGAATTCTCCTCCTTCACTTTATCCATCTGCTTCCCTAGAAGGGGACTTGGTTTATTTTCTCAAAGGAAAATACTATAGTAAATAGGTAGTTCCACCCTCACTATTTATTCCTCCTCCAACTCTGTGGAAAGTGAATCACTTGACTGGGATGAGTGTAAAGCACTTAAAAATCTACTGGGTTAAGTCACCACTAGGAGAAAATTTGTGCCTGAAAGACCAGAGTATACCATGTTGCTCTTCACTTTGTCAGCCACACACATTTATAAAAATATTTTGTTTGACTACTCCCCAACCCATGTGCTCCTGGTCAGGGTTGTTAATCACGCTATTCAGACATCCACACTGTACAACCAGAGTTATACAACCAGAACACCAACTTTCCCTGCCTACTGTGTATGGACATACGATCCAAGCCAATGAACACTTTCTCTAAAAATCGTAAGAGGCCATTGGAAGTGGATATGTTGACGACATTAGATATTCTCCCTTTTCCCCTCCATCCTTAATTCTCACTTTGCTCTGTTGAAGCTAACCTCTATGAACTGCCTGAACTCAATTCTCTTACATTCAATTAGGTTTGGCCCATGGGAGGCACTATTAAGATCAAAGCAAAAGAAGAAAGGGCAGAGTATTTATTCTCCTGGTTCTCTCCCTTCTGGGCTCCAGGTTGGCAGTAGCTATGTTTTTCTACTGAAGGCCACAGCTCAACTGCACTACTCATTGGTTCTGGTAACCTGTCAATCCACTTACTCCTTCAGCCTAGGAGTGCAAACAATCTCCCTTAGACTAGCCGAGAGTGCTTCATCACCCCATGTAGCTGTTTCAACCTACCTGAAACTTGCAAATAGTTTCAATATTAAGGGTTCTTTAATTATCCTTTTTGATTATGCTTTTTTCTTGCAATGTATTCCAGATCGATATATTATATATATACACATATATATATCATTATATATATCATTATATATGTATCATCATATATATAATGAGAAAAAGCCTTAGGCTGATATTACCCACTTATCTACCTCATAGAGAGAGCCTGCAATTCAAACTGAAGTCCATTAAGAAAAGCATAACTAAAAGAAAAGAAATAGTTACATAAACACTGTCTTTTATTCATGAGTAAAACTATGCTGATGCCAATGAAGCCACTAGACATTCTAGTTATATAATTCAATATATTTCAGGAGTTTTTTTGAGGCAGCTTGTATTGGGTTTTTAACAGTTGAAACTGAAAAGAAAGGCATACCTTATTGAATGAAATATATGCATTGCTAAGAATTTCAAATTCTGAAACAATATTAAAAATAATAGGTTTAGGAGAAAACTAGGATTGAGAACAGAACATGCAAACCCTATTCAACTCTGCACCTTACTAGCAAAAATAATCCTAATATACTATCTCAGTTTAACGCACAAGCCAAAACTTTACATTTCCAGTGGAAATCAACCACAGTAAACAATGTTATATACAGCACGCTCAAGGTAGAGTTTAAAATCAAAACTGGTTCTTGTATAAGATCATGAAGTACATGGGTATTGCAGACAGTAGAATAACAGTTGGTTGAAATTAGCTGGGTAGCGTACTTTGTGTGTAACTATTACTTGATGGTGCAGGCCTTTATTGACCTGAGAAAAACAATGCTTAAATCGATGTGATGCCCACATTATGCTGACATCATTACCCTATTTATAAATAACCTGTGAGTTAATTCACATTGTAGAAGTATGCATTGTACTAAAACAGACTGTAGTCCTATACAGCTATCATTCTTCCTCTGCTCAGTTGTTCCACTGGTGATTTAGAAAGGTGTACATGTTGCATTTATTCTACTACTAATCACTTTTAAGTATTTTAAAACACATCTAAGTCTATTTTTCATTTCCATGCAATCTCCCAGTCTCAGATGGTTTGACCTAAAGACTTCTTGTTCCAGCATCATGATGGAATATCTTTATACATCATGAATTATCTAAAATGTTCTCATTTCTTGTAATAACTACATTACAGGATGGCAGTTGTTCTGAATAGTTGTTCTGAATATTTGGCTGGAATGCAAGGTGAGTTCTTTATGTTTAATTGAAAGAGAATGCATGAATAATATATTTATATGGGCAGCAATATATTTCAGGTTAACAGAGAGGATATTTTAAGGTAATCCAATACTAAAAGTTGAGGTATTATGGAACAAATTGGCTAGCTGTTCTCCAAACATTTTCTCCTTCCTCATGGGCACATAGCTAGACTATATTCTCCAGCCTTATTCAAGTCAGGATGACTTTACAACTAAATTCTGGCCAACAGTCTTTAGACATAATTGGTTTACAGTCTTCCCAGACTTGACCCACGGAGCCTTCTTTGTAGTATCCCAGTTCTCTCCTCCCCTTGACTCTTGGCTGCCTGCCAACAACCAGAGAATTCCTGGGAATCATGCATTAAAAACAGCAAATCCATGAGCATGGGATGTGTTTCCATTTGTTAGTATCAGCTATAATTTCTTTCAGCAGTGCTTTGTAGTTTTCCTTGTAGAGGTCTTTTGACTCCTTTGTTAGGTATATTCCTAAGTATTTTATTTTTATTTTTTGCAGCCATTGTAAAAAGGGTTGAGTTCTTGATTTGATTCTCTGCTTGGTCACTGTTGATGTAATAGAAGAGCTACTGATTTGTGTACATTATTCTTGTATCCAGGAACTTTGCTGAATTCCTTGATCAGTTCTAGGAGCTTTCTGGAGGAGTCCTTAGGGTTTACAAGGTAAACGATCATATCATCGGCAAACAGTGACAGTTTGACTTCCCCTTTACTAATTTGGATACCCTTTATTTCTTTCTCCTGTCTGATTGCTATGGCTAGGACTTCTAGTACTATGCTGAAGAGGAGTGGTGAGAGTGGGCCTCCTTGTCTTGTTTCAGTTCTCAGAGGGGATGCTTTTAACTTTTCCCCATTCGGTATTATGTTGGCTCTGGGTTTATCACAGATGGCTTTCATTACATTAAAGTATGTCCCTTGTATGCCAGTTTTGCTGAGAGTTTTAATCACAAAGCAATGCTAGATTTTGTTGAAAGCTTTTTCTGCATCTATTGAGATGATCATGTGATTTTTGTTTTTAATTCTGTTTATGTGGTGTATCATATTTACTGACTTGCATATGTTAAACTATCCCTGCATCCCTGGTATGAAACTCACTTGATCATGGTGGATTATCTTTTTGATATGCTTTGTATTCGGTTAGCTAGTATTTTGTTAAGGATTTTAGCATCTATGTTCACCAAGGGTATCGGTCTGTAGTTTTCTTTTTTGGTTGTGTCCTTTCCTGGTTTTTGGTATTAGGGTGATGCTGGCTCCATAGAACGAATTAGGAAGAGTTCCTTCTTTCTCTATCTTGTGGAATAGTGTCAAAAGGATTGGTACCAATTCTTTGAATGTCTGGTAGCATGCTGCTGTGAATCCATCTGGTCCTGGACTTTTTTTGTTGGTAATTTTTTAATGCCTCGCTGCTTGTTATTGGTCCATTCAGGGTATCTAATTCTTCCTGATTTAAGCTAAGAGTGTTGTATTTTTCCAGGAATTTATCGATCTCCTCTAGGTTTTCTTATTTATGTGCATAAAGGTATTCATACTAGCCTGGAATTATCTTTTGTATTTCAGTGGTGTCAGTTGTAATATCTCCTGTTTCATTTCTTAGTGAGGTTGGATTTTCTCTCTTCTTTTCTTGGTTAATCTTGCTAATGGTCTATCAATTTTATCTTTTCAAGGAACCAGCTTTTTGTTTCATTTATCTTTTGTCAATTTTGTTTGTTTCCATTTCATTTAGTTCTGCTCTGATCTTGGTTATTTCCTTTCTTCTGCTGGGTCTGGGTTTGGTTTGCTCTTATTTCTCTAGTTTCTTGAAGTGTGACCTTAGATTGTCTGTTTGTGCTCTTTCAGACTTTTTGATTTAGGCATTTAGGGCTATGAACTTTCCTGTTAGCACCACCTTTGCTGTATCCCAGACGTTTTGATAGGTTGTGTCATTATTGTCATTCAGTTCAAAGAATGTTTAAATTTCCATCTTGATTTCATTTTTGATCCAGTGCTCATTCAGGAGCAGGTTATTTAATTTCTATGTATTTACATGATTTTGAAGGTTCATTTCGGAGTTGATTTCCAGTTTTATTACACTGTGGTCTGAGAGAGTGCTGATACATAGATGGGTAGAATCAATATTGTGAAAATGACCATACTGCCAAAAGGAATCTACAAATTCAATGCAATCTCCATCAGAATACCACCATCATTCTTCAAAGAATTAGAAAAAACAACTCTAAAATTCATATGGAATCAAAAAGGAGCCCACATAGCCAAAGCAAGACTAAGGAAACAGAACAAATCTGGAGGCATCACACTACCTGTTTCAAACTATACTATAAGGCTATAGTCACCAAAATGGTGTGGTTCTGGTATAAAAATAGGCACATAGACCAATGGAACAGAATAGAGAACCCAGAAATAATGTGAAATATTTACAGCCGACTGATCTTTGACAAAGCAAACAAAAACATAAAGTGGGGAAAGGATACCCTTTCAACAAATGGTGCTGGGATAATTAGCTAGCTACATGTAGCAAAATGAAACTGGATCCTCATCTCTCACCTTATACAAAAATCAATTCAAGCTGGATTAAGTACTTAAACCTAAGATCTGAAACTACAAAAATTCTAGAAGATAACATTGAAAAAACCCTTTTAGACATTGGCTTAGGCAAGGACTTCATGACCAAGAACCCAAAAGTAAATGCAATAAAAACAAAGATAAATAGCTGGGACCTAATTAAACTAAAGCGTTTTTGCACGGCAAAAGTAACAGTCAGCAGAGTAAATAGACAACCCACAGAGTAGGAGAAAATCTTCACAATCTGTACATCTGACAAAGGACTAATAACCAGAATCTACAACCAACTCAATCAGTAAGGAAAAACCAATCAATCCTATCAAAAAGAGGGCTAAGGACATGAACAGACAACTCTCAAAAGAAGATATACAAATGGCCAATGAGCATATAAAAAAATGTTCAACATCATTAGCGATCAGGGAAATGTAAATCAAAACCACAATGTAATACCACCTTACTCCTGCAAAAATGGCCATAATCAAAAAAACAGTAGATGTTGGCGTGGATGCAGTGAACATGGAACACTTCTACACTGCTGGTGGGAATGTAAACTAGTACAGCCACTATGGAAAACAGTGTGGAGATTCCTTAAAGAATGAAAAGCATAACTACCATTTGATCTAGCAATCACACTACTGGGTATCTACCAAGAAGAAAAGAAGACATTATTTCAAAAAAGATACTTGCACACACATGTTTATAGCAGCACAATTCACAATTGCAAAATCATGGAACCAACCCAAATGCCCATCAATCAATGAGTGGATAAAGAAACTGTGGTGTATATATACATGATGGAATACTATTCAGCCATAAAAAAGAGTGATTTAACAGCATTTGCAGTGACCTGGATGCAACTGTAGACTATTATTCTAAGTGATATAACTCAGGAATGGAAAACAAAACATCATATGTTCACACTGATATGTGGGAGCTAAGTTATGAGTACACAAAGGCATAAGAATAATACAATGGACTTTGGGGACTTGGAGAGAAGAGTGGGAAGGGGCGAGCAATAAAAGACTATAAATATAGTATAGTGTATACATGGGTGATAGGTGCACCAAAGTCTCACAAATCACCACTAAAGAACTTACACATGTAACCAGACACCACCTGTGCCCCCAATAACTTACGAAAAAAAAGCATAAAATAAATTATAAAGTAAAATAAGTAAATAAATAAAAACAGTAAATCCTCTTGTCAGTTTAGATCCCTAAATGACTGTGTGGATCAGAAGATCCCATGCTGCATGCCCACCACCTTTTTCTCTATGTGAATTAAATTTTCATTGTGTTAACCTACAGAGATTTCTAGATTTGCCTATTATATTAGCTTGTGTTGCCTTAACCACTATGGACAGGTTTTGTTGGATATTACACACATAGGATCTTATGAAAAATGTGCAGACTCAGATGCGGAGAAAAGGGCTATTTAATAATTTTTCTTGTGTTACTTTACCAACTAATACAATACTCCGTTGGAATAGGGGGTGACCTTGGGTATGTCCCAACTGGGAGTTTCACCTAGGAGTCAACTAGTTTCTTTTTCCAGTTAGTGAATGTGTTAGCCAAGATACTTTCAGGTGTGAGGATTATAAACCTAGCCAAATTGTTTCATGTAAAAAAAAGTAATTATCTGAGAGCTTATAGATTTTCATCAAATTCTTGGGCAAGAAAATGAGCTTTGTACAAAGTAATTAGGATCCTTCAAGAACTGGGAAATTAATTGAAAGTTAATTAAATAAAAAATTAAGCTGCCGCCTCTGAAGTGTAGAGGTGTAGCTAGTATGTTGTTTCTGCATGTCCAGCTTATCCTCTCTCTCACTCCAGCTTCACCTGCTTAGTCTTCATGGTCCAATAACTCAACAGTCACCATCAGGGAACAGCAGTCTCTGAGCTCAAATTCTAGATAGAATGAAAATGAATGAATCCGATAAAATTAAGATAATTGCTGATTCACTGGAGCCTTGTATACCAACCCTTACTTGTGTCTTGATTGTCTTTGGATTGCTGTTGTGGTATCTTCTAGGCTGATGAGTTTGGGCTAGAGAAGGCTGTATCACAAGACCCATACCCATGCATCGGGGAGTATCTTTAACATTAGGCAACAGTGGGCATGTTTAGAAATATGACATTCAGCTGAGTTAACCTTTGGCTTGTGCTACTTGGGGAAGGAAAGACAGGAAACAAATGCTGCTAAGTGGTTTTCTTACAGTATGACTTTCTGGTTTCCACCAAAGTTCCCTCAAACACCAATGGGAATAAGACAGTCCCTTGGAACATTATTATATCCTTCAACTAGGAGTTTTATTGTAGTTCTTCTAGGAACATAGCCAGCCAAGGATAAGCTAATTCTCTGATATAGCTATTCTATGAACAGGCACAGCTAAGATAAATACTGTGTAAAATTCAGTCTCTTGTGCACTATATTTGGCCAGAATTGCCCAAATTTTTAAGTGTGTTGATGACAACCATCTAATATTGATAATTGGTTATCACCATTTTTGCATGAATTAACAATTTAATAGAGTACAGATGTGGACAGAAAGGGTTGGACAAATATGCTAAAAGTCAACTTTTACATGGAAGTTTCCACTGCTCATTATCACTGTCAAATTATGCCTTGGGTTGACCCATTTTGAGAGTCACAGTTTTTCAAAATGGCAAACTCCCTGGAGGTTATTGGCAAAATTAAAGGTATTAAATTGCAGTGACCACTTCTTACATTTATTTGTATTTACTGTTCCCTTATAGCTAACTACACATATATTAGGCGCTATATTTTTTATATTCTTAATTCCTAGAATGCAACTCCCCCTTTTGTCTTGGCTCCTTGTTTCTTCCTTCAGTTGCAGATGGGTGCTCCTTTTACAAAACTCAGTTCCACACACTACGATTGTCCACCATCTCCTTCATGTTCTTTGAACAGATACAAACTCCTCAGTGTAATGCTTTATCCCTTCCATTCACTACTCATCTCCTTACTCCCATTTGTCTCTCGCTTCATCTCCTATGATCCTTGTACTCCAAACAATCCAAGATGCTTAACGCTCACCATGCCAATTTCTGTAGGTATTCCCTTTTATTTTTCTTTTCTTGAAAATTTTTTAACAGTTTCTAGAGGAGTGGGCTTACTTTGTGTCTCCAATGAGTTCACTGTAGAACTTTAAATGTCTAGTGGGTATCCAAACAGGAAGCTGATTTTCTCATGGTGAAACACAAGCAAAGTCTCTCCCATATTCCCATATTACTCTCTCTCCTGGAAGGTTCTTTTAGCATGTTGGTTAGATAACAAGTTAGGGGCAGGGAATATGCTATTTTGTATTTTAAAGACGTGGTTCAATTCCCAGTGCTTACATCTACTTTTTTGGAGAAAGTTACTTAAATTCCTTGAACTTTATCTGCCTTGCTTTAAAACTCAATGATAGAAACAATTTTGCTGGATGGCTTGGAGGTTATTAAATGAGGTCGTGTATGAAAAGGACTCGATATGCAAGCTTCTGTTCTTACTTTCCTGTGAGTCCTTTCTTATCCTATCTGGTACCCAGGTCAAGTGTCACTATTTCTCCTTAATTTGCTCTTTCATTATTTTCTTTGTTGAGAAATTTACTTCATGTATATGCCTAGTTGTTTCCAAAAACAAAGGGCAATATAAGAACGTTTCATTCTTTCCTATTACAATTTCCAGATATTAATTGCTAGGTACAATGGCTACGAACAGTCAACTCCGGGTTTGAATAGCAGCTACTACCATGGAAACTTAGGCATGGTTCTTAACTCGCCTGTGTCTCTTTTACTCATCTGTAAATGAGGGCAAAGTTAATATCCTAACTCATATGTTTTCTGTGAAGATAAAATGAGTTATGAACTTTAACATTATCCAGCACATAGTAAAGTCTAAAAAATATGCTGGCTATTACCATTGTCATTGTTAGTAATACTATTCCAGCCATGTTTATAACCAACAGTTACACTGCAACTACATAAGAACAATTCAACCAATATAAAAGAAATGCATGCATGTTATGCTGAATTGTATGAACAGCCTTATTGAGATTTATCTTACATATCCCAAATATAAACACAAGGAGTATGATCGTCAAGAGTCTGCCCACATATAAATCTTAATCATTTTATGAAAGCACATCACAAAATGCCTGTACTAACATGAGAGTAATTGCAAATAAACCTAAAAGGGCATTAAACTACATTCACAGAAATAGCTTGGGAAAAGGCTTACGGATTCAATGGCAGTGTGTTCTATAAATCAGTCACCCAGTATGATTGTGAAAGCGGAAGATGCATCTAATGTGAGGTAGGAAAACTATCTGAGAGATAAACAATGATAGGCCACATAAATATCAACATATGCTTCAAAGACACTGTCTTTACCTTTCCCCATAATATTTTATTATTTCATACCTTTCTCAACAAAAATTAGACTATTTCTTCATTTATAGGCACAAGAAAACATTTCTAGGCAGTTAAAGAAATAAGCATTTATTTTTATTAGACATGATTAATCCAAAAAGCTATTTGAGTCAGCATAATGTTGGTAGCTATATAAAATAAATGCCCAAACTTCAGTGGCTTAACATAACAGTAGTTAATTCACCATTCTTGTAATAGTTCATTAATGATGTTCCTGACTCATGATCAGCTCTCTTCCCCGGTGTTTCCTTCTACTGTATAGATTGGTATCCCCATAGCCACAGATTTCCCTGCACTGCCTTCAATAAAGAGAAAAAGGGAACGTAGAGAATGGTAGAGACAGCACATCTTTTTTTCACCATCTTGTTCCTACAATGGTTTAATCTTTCTGCCCCTACTCAGTCAGTGAAAACTAGTCATATAGCCCCACCCAAATGCAAGGAGGTGGTGGTGGACGCTATGAATTCAATATCCTCTTAGAAAGCTATTTCCAATAGCTTTATACCAAACCACAGCAAACGGAATGCAAAGATGGGTGGGATCTGGGCTCCTTCTGTCATATTTAATTTGACTGGATACACTGAAGGAGATACCTGCAAAATGAACTCAAGGGCCTTGCCAATTATTTAAAGATATTAGTTCTAATGGACAGAAACAAAGGGCAAGTGGATGGAATCCCCTAAAAAACTTTGGCCTATCTTCCAAAAACTTCTGCTCCTCTGTACTCCACCCCACATCATTATAGGATACAGAGAGGGAATAGCCTTTGGACTTCACCTGGACTATGTATACTCTACTCCATTCTAAGAATCATGCTGCAGTCCAGCTGGGCTGCTGTAACAAAATACCATAAACTGGGTAGCTTATAAACAACAGAAATATCTTTCTCATAGTTCTGGAGGCTGGGAAGTTCAAGATCAAAGAACTAGCAGATTCTGTGTCTGGAGAAGGCCAATGTTTTGGATCTTAGAAGACATCTTAATGCTGAGTTCTCACGTGGCAGAAGAGGTTAGGTAACTCTCTAGGGTCACTTTTATAAGGGCACTAATCCCATTCATGAGGGTCTCATCCTTATGACTCAATTACCTCCCAAAAATCAAACCTCTTAATACTATCACCTAGGTATTTTAGGTCCTATATAGGGTTAAGATCATAACATACAAATTTGAGGGAGATGCAAGCATGCAGACCACAGGAAATGAGATTTTAAAAAAATGATTTTAGAAAGATTTAGGTTACCTTTCAAGACCTCTAGCAATTTTCTTTGGAAGATTTAGACTAATAATGATCAACAGAACAAATACGAGCAAATCTTTTAATGTGTTCAGATACCTTTTTGATTTTACATACAATGAAGTATTGAATAGAAACTTTTATAAAGACCTTTCTAGTTATAAAAATCTGTGACTTAAACAATGGTAGGGGGAAAGGAGAAGGAGAGACAGTGTATAAACAAGTAGTAAATATTGGCTCTTTAGATGTGATTCATTGATAGAAAAAGATAATTTTGCTTTGGAACTTTCAAAAAGTAAATCAGTTTCTCAGTCCTGTGTAGGTTTACTTTGTCCTACTGAAAAAGTATATTGATGAAACACTACTACATATACGTATATATATATGTAAAAAGTAAAGTAGAGGTTCCTCTTCAAAGACTTTCCTCCCCACCTAATTAGGAATAAATAGTAACTTCTCTTAGAAGCAAAATGTATTCAAAGAACACTTGGACACAGGAAGGGGAACATCACACACCGGGGCCTGTCATGGGGTGGGGGGAGTGGGGAGGGATAGCATTAGGAGATATACCTAACGTAAATGACGAGTTAATGGGGGCAGAACACCAACATGGCACATGTATACATATGTAACAAACCTGCACGTTGTACACATGTACCCTAGAACTTAAAGTATAATTTTAAAAAAAGAAAGAAGAAAGTTCTAAGTTGCTAGTCAGAACAAGGACAGAATGTGAAGTCCCATTCCAGTCAATGGAAATCTGACACAGCAGTAAGGTGACAGGCCAGGTTATAAATGACCCTGTCTCCTTTGTTCGGTGTAGTCTCGTGGCAAAACGGCTGGCAAGTGTACCATTTCTGCAGAAAGTAAAAATGGCCTTGCTGAGGAAATTAAATTTATGTTCAAGTGCTATTTTTTATGGCACTAAGGAACAAGCATTTCTAACATACATAAATAAAACACAATTACTTATTATATAAAATAAACACCATTAATATATTCATGAACACAAACTCGAACCAGATGAATGACAATATTGCCAACAATCAAAAATTGACATCAACATCTAGAAGCATAAGTAATTTGTTCCTCTCTGTAGAAAAAATTGGCTAACTCTTCCAAACCTAAACATAATCAATGTGATATTCCATATTAACCAATTAACATAGTAAAAAAAAAAACTCTAGAACAATATTTGTGTTAAATACTTTCAATTTTGAATACACAGAGCATAAATATGTAAATTAAAAATATTTGAGACTTCATATTTGGTTGACTTAGAGAGGGAATTCTATCTAATTATTTTGTCATTTTATAGAACTTTATGGAGCTAGTTTCCTAGAACTATAGATAGCCTAGGAAAAGAAAATGTAATATGACCAATCATCTCACATAGGCCAAAAGTCTGTTTCTGGATTTCAATAAAAAGGCATCTGAATTTATAAACGATAAAATTCTGCACGTGTTTATACACGTGTAAGTTAAAGATTGTCAAAGATAGCTCCAAGAAATTTTATTGGATCAGAGAGAGAAAACTGACCACTAACTGAATGCCTAAGAACTGAAAGCTACATATTATACAAAATATAACCTGTCTATAGATACTTGATGAATCCATCTTCTTGCTATATATGCTTCATTTGCCTAAGTAGATCATTTGCCTAAGTAGATTTGTAATTTGCAAATAAACAATAGAGATAGAGTGTGCTCTAGATCAAGAGATCATCCTGATATATGAAGAGGTGTCAAGTCCCAAGATAGTAAAGCATTAAACTACATCGATCATCCTAAAACACTGAGCCTCCATTTCTCCAGCTGGAAAATAAGATTTGGAAAATATTTCAGAGCTTAGCTCATCTAACTCAAACATTAAGATATTCTAAAGTAGATATACTCTAGATCTTTCATTTTCTAGAAGTATGGATTTTTTTATTTTTTAAATGCAATGATTTGCCACAACTCAATTTTGAAGAAAAAACATTGATTTGTTGAAAAGGCAGCTGTTGGGTATTTTTATCTGAGATTCACATGAAAATTATTTGTTTGGGAAAATACTACTAGATGCATAAAAAAGTGAAATAACATATGAAGATGAAAACTTAAATGTCTCATATTTTTACAACCTAGAGATCACCATTGCATTACTTTGTATCTACTAATTTAGAATAGGTTAGTTGAAAAAAAGGATTATCTATAAAACAAAAGATATGTATAAATACAGGGGTAAACAGATTTCAGAGGTAATACTCATAACTATTGTAATTAAATGAACTTCTCAAATATTCCCTTAAGCACTCTGGAAACCTTTATTTGCATAGAAACAACCCATATGTTAATTGAAACCATTACAATCTACTAATTTCAACAAGTTTCCTAGGAATCTATCACAGATAACACTTGCTTTGTTAGCCTAGCTTTTCATACCAAATTCTCTTGAAATGAACCTAATTTAATTTCTTTCAATATTTGCATTAATTCATACCACATACATATACAGACTTCCCCTACAAAGTCCAAATTAGTATGTTTAGTTGTACTGCAGAATGATTTAGAAAATTAAAGCAAATAAGAAAAAGAAAATGAGATTTTTAAAATCTGTAAAATTAATGAGGACATCTATGAGGACTACAGCAAAATCAAGCACTAAGTTACATTAATATTACAATCCAAATTCAAGTTAATAATGTGACAAAATATTATACTACTGTTAAAAAGGACTTAAGATTTTTCTGTTATTCCGCTATTTGAAAATGGGTACAAGAGTTTAACCAAATTTGGATGGTATAATAAATATAGGTAATACGGTACATAGAGTTTTTGGAGACCTCATAATGATCACAATGGTAAACAGACCTCAGAGAAATGAGTAGTTATCTTCCACAGTAGCTACAACATCTGATTGACCTCTGAGCTGCTTCTCGCTTGCACAACTGCATATACTTATTCCACAAACTGGAACTTTATTTAACAAAGATGATATATAATGTTTCGTGGTCCTAAATGTCTCAAAATGGAGTCACTTATGACAGGTAATTCAGCTTACAGTGAAATTGTTGACCTCAGAGTGAGAAGCGTATATGTGGTGGACTAAGGTGATAAGCCAACACCGGCTGTGGCTAGGCACCCTGAAACCTGATGAGAAAGTGAAGCTAAGAGGCAGCTGAGGATAATGGCTATGGACACTCCCAGCCATTAAAAACTGCAAAGAAACTGACCATGGCCACGACGATTGTAGAAGCTCTGCCACTGAGAACTCCGAGGCCTCCTTTCCAGAAACTGTTGCTGCCAGAAGCCATGCTTGGGGAGAAGAGAAGGGACCTCCGCCCTGGCTGGAGTTCCAATGGAAAATCAGACCTGCTGGTTTTTCAGTCAGTGTGTTGGTCTCCTAAACTACTTGCTGTGTTTTTTTTTCTCCCTCTATCTTATTACTGCCTGTGTTATTGAATATATTTGCATGATTGTTGATGTGTGAAGGCCTCACAATAAACTGTGAATTTGGAAGCATTTAATTGGCTACTGAGTCATAGGGAAACCTCCCATGTCCCCATATCTTCTACTAACCCTGTGGAGTTAGCACAACTAGGTTGATTCAAATTTGACACAGGAAAAGCCTAATATTTCTTCTGATCAATACTGAGAGGGCCATGAGTGTGTATATATTCAGTATATATTTAAAATATTTATCTTTAGGCTGAGTGCAGTGGTTCATGCCTGTAATCTCAGCACTTTGGGAGGACAAGGTAGGCAGATTGTTTGAGGCCAGGAGTTTGAGATCAGCCTGGTCAACATGGCGAAATCCTGTCTCTACCAGAAATAGAAAAATTTGCTGGGTGTGGTAGTGCATGCCTGTAATCCCAGCTTCTTGAGAGGCTGAGGCACAAGAAATGCTTGATCCCGGGAGGCAGAGGTTGCAGTGAGCCAAGAGCATACCACTACACTCCAGCCTGGGTGACAGAGTGAGACTCTGTCTTAAATATACATATTTTAAATATATATATGTGCAAAATGTTTTAATTCTTGATTTTCATAAGAGAGAAAATTGTTAGCCTGAGTCCCACAAAATGGTCTTCCACCTATGAAAGAACTGATTTGAAAAAGAACTTATTTGAAGAAGGATGCTGTAGCAACTTTTCCTCACCCAGCTTGTTTGGAAACTTAAGAGTAGTTATTGGTATTAACAGTCTTGAAAAACAGCTGATTTCAAGCAGCAGCCCTGTCCTACTTTAAAATAAATAATAAAAGAGAGAGAGAGAGAGAGAAGAAGAAGAAAATGAAGGAAGAAAATCCCAATAGATTGTTCGGTACATTAACTAGAACCCTAGAAAGTAAATTAAGACATCACCCAAAGGCAATATATTTGCATTTTATCTAAGCAAAAACAAATAAATAGGAAAAGGACACACAAAAAAAGACGGATACAAAAACCAATAACTGAACTTGTACTTTGGGGTTATGATAAGATTTACACACTCATCTTAAGCAACAGGAAAACTGGAACATATATATATTCTAGGAAAACAAATTAGATGAGCCATGCAATTTCCCCAGCTCATTGCCACTGCCTGGAGAGATTCTAGGTCATACCACAAGTAAGAGAAAACTAAGCAGAGCCTGGTGATCTTGTTGAAATGAAGAGTCAGAATTTGAGTTTCAGGGAACCCAAGGTGACCCTAATTTTGAGGACAGAAAACAGCAGCTTTGCTGTTAAGAGAAGAAGAATGGCAGGGAGAGAGAGAGAGAAAGAGAGAGGCAGAAAGAGAGAGAGAGAGAGAGAGAGAGAGAGAGATGAGAGAAAACCAGTAAGAAAAATACTTGATTAATTCCATATATGCAGAAAAGTTTTTGACAAAAATTTAATATTCAATTATGACTAAAAATAGAAGGAACAGAAGTGAATTTCGTCAACCTAATAAAGGACTTTTAAGAAATAATAATAGTTAATGGTGAAAGACTGAAATCTCTCCCACTTAGATAGGGACCAAGGCAAGGATGACTACTGTCATTATTTCAGTTTAACGTTGTACTTACCATTGTATCCCAGTGCACTCGGACAAGTAAACAAAAAAATTAGAGATACATATATAGCCATTTTAATTTTTTATGATATATAACATATATATCATAAAAATATATATAGCATATATATCATAAAAGATATATAGTATATATCATAAAAGATATGAGTTTTCTTTTATGATATATACATATCATAAATCATATATATCATAAAAGATAAGATTAAAATGGCTTTATTTGAAGATGGTCTATTTTGAAAATCTTAAGAAACCTAGAAAAAAAACCATAAGTTTATTATAGCAAATGATATAAGATCATATAGAAAAATCAAATGAACTTATATATGCTAGTAATTAAAAAATTGAAAATTAAAATGAAAATATTTATAATAGCAGCAAAATATAAGATAGTTGTAGCTTGAAGTATATGAAAGAACTATAGAATAAGTTATAAAATATAGATAAAATTACATAAATCCTATATACCATGCTCAATATTGTCACAATAAGAGTTTGCATAAAATGATTTACACATTCATTGTAATCCCAATCAAAATTTGAGAAAGAATTCTATAGAAATTGAAAAGGTCATTCTAAAATGCATATGGGAAAGTGAAGGGCCTATAATAGCCATAACAATTTTGAAAAAGAAAAATAAAATTGAAGGACTTACATTAACTTACTTCAAAACTTATTTTAAAGATGTAGTAATCAAGACAATGTGATATTCATGTAGAAACAGACATATAGATCAAAGGAACAAGACGATACACAAATAAAGCCTTTATACGAGGTCAATTCATTTTAAAAGAAGGCAATAAAGCAAAACAAGGATAACATTTGTAACAAATGATGCTGAAACAACTTGGTATCAATATAGAAAAAAATTAACTTCAGCCCTCATTGTACAACATACATAAAAATTGACAAACTGAATTATAGACATTAATGTAAAATTTAAACAGAAAATTTCTAGAGAAAAGAAGAACATTAAGCTAGATAATGATTTTCCAAATAGGACAAAAAAGAATAAAAGACAAACAGGGATAAATTAGACTTCAGCATTTTTAAAAATGCTTTTTGTACAGCATTGAAAAACTGAAAATAACAGCTACACCCTGGCAGAAAATATTTTGTAAAATATTTAACCAATAAATGATTTATATGGAGAATATATTAATATAAAGAGCTCTTATAATTCAATAATAAGATAACTAAAGTAAAACAAAAGGATTTGAATAGACATTTTACCAAAAAAATACATTAATGTAAATGCATGAAAATATTTTTAACATTAAGCCTAAGAAAAATGTAAATTAAAATGACAATGAAATAGCAATACACTCCAACTAGAATCATTAAAAAAAAATAAAAATGAAAATAAAAAAAAACAAGAAAAATGAAAGATTAAGTGTCTTTGAGAATACTGACCAATTGGAATGCTAAAATACACTGGTTGAAATATATAAAATAATATAGTCACTTTGGAAGAGAATTCAGCAGTTTCTTATGAAGTTAAATACACATTTACCATAAAACCCAGTAACACACTACTAGCAGTTACCCAAGAGAAATTTAAGGCTTATGCCCACTGAAAGCCTTGTTCGTAAGTGTTTATAACCGTTTTATTCTTAATAACCCTCAGTGGGAAGAACCCAAATGTCCATAATCTAGGAAACAGACAAACTGTGATGTATCCAAACAAAAACATACTACTCAACAATTAAAAAAAAAAAAAAAAAAAAAACTACTGATACCTGCAATCACATGCATACATATCAAGAGCAATAAACTGAATAAAAGAAGCCAGACACAAAGATTACATACTCTTTTAAAATCTATTCATTGAGAAGGCAAAACTATAGCAATAGAAAGTTAACTAGTGGTCACAAAGGTCTGTGTGTATATATGGAGGTGGGAGGATTAAATTCAAAGAGGTACAACACAAATAAAATTGGGGTATAACGTAAGAGTTCTCTATCTTGATTTTGGTGAGTGGTAAATTAGATTTTTAAAACAAGAGGATTGTACACTTAAATTGATAAATTTTATATATAAATTATACCTCAAACTAATAAAAACAGAAGAAAAAAAATCAATGCCTAAAAGTTAATTGTTCTGAAATGCTTACATTTGGGCAATTCTCAAGGAGTTCAATCAACAAACTATTGTATGGAACTTTTTCTGATACTACTGTGAAGCAGAGGACAGGGGAGAAGGGAAAAATAGTTTTTACCAGCATGGCATCTTTAAAAACGAAAATGATCAAGCTCAAAGACAAATAATCACTGATTCATAAATACATTTTCAGTCCAAACATCAAGTGTTACTTCTCTGTCATTTGAAAGCTTTACAATTAAACTCCTGGAACAAAGTATAAGCAAAATGAGAATTTCTGAACCAATGAGATGACTTTTTCCTAACATAATTTGTTATTTTATTACGTTATGACTCCCCAGTTCTGTGAAGACAGGCATCATCTTATCTTATGGCACAATTAAAAATTAATTAATGTAAATATATTTCACAGCTAAGATAATTAATTAGATTAGCTTTATTTAGTTTTTAAACTATTAAGGTCACCCATTGATGTAGAGATTATAGGTTGATCTACCAGGTCAGCTTCTCTTCCCATTTTCTTTATCTATGTGGAAATCTTTTAAAAATATTGTTCTGTCTAAAATCAATAGGTACTACTGCAGAATACAAGAAATATTTTGCACTTTAAAAGGCATTTTAAGTTGCTGACTTCATTTAGATCTCTAAAACCCTAAAACCAATATTTTAAATTACAAACATGGGGAGGTGGGAGAAAAGAAGAAAGCATCCTGGTTACCCAATTCCTTTGGACACTTTATAATCAAGTCAACTTTTCCTAAGGATTCCTTCATCAGTAATTTGAGTTAAAAAGAAAAGGCAGTTCAAGATTCAATTGATAACATATGTTCCACAGCTGGATTCTCTTTAGGCTGGAGAAAAGCTACCTAAGAAACAGAAAGACAGAAGTGATGGTTCTCATAGATTGTCATTTGGATTCAGTTTCACAATTTTTTTTTCTTACAGTTTGTGAGGAACTCTGCTGTCCTGCCTAGTTGAGCAGGAATTGTTATTCTTCTATTCATTAGACACCCACCACCTCAGGCCAACCATTATTTTCAACCAACCAATTATTCTCACAGGTTGTGGTGAGGATCAAACGAGAAAAGAGTTCGAGCATTTTTGTAAAATTAAAGCGCCATTCCTAAGAGACCTTTCTCTACAAGATGAAGCATTTGATTCTGCACAGCTTATATTGTAAATCCTGGTTTCCTCAATTGCAAATATCTCTAGGATTTTTACGTTTAATTCAAGCAGTGATCTCCAAACTCTAAAGAAAATGTGTATGTGTGTGTTTAATTAATGTATTAAATATATTAAAATACCTATTTTAAAATATAAATTAAAAATCATGAGCAAACTAAAATTATAATACTGTTACCCACAGTCCTGTGGAGCTTACACAATGTAAGCATATTTAAACAAGTATAAAACAAGTAGACTTCTGATTTCAAGACAACCACAAATTTTATTCAACTGGCATCTAATTGGTTTTGAATCAAACACTGTGGGGAAAGGAGGAATAATTTAAAAGTTGAACCTAACTATTACATCAAGACATTGCAAGTACTTCTCAATATGTGCATTTCCAAATCCTGACTGATGACCACATCAACCAACAGTATTCAATGCAGAAACATTCCTGTAAAATTACCTGTATTGTCAATTAGAGTAAACTTTTGTGGCTCCCACTTCCCTGCTTTTGTAGCATTTGTGTAATTATGGTTTAACTGAGGATTGTGACCTTTGAAAGTAAATGCATGGATTTATTTTTCAGCACTTTAGATTTTATTAAATATGCAATCTACTTGATCAATTACATCATTAAATTGTTTACATCAAGAGAAGTAACCCCAAGTCTAGGGTGACTACAGTTGATATAACATGGTTTAGAAGTGAAACTGTCACAGATTTAAATTTTGTTTCTATGCTAGGAAGCTGTATGACTTGGAGAGTCACTCAAGCTTTGCAAAGCCTGATTTCTTCACATGCAAAAACGAGATTCTTATAGGGTGTTTACGAAGTGAACACTGAACAGTTTGATGTCTGTAAAGCTTTTGCTTCAGAACAGACTTTCATGTTAGTGATTTTATTCCCCCTCCATTAAAACAAGTCTTCTATTTTACAAAAGTTCATGAGCTCAATGGGAAATCTCAAAATTATGAATGTGTGGAACATGTAATTTGTACATATTCCATTGAATATGTGACTTTCCACAGACCTCCTTGTAGCCTTGTATCCTTCCAGTCTTACCCCTCCATTCATTACTGCCCCAGCAACAGGCGTGGTATTTTCTGTTCTCAAATATAGCCATGACACTTTCCTGATTAGAACTTTACAATGGCTGCCTATTGCTCCTGGAGTAGAAACAAAACTCTTTTAATATGGCATGGTTTTTGCTTTGTCTGTCAACTTCCTCTGATAATAAACAAGGTTCCAGTTCCTTGAATAAGCCTTGCTCTCCACCCCTCCATGACAGGATCTTTGTACTAGCAGTTTACTTTGTTTGGGTACTCTCCATCTTCTCCCCGATCCATCCCTAATTAACTCTTTACTGTTAATCTGTTAGGTCTCAGCTCAAATACACTCTGAAAACATAAATTTACCCTGAATCCTGTGTCTATGTTGGCCTTCTTTTGCATAATTTTTCATAGAACCATAGAACCATGATTCCTTCCTCATGAACACTTTTCTCAGGATACAATTCTACTTTTATTTTTGTGGAATTATTTTATTAATAGCTGTCTCCCTCATTATATATACTGCATGTGATATGGTTTGGATTTGTCTCCCCACCCAAATCTCACCTTGAATTCTAATAATCTCCACATGTCAAATGTAGGGCCAGGTGGAAATAATTGATTCATAGGGGCAGTCTCCACCATACTGCTCTCGTGGTAGTGAATAAATCTTACAAGATCTGATGGTTTTATAAATGGGAGTTCCCCTGCACAAGGTCTCTTGCCTGCCATGTAAGATGTGACTTTGCTCCTCATTTGACTTCTGCCATGATTGTGAGGCTTCCTCAATCATGCAGAATTGTGAGTCCATTAAATTCTTTCCTTTATAAATTACTCAGTCTTGGGTATTCAGCAGCAGCATAATAGACTAGTACAATGTGCTACATGAGCCCAATTATAGTATGTGGTTTGGCTCTACATTTATTTCAAGGAGAGCACAGGAATATAGTGAACACTCAGTAAACATTTGCTTAATGAACTAACGTGAGAGGAAAGAATGGACGTGAGTGAGATGTTTTGTTTCAACATTTTAATATTGATTGAATATAATTCATTTAATCTCTGAATGATAAATAACACTATGACAATTCACTTATGTAACTTCTAGAAATGCTTTATTTTTAACCAAGGAACAAATTCTTAAAGGAAAGAGATGGCATAAACACAAGAAAATAGAAGCAGAATTGATTGAAGCAGAGAATAGAATGGTGGTTACCAGGGGCTAAGGAAATGTTCATCAAAAACATATGAAATTTCACGTAGGAAGAATAAGTTCAAAAGATCTATTGTACAGCATGGTGACTATAGTTAAGGTATTATAATCTTGAAAATTGCCAAGACAGATTTTAAGCCTTCATACCATAAACAGTAAGTATGTCAGGTAGTGCGTATGTTTTTAGCTTGATTTAACCATTCCACAATGCATATATGTGTCCGTATATAACATATCAAAACATTCGTGTTGCACAATATAAATAATTCTTGTCAATTAAAAATAAATTATGGGAAAATTAGGGAAGTAAAGCTTGTCTCTCTAAAGCTATAAATCTATTACTTTGAATTAAGCTAATAGGCCCCAGTAATGCTTTTTTTTTTTTTTTTCTTTAAACATGACAACCTACACTTTCTTTGGTCAGCAAAACAAAAATATAAATATCAATTTAGCATACATTTTAATTTACTATTATTTAATATGAACACTTCAGACACTAATTTTAATGACAAAGTATTGCTTGTGTACATTGTATTAACAGACAGAATTGCGACAAACAAGAAAAAATAAAAAATCTAAATATTTAATTCTCCAATGTCAGATGGTAACCCAACTCTGAGCTAGGTACTCCAACTTATTAAAAGGCCATGACTCAGTTATGCTTGGATAAGGACAAAGACAATTTTGAATACAATCTGTTACTTTGCTTATCTCCTATGCTTTCCAATGTATGTCAGAAATAATTAAAAATATAGGAAATCAAACTTTTAGAGAACTGTAATGTTCTAAAAATTGAATGTGCAAATTTGACCTGTTCCATTTCATCACAATGTTGAACTGAGACTAAGAATTATTCATTATATGCACATCAGAGGAAGTTACTTAACGTCAAAATCTTCACATTGTCAATACCTAACATTACAAAAGTCTAGCTAAACAGAATTATAATAAAGCACCAGGCATCTAATGACATTAGTAGAATTGTGAAGTTGAGGTCTCACAGTAATTTTCAAAATAAAGAGATTTTTGAGGGCAAAACCATTCTTGGAATCAGTAACAAAACTCTTTGAAAGATTACTCAAGCTTTAGGATAATGCTGACCCAAAAATCTCTGCTAGGATCTGCATTAAACAATGAGTGAATGTTCTATTGAGGTCTTTATGTTACTAGTAGGGATTTAACTCTGCGTAGAATCCAGGACATTTGAACATTCCACAGTGCAGCAACTTCCTGGAGTGTAAGGAATTCATGTCAAACACTAGACAACAGGGACCACTTATCCATTTATAACATAAGCCTTTTTAAATCCAATTCTGAAAATAGGACTGGCTGGAACTACAGAGTCCTGGAATTTTATTTTGACTTTGTCATTAATTTGCTGCGTGGCCTGGGGCAAGTCACTTCACCTCTCTTTCTCTTGGTTCCCACTGGTGAGAGAGATGGCAGTTGGACTATATGACTCCATTAAACCATTAAGCTCAATTTTGAAAGCAAACACATATTTCCTAGTGGCATGGTAGCTCTAACCATTCACACTGCATTTGGGTAACAATTCTAGTCTAGTAATATGTTTACTGTGTACAGCAAGCGTTGACAAACTTTTTCTGTAGAAAAGCCAGATTGTAAGATTGCAAAATATTTTCAGCTTTCAGGCCATACAGTCTGCATTACAACAGCTCAATTCTGTCACTACAGAGCAAAAGCAGACATAGACAATACAACAATAAACTATTTTCCAACAAACTTTATTTAAAAAAGAAAAAACAGGTCGTGGGCCAGATTTGACTCATACACTAAATTATTCTGACCGTTGGCATATACCATTGCAACTATGACTATAGATTTTGGATAAGAAACCTCCCAATTCCATCCCTGGACCTGGCTAAATGGCTCACATGTATTTAACAAATAACCCCCTTCCTGTTTTCAGTGTTTATTTTCTTATCCTTCATTTATTCTTTATTCATGTACAGCTCTGCCTTCTTTCTTTATAAGAACTACTCTATTGATCTTCAGCTTTGACTCCCCAGAATCTATTTAGAACACAGTTCATGGCAAAAATGTAATACTTGTTGAGAAGGACTGATGCTAGGGCTTTCATGTGAGATTCTCTTTTCCAGAAACTAAAGTGTTATCCATCAGAGAAGACCTTCTGGACCCTCAAAATTGCATCCATTCTCCTTCTCTTCATTTATCTCACTGCTTCTAGTACCACTCACTCACTTAACTCTCAGAGTAAACCTCTCAGAGACGACAGCTAGTTATCCACATGAACTGTCTAATGCCTCTTGAAGGGGGATACCTCCTGTAAATAGCCTGGAAGTAACAAAACTACAAACCAGAAAATACAACACAACTGGCTGTTGCCAAATTCTCAAAAAGACAGGAAACAAAAGGAAGTTCTGAAAATGATGAGTTCATTGTCTCACTATAGTAACATTCAATTGCAAGCCAAATGCTAACAACTTTGTGTGGTTTCCCATGTTGAAGAAATGTTGGTATTTTGTTTAGAAGCCATAAACAATATGTAAGACTTTGGCACAAGTCTAGCTGAAGCTCAGCAGACTCTTTAACCTTGCCAACTGCTCACATTTGTTACTTTACACATACCTGAAAACCCTGTTTAGAAATATATAAAACACTCATTTGACTCAACAGCAAACAAACAAAAACACACAAATAATCTGATTACTGAATGGACACAGAACCTGAATGAACATTTCCCAAAAAAGCATAACAATGGACAACAGAATATGAAAAGGCATTCAACATCATCACTTATCAGGGAAAGTCAATCCAAGCCAATATGAGATATTACCTCATACCTATTAGAATGACTATTATCAACAAAAGGTTAAGTGCTGGCAAAGATATGAAGAAAAGAGAACCCTTGTACACTGTTGATAAAAATGCAAATTGGTAAAGTTATGGTAGAAAATAGCAAAGTTTCTCCAAAAAAATGACATATAGAACTATCATGTGATCCAGCAAATCCACTTCTGGGTATATATCCATAGAAAATGAAATCTGAAATTCAAAGAAATATCTATGATTCTGTGTGCATTGTAGCATTATTCATAATAACCAAAATATGGAAACAACCTAAATGTCCACTGACAGATGAATAATGAATATGTGACATACACAAATAATGGAATATTATTCAACCTTAAAAATGGAGATCTTGCTATCTGTGACAACATGGATAAACCTAGAGACATTATGTTAAGTGAAATAAACTAGACACAGAAAGACAAATAGTTTGTGGTATCACTTATATGCCAAATGTAAAATAGTAAAGCTCATAGAAGCCAAGAGTAAAATGGTGCTTAACAGAGGTTTGGAGAAGGAAATTGGAAGATATTAGTCAAAGGGTACAACGGTTTAGTTTTACAATACAATGAGTCCTGGAGATTTAATGCACAGCATTATTACCACAGTTAAAAATACTTTAGGGTCATTGCTTCCTCTTTCCTCTTCTTATCCTTAAAGAAAGAAATACTGGATGCTCTTCCATGCAAAGTGAGACCTTGCAATTTGACCTATTCTATCTTTGTCTGTGGCCCAGGCAAATGCAGAGGATTCAGCAACAGGTCTTATTAAGTGCCCATACCACAACATAAAGGGAACTTCCAATGGAAGGCTGTCTGCCAAACATCTGATTAGACTACATACCCTTTAATGTTATAGCATGGAGATTTTGTACAGTTTATTACAGCTGATACTAACAGCCCTAACACGTCAACTTATGAAATTCAACCTTGTAACATTTCATAGTCATGAGCAAAGTCAGGCTACAGTTCAAAAGCACACCACCTTTCCTCACAGTAACACAGAATCTTCTACAGTAAAAGCAAGAAACAGCAATAGAAACAGGTCTCTGCGCCAATCATTCAGCAGTACCTATCAACAGGATAGAAGTGAAATGCTTTAACTAATTTCACCTGTAAAGTTTCTGTCAAAAAATAGTGATTTTAAAAATGACCTGCAAATTGAGCAGGATAAAATAAACACCAAAGAAAGTTCAGGGACTAAGTGGGAAGAAATACGGATCTCTGTGAGTGTGGGTAAACTTTACCAGGTGAAGTCCACTCTGAGAATATTTGGAACTTACTGTTGAAATTGCCCAGCCTCAGTCAGTGCAACTTAAGAAAGAATACTAAATGAAGAGATGAAAAATTGGCAAAAATTTCCATAGGAGGAAAAAAGCCATAGAAAAGATACTGAAATGGCTAAGAGCTAAGTTGTAAGTCTCTTAAATTGAAAGTATGATCACTTGGAATTAGCAAGAAGTAACTAATAAATCGTCACTGTGGCTTTCTTTTCTATTATTCTGAAAGAACCATCTAATAAGTAGATTGGGAAGTGTTGACAGCTGAGACACAATATTTAAACTTATTTTCTCATATTATAAAAATATAATCTGATGTAAAAATAATCTCAATGATAAGCAATAATAAAACATAAAGATCATCTCTCATTCCACCACCAGGGAACAATTCCATTAGCATTTTCCTTCAATCCATTTTTTTTTTTTTTTTTTTTTGAGGCGGAGTCTCGCTCTGTCGCTCAGGCTGGAGTGCAGTGGCCAGATCTCAGCTCACTGCAAGCTCTGCCTCCCAGGTTGACGCCATTCTCCTGCCTCAGCCTCCGGAGTAGCTGGGACTACAGGCGCCCGCCACCTCGCCCGGCTGGATTTTTGTATTTTTTTAGTAGAGACGGGGTTTCACCGTGTTAGCCAGGATGGTCTTGATCTTCTAACCTCGTGATCCGCCCGTCTCGGCCTCCCAAAGTGCTGGGATTACAGGCTTGAGCCACCGCGCCCGGCTTCAATCCATATTTTTAAGCATGTGAAACACAAAGCATTTCTGAATATCATGAAAGCTTTTGGTACAGAGTTAAGGTATCTCTCCATACAAATACAAATTGAATGGTCATACAGTAAGTGGATGCATGATTTGGTTAAATGACTCTCTGCAAAATATTGATTCATGGATCCATGTCAGTCTGGAAGAAAAACTGAGAAGAATGTCCCCTGTATCACTGTGATCAGTATTTTTATCAGTGACTTGGATGATGATATGAATTGGTGGCTGCTTATAAGTAATATCTAAAATAAGATGATGTCATATTTTTCCAACATGTATTGACTGCTTTGAGTGATGAGCTAAAGTAAATGAGATGACAGTTAATCAACATATAAAATGCAAAAGCTTGATCCTGGGTGGTGGTGCATGCCTGTATTCCCAGCTACTCAGGAGACTGAGGCGGGAAGATCACTTGAGCCCTGGATTTTGAGACCTGCCTGGGCAACACAGTAAGACTCCTCTGGGAGGCGGAGCAGGGTGGTGGCTAGGGAGCAAAGGCTTATATTTGAATTCTGAAAACCAACTGCAGAACTACTGAAGAGGGGATGTGGTTAAGCATTCATTCATTTTTTAAAAATTGATGCACAAAGGCATAGGAATCATGCCAAGAGAACATCAGGTGCATTATCTGGGGGATGATCAGTCTGAAGACAAAAAGATTCAGAGAGGTCAGGAGAGATGCTCCATGGCAGAGCACTGCTTCTAACATTTTAATATGCACTATTTCTGCTTCTGGCCAAGGTGGAGCAACAAACACCAGATTATACTAGTTACACTTTCAAATGAAACAATTAAAAGCTGGAAAAAATATCTGAGAGAACATTTTCAAGACTTTAGATATCAGGCAAAGAAGGACTGTGAACTCTAAAAGTCAAGAATGAATGGGGTGAGTCCTATGGTTGTCCCCAATTTGCTACATGGAAAGACTGTCTAAGCTGTGACACAAAGAGGAAACGCAGGTGGAGCTCAGAAACTACATGCATTGGGGAGACAGAGCTGAAAGTTCACAAAGACCAAGGCAGCTAGAGTTCACAGGGCAGAATGCCATACACAAAGGGAAGTCCAAGAGAGAACTCTGAAGATCTTCATTAGGATGCCCTCCACTTCAATATATGGCTGAGCACTGGTCAGCTCCTGAGTGTGGGGTAACTGCCTGAAGCCAAGAAAGAATCACTTGAAAGTATTTGAGAGAACAATAGCAGGTCTCACAAAGCTGAACTACTTCCTGTTCCCCATAGCCCAAGTGGAAAACCTCATAATGTATGTAGCATTGGAGATAGTACTCGAAACTGTTTTCCTCTGAAGTGGAGCAAAACTTAGTTCTTTGTTTAACACTGATCTAGTTCACCCGTCATATCTTAAAAGATGAAAAAGGATGAAACTGTCTTTAAGTAACTTAAGTATATCCTAGAATAAAGCTCAAAAATACTTGCAAAAATATAAAAATATTTAGTAATCAACAAGGTAAAACTCATAATGCTCAACAATAAAAAATTATCAGACATAAAAAATGACCAATATTTGGGAGGAAAATAAATCAATTGAAATAAATCCAGGAGAAATAGAGATATTAGAACAGTCAGAACTGCATTCCATATGATCAAGAAGCTAGAAACAAAATTATATGTTAAGGAGAGATACAAAAAAGTGTTTAAAAGATGAAAATATAACTTTTAGAGAGCAGAACTAAAATGCCAAAGGAAAAAAAATACTCCAGATTAAAAGTGTATTAGGCATTCCAGAAGAGAATATTGCTGAATTTGAAGATATAACTCTAGAAACGATCCAAGAAAACACAGAGAAAAAGAAAGAATGGGGGAAATAAGCAAACGGAATGAGTGAGGTATGGAACAAAGGTCAGGCAGCCTCTTATAAAGCTAAGACTATTATATGGTCTGGTCTGATGACGTCGGAATAAAACCAAAGCTTATTTTCTATTCTCTCATTCAACATCAATCAACAAAGTATACGTGTGATCACCACGAAGTGTGTGGGGATTTCTCCCCACTAGCAAGCAAGCCTTTAATTCTGCAGTGGACACAAGCTTGTTGCTCCCACCCCTCCTCCAATTCAATTCCTGTGCTTTTACCTGTGTTTCTGACTGACTGGCTATAAAACAGAGCTCCCACAACCCCCTCCTTGGATTGGATTTTCTGGAGCAGCTCACAAAAGTCAGGGAAACAGTTTCATTTGCTGGTTTATTATAAAAGATATTACAAAGGATACAGATCAAGGGATGCATAGGGCGAGGTATGGGAGGTAGGGAAGGGCAGTTTCCACATTCTTTCCAGGCATACCACCCTTCAGGAAACTCCATGTGCTCAGCTGTCTGAAAGCTCTCTGAATGCAGTCCTTTTGTGTTTTTTATGGAAGCTTCATTATGTAGGCAAGATCGGTTAAGTCATTGGCCACTGGTAATCAGCTAACCCTTCTGCCCCCTCCTCAGAGGCTAGCGGAAGGGGTTTAAAGTTCCACCTGTCTTGTGTTTTCCATGGTGACCAGCCCCCACTTCCATCTACCTAGGGGCTGCCAGCCATCAGTCAACACATTAGCATTCCAAAAAAGCACTTTGGAGATTCTGAGGATTTTAAGTGTTATATTCCAGGAATCAGGGAGGAAGACCAAATATATATTTCACAATATCACAATTGAGTATTCTACTGTAGTTGTTTCCACAAAAGAAATGAAAATATATGTTCTTAAGAAGACCTGGACATAAATATTTATAACAGCTTCACTTGTAATAGAAATATTTGTAATAGAAATATACAAACAATACAAATGTTCAGCAAGCACTGAAAGAATAAACATATCGTGGTATGTTCATACAATGGAATACTATTAACAATAAAAAGAAATTAGCTATTAATACATGCATCAGCAGAGGTCACGCTCAAAAGCGAAAGAACCAACATTATTTTTTGAAAGTACGTGTTGTGTAATTTCATCTATTTTTAAAACTAGAAGATGCAAATTAATTTGTAGCAGAATATGGATCAGTGGTTGCCTGGGAATGGGAAGGTGGAAGGAGTCAGGAGAATTAGAGGGAGACAGGAGGAAGCACTTGGCAGTGATGATATGCTTGTTATCTTGATTGTGGTGATATGCATACACCTAAGAATCAAGATAAACTTTTATTAAAGTGTTAACTTTATTTGTGCTTAATTTTACGTGGACTTGATAAAACTGGTTGAAAATTTTTAACATGCACTCACCACATCAATTTTTTTTTTTTTTTTTTTTGAGACAGGGTCTTACTCTGTCACCCAGGCTGAAGTGCACTGGCTGGATCATGGCTCTCAGCCTTAACCTCTCAGGTACAGCTGATCCTCCCACATCAGCCTCTTGAGTAGCTGGGACTACAGGTGCACACCACCACACCTAGGTAATTTTGTTTTTTTGTTTTTGTAGATACTGGGCTTCACCGTTTTGCCCAGGCTGTTCTTGAACTCCTGAGTTCATGTGATCCACTGACCTTGGCCTCCCAAAGTGCTGGGATTACAGGCATGAGCCTCTGCACCTGGCCTGACCTCATCATTTTTTAAATGAATATTCTGAGTCAGGAACTTGGAGTGGCACTTAAGGATCTACATTTCTAACATGCTGCCCAGCAAGGCCCATCTTGCTGGTCCCAAGACATACCTGTAAGTAGCAAAGGACCAGATTCATACTTGGACTCCTAGACAACAGGAGTAGGCAATACAGTTAAGCATTTACAGAGACAGGCCAGACGTGGTGGCTCATGCCTGTAATCCTAGTACTTTGGGAGGCTGAGGCGGGCAGATCACAAAGTCAGGAGATGGAGACCATCCTGGCTAACATGGTGAAACTCTGTCTCTACTAAAAATACAAAAAAAAATTAGCCAGGCATGGTGGCAGGCATCTGTAGTCTCAGCTACAGATGGGAGGCTGAGGTAGGAGAATCAACTGAACCCAGAAGGCAGAGGTCGTAGTGAGCTGATATCGTGTCACTGCACTCCAGCCTGAGGGACAGAGCGAGACTCCATCTCAAAAAAAAAAAAAAAAAAAAAAGGTTTACAGAGATAGACAAGTGTCTCATCATGAAACACACTCCGCCATGGAGCAGTGAGGTTTCTGTTAACAAGAGGTGTTATCAGTGTTCAGCTATGTTGTAGAGGGGCTGGAACTAGAACATTTCTAAGCTAAAATCTGATGATTCACTAAATTTGAACTTCAAGTAAATGTGTTATATAAACTGGCAGTCTTGGAATGGGGCCCTGCAAAGGGTATGCTGGCTTAGTGAGAACTACACAAAGGCTGTGGGCTATGGTATAACCTAACTAATGAGAAAAATACTGACCATTTCTCCAACAGATAATTGTCAAGCAATTGCTAGGTGCGGGGTACAAAGATACAGTTTTGAACTCGGCAAAAGTCATCATTTTTAAAATGCCATTGTTTTGTTTTAAAAATGCTAAGGAAATTAGATACGTGCTCCTACTCATAAACATTCTAAAACATTGAAATGGGAAATAACCAGTCTACCATTCACAAGAGCCACATAGCTACAAAAAACTGATCGGCAATAACAGATCAAATCCATCGTTGGTGGAGCAGAGTCTCAGTAATCTAGGGATTCTGAAAGACTTTTTTTTTTTCTCAGTTACTCTGCCAGAATATTGTAAGAAGGATATTTTCCCTGAACCGCATTTTAGCTTTGTATTGATTGACACTCCCTAGATGGAAATTATGGGTCCTTTGATTTTTCTTATCAGGGCACATCCAATATTGTACATGTAACATGCATTTGATACACTGTCATATTCATAAGCAAAATGATGCCACTACAGGCTTATTAGCATATGCATTGCTCTAATCCCTTGAAAGGGAATAAGCTGTCACAAATGCTCAGGATAAGGGAGGTTACTTTTTACCTCTGTGCACTTCATTAGAAGAATAAAGACATAAATAGAATTTCTTAATCCGTGATACCTGCCACAAAACATTAAAAATTTTTTTTTAAACTTTCTCATTTAAGACTAAGCCAATTTTCTCCATATCATCTGCCTTGCTATATGGTTAGGCTAGTGACAGGAATTCAGAAGTCAGGATTTCTCCAAGTTTTTCTTGACAACTTATTCTTTCTTGAAAGGAACTGTGCACACTCCACAATCACAGGCTTGTAAGAAACTCAGCAAGCTCAGCTAGGTTGTTTGAGATCATTTTCTGAGTCTCAAACTAAAAGTTTTTGCTTTATTATTATTTTTTAAACATGAGGTAGTAGGTATAAAGCAGTGGTCCTCAAACTTGACCATGCATCAGGATGGCCTGAATAACTTATTGAACCACAGGGTTCCACTCCCCAAGTTTCAAATTCAGTAGGTCTGGGATGGAGCCTGAGAATTTGCATATGTAGTTTCCAGGAGATAATTATGTTGCTGCCCTCTGATGACCCCACTTTGAGAAACCCATGAGCATAAAGGTTAAGTACACGGGTATTATAATTTTTTTAAAAAAAAGGGTTGGAATCTTTACTAACTTATGAGTTGTTTACAAGATCCTTGAAAATCTTATTAAAATTCTCTAAGTCTCACCTGCCTCAGCTTTCTCATCAGTAAAATAAAATAATTGTATCAATCTCTTTCTACCATTCACAGCATTAGAATAATGCTTGTAACAAATGTATCATTTGTGTGGTAGGCTCCAGGCACCAAATAAACATTGCCGAACACATCATCATGAAAGTAATTGCAGTAATAGACTCATGTAGGTAGCATCCTTTTGGAAAGGGTATCCTAGGTCTTGTTACCCAATGAGTATTTTCCTGGCTCTTCCTTCCTTATCCAGGAGCTCTGATCCTTAAAGCTAAGGACTTTCGTGGGCAGCTGCTAAGTCAATGAACTTTGCCTTTGCTGTCTCTCATCTGCTGATAAAATCTGCCTGAGTTCGGATCCAAGAGAAAGGGAAAGTGGAATCAGGCAAGTCTGTGGATAATTTGTAGGATACCCGGGATTTTCAGGGTAGAGCAAGAATCCTGATTCTTAAGAAGTCTGGTTAATAAGGCTATGTGTTAATGAATATCTTGGAAGCTCCCTTCTTGGTTAGCTGTAGAAGAGAAGGTGCTTGAACAGAGATCTTTCCTGAATATACTTCAAGAGAGTTTACGACTTTAAAAAGAATACCTTCAATCACTTTGTAAGGGTACTAGGCATCAGCTTTGTCTCTGAGGTTGGAACTACGATTCCACTGCAATGGACTAACCTTTCTTCAGTCAACAGAGGGGTCTCTATACATGAGAAGAAAACTTTTATTCATTTGAATGTCCTTTTTATTGACTGAAATGATGCTATTTATTATAATTCATCAGAAGAAAAAAGCTACCTCTTTAATATGGAAAGCAATTAGACTATTTAAATTATTATAGAAGTTGAGTACTTTATGTTTAGAATACATTTCCATGTTTATGAGCTCTCAGCTTATTATTTAATAACTAGAGACTTGGAAATCTGCTCAGAGTATAATTTCCCCTTTGTGGTTTCTATGACTACTCTCTCCTTTTATTTTATGAACACATTGTAGTCAGATGTGTGTCTGTTGCTGCAGTAACAGGTTCTATTTCTTGAGGAAATTAAAATATTTGTACCAAATACATTTTCCTTGTTCCTACAGGCATTTAGCACACTATCAAATCCATCACATGCTTGTTGGTTCCTTCCTTCAATCAGACATGGTATATTTAAAGTTCTTTGCAGTTCCTCAAGAGGTGTGGAAAAATATTTTGTATCTCTGTAGAAAAGCACCTCAGTTCCAATTAAAGTGAGAAAAGTAATGACTAATGTTCGAGGAGCACTTCCTATGTGCCCTTTACATACATTCACTCACTTAATTCTTAAAACAATTCTGGATGTAGTGTCATTATTCTTGTTTTTAAGATGAGGAAACAGAGCCACAAGCAGATTAAGTACTGTGTCCACAGGTATACTGTTAATAAGTGATACAGCTAGGTTCTAATCCTATGTAATCTAGCATCCTGATTCTTTCCTAACTTTGTAATGTATTTAATGCATTAAAAGTAACAACAAAAGCCAAAATTACTTTTGCACTGACCTAATATAATGTGTATTTCTTCCAAACTGACAAACATGTCTTTTTTCTAAATGAAGCTAATGGAAAGCCCATTAGCAGTCAGTCAGTTGGGTCAGCTGGTATACTACAAATAAAATCACTGAAAAACTCATATAGCTGTTTAAATATTTCTAAAAATTAACCCAAGGCCAAAGGTATTCCTAAGTATTTGATGAAGTATTATTAGAAACATTAATAAATATTTCAATGTCCTAAGACACTCATCTCTTGACACAAATGGAGAAATCAAAGATTCAAGACAGACTACTCATCCATTAATCACTCATTATGTCATGCCCTCTTCTTTGCACAAATTGCCAGGACATGGTGGCCAGAACCATTTTGAAGATGGAGCAACTTGAAACACAGGCTAATAGTTCATGATTTGCTTGAATCTTATTCAGAAGTTGTGACTGAGTTTCTAACTGCTACAATAGTTAGGGGGATATAAAGCAAGAAAGACATTCCTAAGTTTTTAGAAAACCAGTGCTTTAAAACTGCAAAACTGTCATGCACTAGCAAAGAAAATAAAATTTTATATAATTTCTGTGTTAAACTGGGGACCCTTTCTATTCAATCAGTGAAACTGAAGCATATATAATTTTAACCAAAAAAACCCACACCAAATAAAATGTCAATTTCACAGTTAAATTAGCTATTCATTGAATTATAGTTGCATTATACACCATCTTTCCCCCTCCTTAGACGATATTTTTAATGAATCAGATGTAAGTACTGGAGATTCTATAATCCCATGTGAGCTTGGTTGTCTAGATGTGATTCTCAAGATGATGACCCTCCATATCTTTCTCCATTTTCAAAATTACTGTTCATGCCATCGTCAAACAGAGACATATGAGGCACATCCCCACCCCACAAAGCCAGTAGAGTAAGCTCACTCCCGTAAGTCAAATTAGCTGTAGAAGTTATATTTTAATTTCCTTATTCTGTAGGATGTTTCTTATTCTTTCCTCTTTTCTTCAGTCTACTTCAAATTATTGGCCATGATTCATTTATCAGCCTCTCTTTTATCTCTCCTTTACAGAATTTTTATTATACAATTAATGACTCATAATGCCATAACCTCTATAGTGTAGGCTGTAAGAACAATTGGTTTGAAGTCTGCAAGATATACATTTATGTCTCTGCTTTGTCCTTCTCTAGTTCCCTGACCTTAAGCAAGTTAATTTATCTCTCAGTCTCAGTCTTATTCTCATTGGCAAAATGGGAGTAATACAAACACTATCATTTGTTGTCAATAATAAACAAAATGCTGCATGCCATAACTTTAGCAACAGAGCCTGGCACATAGTATATGCTCAATAAAGGTTAGCAAAGATAAAATACCAATTTAAGTTTAAGCCGCATTTGTGTCTTAGCTGCGCTAAAGGTGCCCGTAAATATTTCTAAGATGTAGGGGCTGAGAAGGGAAGGTAACTCTGAGACTTGTCTCTGAGATGTCCCCAAATCTTTGATACATTCTCATATAAGCCACATTTGTGTCTTAGCTGGGTTAAAAGTGCCTGTGAATATTTCCAAGACGTGGGGGCTGAGAAGGTAACTCTGGGATTTGTCTTTGAGATGTTCCCAAATCTTTGATACATTCTCATATAAGCCACGTTTGTGTCTTAGCTGGACTAAACGTGCCCATTAATATTTCTAAGACATGGGGGCTGAGAAGGTAACTCTGGGACTTGTCTCTGAAATGTACCCAAATCTTTGATACATTCCCATTTTCACTTGTCTATAGGCTCAATGGAAGACAGATCATCATTATGGTCTGATATCTCTTTAAATTGTATGTAAAAGGAAGTATGTCATTCAAATTGTTTATTTCAGAGAGCAACCCCTCATGTGCAGCTCTTTGTAGAGACCTCGAAATAGTATTCTCACTTTTTAAAATTTCAGTCTTGCTCCTTCTGTATTGAAATAGCATTCTCTATTCTCTATTTTCCCTTGTGCCTTTTATACTTTCCCTACTCTCACATGACCATATTTTATTTCAGCAAAAAAATTCTAAAGTACTGACTAAATCACCTGAAATATTCTCTTTCCTAATTGAGCAGCAAGAAACCCTAATTTGGCTTCTTTGCTTCCATTTTTGCTGCAGCCATTTCAGTAGACAAGAGCGCTGGTGTCTCAGGCAGTGCACACCTCTGATTTCACAAAGAAATACTTTGTCAAGAAGCAGCCCTCCCTTTCCTACCACAGGGTAAACCAACAGTGCTTGGGGGTGCAGCTGCTTAGTCCCAAAGAGGTAGCCAGTGCAAAGATGTATACCTCCACCTGTTCTTCCAGACCTGGCCCACCCCATATCCACAGGCTTCCCCAAGAACCTAGAAAAGGTCAAATCTCATGAAGCCATGTTCTTTGTGCAAGCCTGACTCATTTAGGCCTTCATTTCGGGATCCTTCTTCTTTCTCTACGGTCTGACCCTTTCTGAAAGTCTGAGACATCCTTCTCCACACTGCCACCCTGTCCTGGAACTACCATTGCAACACTTTCCCTCCTGAGCTAGTGGAGCCTGGAAGGACAGGGAATTGACACAACTCTAACTGTGTCCAGCTGACATGGATTGCACCAGTACTCTTTAATTGCTTTGGGTTCCAGTAACAATACACAGCTCATGTGACGCCTTACTGATCTTTATCACAAATATCTGTTCTTGGTTCCTGAGTCTATACTTGCCAAAGCTGAGAAAAAATCATAATTTTTGATGTGACTTATAGTTCTCAAATTACATGACTACTACAGTCTGGAAAAAAGTAATAATGAAGTTCACATGTATATGTGTACATGTATATATGTATGTATGTATATATACACAAACATATGTATGAAATTGCTTTATCATAAGGTAGCTGTAAATCAAGTAGCAATACTTCTATTGGTGGGAGTTACCCTCTAGTAAATGCTTTGGGAGGAGTGGTTCTTTTTGATAATTCAGATGTAGCCCAAATATTTCAGTAGTTTAAAACTGTTCCTTCCAAAGTTGGTTAATTATCAGAATCACCTGGGGTAGCTTCTGATAAACACAGATTTTTTAATCCCCATTAGAGACCTATTAAACTTCTGGGGATGGGATCAGAAAAGCTGTGTTTCCTCAAAATGTTTAAAGTGACTTGGGCATTGAGAGCAATTTAGGAACAAAAGACTAATGATGGAATGAGATCATTCAAAGAACCTAGTATAATCTTACCCAGAGGATATTTTTTCCCTTAGCCTACTCTTGACCAGTTTCTATATTCTTTGTATGGCTCTTCAGATTTGAAAGGTGTCTATAATCAGTTCCATGATGGACATTAAATGAAAGATTCATACCACAAGACCTGTAATTGGTGCTCAGGCACAGCTGCAGACCATTGCACTTCAATATTTGAACCAATGTTCTATTGTACCTGTAATATTAGGCAATTCTCAGAAGGAAAGAATCCCAGAAACAAATCAGCAAATGAATACTACCTTAGTCCTCTTCTTCACTTTCACACCCTTGAGTCACTTTCCCCTGAGACCTTCTACTAGGGTGACCAACTGTCCGCAGTTTCCTGGAATTGGGGAGTTTCCCAGGATGTGGGATTTTGAATGATAAAGTCAAGACATCCTGTTCAAACTGGGATGGTTAGCCACCCTATTCTGCTTATTGTTTTTCAGGCATAGAGAAAGGAGACTAAGAGACTTGGGAAAGTAAGAAGAAATTAGTTTGACCATAAGAAGGCCACTTGCAGCTTTAGGGGGAAAACACCTTTCATAAACATTTTGTAAGTGGCTAGGTTTGGAAGGAAGCAGGTTTCAAGAAGAATGAACTTGGGAATATAGATGTTGAGCATGAGAAGTTTTACAGTTATATTTTGAACGTGTTTTTATAAATGTTGTTTTTGATGTTTATCCCTTAATAGTAACACAAAACAGAGAAAACTTGATTTTAGGTTTTTCATATATTTTAATAAATCAAAATAATTTTCTATATATTGTGAGTTGAATAGCATAATCCTGAATTCATGTCCACCTGGACTCCATTTAGATTGTGACCCTATTTGAATATTGGGTCTTTGCAGATATAATCCGTTATGATGAAGTTATACTAAATTAAGGTGGGCCTTAAATTCAAGCACTGCTGTCCTTAAAAGAGAAGACACAGATATATAGACACACTGAAGGGTGAAAGTGAAGTGAAGACAGAGGCAGAAATTGGAGCGATGCATTTACAAATCAAGGAACACCAAAGACTGTGGCAACCTCCAGAAGCCAAGAAGAGGTATGAAACAGATTCTCCCTGAGAGCCTCCAAAGGACCCATCCCTATTGGTGACTTGATTTCAGACTTCCAGCCTCAAGAATTTACAGAAAATACAGTTCCACTCAGTTTTTGGTGATTTGTTATGGCAGTCCTTGAGCACTAATAAACCTTAGAATTGGGTAAGTTAAAGGACATTAGAAAGGCTCCTGGAGTAAGAGGTCAGAAGTCTAAATTCTAATCCCAGGTTTGTCTTTGACTCAATTGGTGTCTTGGAATATGTTACATAGTAGATTCTAGTTTCCTTCAGAAGTTAGAGAATGAACTAGAACTAGAAGATTGTCAAAGAATACCCTTCCCTCCCATAATCTATGGTCTGAGTAAAAATTAATGTACTTTTCTTATTTGTGTATTATCATTGTGTGTATTGTTTTACTAGTCACTTCCTAGGACAAACTCATGCCATAGTATCTTTCAGCAATTTGAGGCCCTAAAGACTTATTATATCCTATCTGGGGGGGAAAAAAAAAAATACCCCGGGAAATTAGATGCAAAACATGGTTAGGGAAATTATCTTTGCTTGATGTGAAGAGAGAATCTGTCTCCAAGTACACTTCTGGCTGATTTTCGCCTAAGCACAAAAACAATAACAACAACTAACATTTATTGGACACGTATTAGGTCCTACGCTAAGTGCTTTTTATATATTATTTCCTTTAATCCTCACATAACCTTATGAAATTATAGTTAAATATAAAGTTGTCTACCTATACTACTTACATCTAGCCAAATTACTCACAGGATAAATTTCAGAGCATATAAGAACAGTTTGGGCTGAAAGCCACACTTTCCCACAGCTACTTAATCAGTTATGCATTTGGGGAAGAAGTATAGATTCTACGTTCCTCTCCAGCAGAAGGCTTACATACGTTTTAGATAGCAAAATCATCACTGAAAGTATGACAGCATATTGTTCCACAAGCTGGCTTACCAAATTAACCTCCATAGGGGCTGATATCTATGTGAGATGTCTTTGACATGTTTTAGGATATTAGGCACTTCCAATGTAATATTAATCTACAAATCCTTCCCTTGGACATAAAAGCATTGACTGTCATTTCCCTTAATGCCTGATCAATGTTAGAGGACAGGTAGGTTAATGAATAGGGCACAGGCCAGAAGACTGTGTTAGCATTCATAGTTGAGTTTTCTTGGCCAAGTCACGAAGTTCTCTGTGTTGGTGTGATTTATTTTCATATATATTTACTAAATGCCTGTTTGTGCTTGGCCTTGTGCTACATAGCAGGGACAAAGTAGTGAACAAAATCAAATCACAGCATACGTTCTACATGGGACATAGAAATTACACAAATAAAGTCATCTACGAATATGTTGTTAACACCTGAACATACAATCAACACACAACAGTAGCAATGACAAGTGTAATAAAAAAATGTATCTGGAGTAATGTCATGAAAAAGTATTTGCAGGCCAGGTTTTAATGGGATTCAAGGAAGGTCACTGTGGGGACATGAAGGCAGCATCTGAACTAAATCAAGGGAAATGAACCCTAAGCCCACAAAAGAGAATTTCAAGGGAATTTTAGGTGTGAAGAGACTTAGCATTTTGATTGTAGTAAAAGACAGCAAACATACTGAGTATAAAACAAGGAGAGAAAGGCATGAGATGAAGGGACTGGATTTTATCCTGAGTTATAATTGGCAAATATTGAAAGCTTTACATTTGTAAAATGAGGAGAGCGGTATTTATTTCACACTTTTTTTCTACCTAAAGAATAATGTGACAGTGTTTATGAATATGATTTATACAATTGTCAAAGTATTTCTTGCTACAAACGTATTTTTTCAATAAGTAGAGCACATACTTTATTCTCTCAGCTATTCCAAGATTTGTCTAAGGAGGAGCAAGACAGGAGGATGCTTTAACATTACACTTCAAGAGAGCCAAAGTTTTAGTAAACTTAATTTGAATCATTTGCTTTTAAATAATAGATGTTAGACAATTTTATGACAGACATATTAATTATTCATTCAGATAATTTAAATGAAAAGTTATACTATATAATTTTCTATTACATTTCAATAAGACTGCAAGGAATCCATTAAATTCCAAATCATTATCATTCATTTTCATTAAGATACATGGACACCAAATAAATGCATTCCATCTCCTAAAGCCAGTGATTTCCAGGATCCACTTGATCAAATTACTGTGAATAACGAGCCAGGTCTCAGATTGTGCCCTTCATAAATAACAGCTTTTGGATCAGAAGGCCAGCCTATACTTACATTGTTACATTGGTACTCTGTTAGTTCACTATTTTTAAACACTGTTACTCGGGTATAATTGAAATCCAACAAACTTCACATATTTAAACTATTCAATCCAGTGAATTTTGATTTATATGTATATCTGTGAGAAAATCATCAAAATCAAGATAATGAATATATCTCCCACCCCCAAAGGTTTCTAGGGGCTCTTTGGAATACTCACATCCCACCATGTCTTACGTCATCATTTCCTGCAACCTTCTGACACACACATACAAACTCATAAGCCACCATTAATCTGCTTTCTGTCACTATAGATTAGATTGCATTTTCTAAAGTTTTATAGAAATGGCATGATAGAGTGTACTCCTTTTTCATATGTATTTTTTTTCATTCAGTATTATCTTAATATTCCGCAATGCTGATGTTTGCCTTGAGAGTCTATTCTTTTTCATTGCTGGGTATATTTTATCTATGGACACACCACCATATGTTTATTCATTTACCCGTTGGTGGATATTTCGATTGTCTCCAGTATTTGGCTACTGCAAGTAAAACTGCTATGAACATTTGTGTACAAGTTTTTATTTACATGTATACTTTCTTTCCTCTAGGATAAAAACCTAGAAGTGGAATGAATGCTTAGATATCATTATATGTAAAGGTATAATGTTTTCTAATTGCGGTAAAATATATATAACATTTATAATTGTAATTCCTTAAAGAGTATAGTTCAGTAGTATTAAGCATGTTAGCACTATTGTGTAACCATCACAGCATCTATCTACAAAACTTTTTCATCTTCCTGAACTGAAATGCTGTGCTCGTTAAAAATAACTCCTCATTCCTCTCTCCCTACCTCCAGCCTCTGGCAACTATCATTCAACTTTCTGTCACTATGAATTTGACCACTCTAGGTATTACATATAAGTGGAATCATACAACATTTGTCCTTTTGTAGCTGGCTTATTTCCCTTTGCAGGGTATTTCAAGGTTCATTTGTGTTGTAGCATGTCTCTGAATTTCATTCCTTTTTAGACTGAAGAATATTTCATTGCATAGAACACATTTTGTCTATCCATCAATTGATATTTTTATTGTTTTCATCCTTTGACTATTGTGAATATTGCTGCCATCAACACTGTTGTACAAATACCTGCTTGAGTCCCTGCCGTCAATTCTTTTGGATATGTATCCAGAAGTGTAACTGCTTAATCATGGTTTTTTGTTTTGTTTTGTTTTGTTTTTCTGAGACACAGTCTCACTGTCGCCCAGGCTGGAGTGCAATGGCGAGATCCCAGCTCACTGCCACCTCTGCCTCCCAGGTTCAAGGGATTCTCCTGCCTCAGCCTCCCAAGTAGCTAGAATTACAAGCATGTGCCACCACAACAAACTAATTTTTGTATTTTCAGTTGAGACAGGGTTTCACCATGTTAGCCAGGCTTGTCTTAAACTCCCAACCTCAGGTGATCCGCCCTCCTTGGCCTCCCAAAATACTGGGATTACAGGCGTGAGCCACCACCATGCCCAACCCTAATCATGTGGTAATTTGATGTTTACTTTTAGAGGAAGCAACACACTGTTTTCCACAGCAGCTGTACCATTTTACATTCCTACCAGCAGCGCACAGGGTTCCAGTTTTTCCTAAATGTCTCACTTCAAAGGAACTGTCAAACTGTTTTCTAAAGTGGTTGTATTATACATTTTTCTTAGCACATCTTAATTTGTTTGTGTCAATGTAAACACTTGGTGTGGTCAGTCTTTTTATTTCAGCAATTCTAATAGGTCCATAGTGGTATTTCAGGGTGGTTTTAATTATTTCCTAGTGACTGAACATGTTGATCATCTTTTCATGCATTTATTTGTGTAGTAAACTCACAGAATCATAGGGATCACACTGTTTCCCATCCCTCAGAAACTTATGTCCTTAATTGCCTTATATCCAGTGTACTGAAAATCATTGTTTCACATAGTTCATCTGTTTTTAAAAAATGACAGTTTTAGGCAAGAGGACAAATCTGGTATTGGTTACTGTATCTTGGCTAGAAGTGAGTTTAGATTTCCTGTTTTTGAGCCAAGGTTATTATCTGAAAGTTTTAAAACACACAGATTCCCTTATCCTGGCTTTTTAAATCCACTCTTGAACCATCCAATAAAGATATTGTCAGATCTCTACTATACACCTATAAAAAGCTAACTGTTTTATACTGTAAATGGGTTTATTTAAATGTGCAAATCCAGGTATTGATTTACAACATGCTTATAAACTCATTGGGCGAAAAAGTACAATGTCTATTATATGACATTATAAACCAAGAGTCAGGGAGATGCACACATTTATTAAATAGTAAGCTGACTTTGTACATGTCCACTTAGGGTTGTTCTGCACCAGGCTGAGCACTGGGAAACTGGTGAAAAAGACAATGTTTCTGCCATCGTGGAGCTTCCACTCTAGTGGAAGGAAATAGGAAAAACAGGTAGTCAAATACGTAAATAGAATCATGTTAGATAAGCAGTAGAAGAAAATAAGATTTACTATCAGTCATTACATTAGGTATGTAATTAGGCTGATGGGACAAAAAAATTTTTTTTGAGTCTGAGTATCTGGTGATTTTATATGGGGTGGTCAAATAAGTCCTAAGACCTAAATGATGGAAAGAACTATCCACATGAAGATTCAGAAAGAAAACTAATGTCTAACAAAAAAAAAAAAAAAAATGAATGACTAAGAAGTGGAAAACTTGGCATGATCAAGAAAAAGAACAATGGTTGAAATACAACACATAACTGGGAGAGAAGTCTCAGATGAGGGAGGCTAGCATAGAAATATGTAATTTCTCTAAATTCAAGAAAAAGTATTTAGAGAGTTTTAACCAATGAAGTGACAAAAACCTCTTACGAGGTTTTTTGCCCTTCTTGATTTCTTTATTTAAGATCATTCCAGCATACATATAGAGAGCCAGCAGAAGAGAGGCAAAACTAATAAGTAAAACAAAAAAGGTAAAGGCAAATTTGTAAGTAATTGCAGTGTCCCCCAAGAAACAATAACAAAATGACATATATGAGTAAAACTTGTTGGATGCAATCAAAAGGCACAATGAGATTATTAGCAAACTGCAGAATATATTTCCTAAATATAGAAATGGCTACTACTCAGTTTTAGCCAATTGTTGCCCCATTAATCATACGCACAATTTTGCTAGCTGTTGTCATCTTTCAAAGGTCTAGATGTTTAGATTTTTAAGATATTCTAATTTTACAGTCCTGCATGGGATGCCTCCAAATGTCTGAGATAGGTTTAATCTGTGAGCCAGCAGTTTGTGGTCCCTAGCAACAGCTAACAATACAAAAGAGGTTGAAAGCAGGATGTAGGTACCTGGAAAAAGACTGGATGTGAAGTGTTGTGATTTTCACAGATTAAAAACTTGCCACAAGAAGACAGGCGTCAAGAATTACTTCAATAAGAGGTGGAATTTGTGATGACCCTTGAAAGCTATGTGATCTATACAGGCAGAACACAGTGGGAAGGGCACTTTAGGGCAAGAGGACGGCATGAGCCAAAGCAATGAGGCTCGAAAGCTCAAGAGATGAGAGAAGATGAGTTGATTGGCCAGCGTCAGAAATTTGGTAATGGAACAGAAGAAAATCAAGACAGAAAGGTCACTGTGGTCAACTATGTCAATTTGGGTAGCTTTGAAATTCAGTTCAGAATTACTGCACTAAAAACCCCATATTTTCTGGTGTGATACAGTCAGGGAGAAGTGGCTCAACAACTGTTTTATTGTGAGTCAGTACATTAGGTATTTACACTAGCAGAGTGAAGAGTAAGAGAGAACCTAAGACTGTAGAAAAATTGAGTTGACATCATCAGATATTATTCTTACATGGGCAAAATTTCTGGGCATGTATTTACATAATTGAGCATTTTTTCCCTCTCTCGTGTGCCAGGAAGATGTTTCTCTTTTATGTTGGTGCCGTGATAAGTATTCCAGAGTGCTTTATTAAAGACAAATTTAATCCTCTTTTTACAAACACAGCAGAGAAAACTCCCAGGGATAGAAAAGTCCTTGAATCTTCAACACGGCAAATTCTCTTATTCCCGCAGCATTTATAAGCAAGAGTAAGTGACGGGGACCTCATAGAGGCATTTTATTAACGATTCGGTCATTCTCCCTTGAATGTGATCATGAAAGCTATTCATACGATGGCATTTCTTCTAAATGGCATAGATCTGTTGAGCAGAATCCTTACTACTGGTCCTAGTGCCCACAGGGTGCTGGACAACTTGTAGGTGGCACCGATCATTAACAACATTGACTGCTGCCTAAGGTACAACCCAGTTTGTCCTGGACAATGAGGCTGTATGAGTCATGGTTCCAAAAGACACAGCTGGGTTATGTCAGGTCCCACCATGCTCTCCAATATGACTGGTATGACACTGCCACAATCCACTCCTCTTCCCTGAACCCCTTGCTTAGGATGTAAATTAAGTGACTGGCTCTGAGAAGCTGCAATTGAGTCACTGTCGGGGGTGTTGGGGGATGACAGTCACAGGTAGTCACCTAGCTGCATTCTATTAGCCATGTATGGCTTTGCTGGGTAGGTGTCATGAGCCATAAAGGCTATAAATATATTGGTGCATTACTTCTGATGCCAGACACTCCTACTACTTGTAACTAAATGGTAGCTCCCCATGCACAGTGGAATTTACCTTTCGAATAAAGATGCTGCCAGTGTCATTCTCTCAATTGTGGTCACTCGCTACTTCCCTCTGAGATCTTTGGGTAATGAGGCTTCTAAAAGAACACAGGAGGCCAGTGTTAGAGTAAGATGTAGGCAAAGCAAAACACACATGTCAGAAGGCTATTAACAGAAAATACCAGGGAAGACACAAGAAAGATAGGGCAGAGGAGTGCACCAATAATCCTGTTCTTTAAAAACCTGCACATGTCTGCATGCATGACTCAGGGATTTGATGTCCCAGCCTTTACAGAGATGACTGAGAAGAATTCTGGGAAAGCTGAGAAGTTATACTTTGAAGATACTTCTGCAGATCTGTTCCCAGATCTGTATAATGAAATTTCTATAGTCACCTACTCACACTATATATTAAATCCTAAAACAAACTACCCCTTAACGTCTTCACATGGCAGATATGCATTGGCCTGGAGTCTCTATTTTACTATCTCTTCCTGGCAGACAGAGTAATGCTTCATCCCCAGAGATGTCCACATCCTAATTCCTGGAACCCATGAGTTTGTTCATTATATGGCAAGGGAGAACTAGGTATAGGTGGAGGTAAGATTGCTACTTAGCTCACCTTGAGATGGAGAGATTATTCTAGATGATGCAGCCAGGCTCGGTGAAATAATACGGATTCCCTTAAGTGGAAAAGTGAGGCAGGAGAGAGCGTCTGAGTGATGCAAAGAGAGGAAGAATGAACCATCCATTGCTGGTTTTGATGACAAACAGGGGCCCATGAGCTAAGGAATGGAGCAGTCTCTAAAACTTGAAAAGGACAAGAAAACAGATTCTCCTCTAGAGCGTCCAGATTGAAACACTGCCCTGCCAACATGTTGATTTAGCACAATGAGAACCATTTCAACTTCTAACCTCCAGTGAGATAATACATTTACGTCGTTTTAGGCTACTAAGGTTGTGGTGATTTGTTACAACAGTCATAGAAAACTAATAGGCTCCTACTTTCACCTGTGAAAAATCTGTATTATAATATCAATTTAACCTGGTGAGTTTTCTGGGACAGACAGTTCTAGAAGATTTTCAGTAAGCCCTTGTATAGAGTCACAGGAAAATGATCTCTAACAAACAGTCCCTTCTAGGCTCAACTCTAGTTCTGCTGTCCCACACACCCTAGTCCTATGGCTACACTAGACTGCAATTTTGTGACCAAGTCATCTGCTGTCACACTCGGCATCTCCGTGCATGCTGCAGTCTGCCTGGAAGGCTCTCCTCACGCACCTGCCCCAGCAGTTACCTCTCTGTGCCCAGCAATCTTCTATTTGTTCTTGAAGGCCCAGTTCAAACACCACCTCCCACTATGTTTACCATTTTTCATCTTGGAAAAAAATTAACTTTCTTTCTTCTATGGCATGATGCTAATGTCAAAGTATACGTCATCCATTTCCTTCACTTGGATGTAGCAACTGCCTTTGGTTGGTTTGACTGGGTTTGGTCTGATTTCCTTTCCTTCACTGCATAGTGGGATGGCATATATCACCCCTCCCTCTTGCGGAAGGTTTAGACATTAAGCCTTCCCTGACCTAGATAAGAGGAAATGAGTTTCTCTGTTACTAAAGATTCTGGCTTTGAGTTAAATAGGTCTGTTGTAAATAAGATGAAAGGAGGATTTGAAGAGAAACCACCGCTGCCTGAAAGAAACGCTGCCTGAAAGAAACAAGGCGGGAGATGAGATTTCCCCAAAACTGAGGAGAATGGAAGAGAAAGAGAAGTTACCGGAGCCACTTGAACGGAGTTGTCCTGTAAGGGAGTGGGTGTGCTGCCCTGGTTTGTGCCTCTTCCGTAAGATTTCAGAGCCTGCCTGGAGAGAACAGGCCTGGTCTCCATCACCCACCTAGGAAGACTTGCATTAGCATCGTGCGTTATCTGCCCTCAAGAGCGATAGTTCCATGCCATCACACTTTGTTTAGTCCTCTCCTGATGACCTTACGTAAACAATCTGTTGTAAATTGCATGATGTCCCCCCAACTCCAAGATAAGTTGAAATCTTAAGCCCCAGGACCTGTGAATGTGACCTTACTTGGAAATGGTCTTTACAGAGGTAATCAAGATGGGTCTTTAGAGACAGACGGAGAACACCGTGTGATGACAGGCAGGACTGCAAAGGTACAGGTGCAAGCCCAGGAACACCAAGAGCCTCTGGCCATCCCAGAAAGCTGACCCTCCCTCAGAAGGAACCAGCATGGTTTACTCCTTGAATCTGGACTTTTAACCTCCAGAACTGTAAGGAAATAAACTTCCATTGTTGTAAGCTACCAGTGTATGGTACTTTGTAACTGCAGTCCTAGAAGACTCACACAGTTGCCCCTTATATGGGGGCACAGAAAACGATGCCCCGACATAAGGCACCTGGGCATGCTAAGTACCTTTGAAAATCGAAAGCCTTTAAGAAATAAGCCTCAGAACCAAGGTCTCTTTCTGACCTATTCCCCTCTACCTGACTCTCTGATCTTTCCAGAAGCATCAGGAGGGACTCTCTGGAATTCTTTTTATCTGACCAGCAAATCTTCTTTCCAAAAGAAATGCAATTGTCTTAAGATCTCTTCCCTTGGGGTCTCATCAAATAACCAGGAAATATCAATCACTAGAGAAGAGACTAGGATTAGTCATCACCAGGCCCAGATAGACTTTTCATTTATTTTTCTGAGGGCAACTACAAGAGATGACCTGGAGGACTCTATCTGCATAATGAGACAACTTTTGCTTCTATGGGACTCCACCCTTCATCTTCCCATACCTGCCTCCCACCTCCCATATTCATCCATTCTCCCTCATTACTTACTGCCCCTAAAAGAATTTTCTACACTCCCCATCTCCACTCTCCCCTATGAAAAAGGGTATATCAGCTACCTTCTAAAATACACTGGGTTATTGTATAATTACTCTGACCACTACCCGCTCCCTCCATGTACATTAATACATTTTGTATGCTTTTTCTCCTATTAATCTAACTTTTGTCAGCGGATTTTTCAGCAAACCTTCATAGGACAAAGGGGAAGTTTTCCTTCACCCCTACAACAGAGACCAAGAAGATCCCCGTTTCTGGTGCCCTGGCTATAAGAGGACCCTCATGGGCTCAAGACACTTGCTTTCATGGGCCTCTTCTTCCATAAAAAAAGTTAAAAATTACATTTTACAGTTGCATTTACAATGCATTTACAACAGTATAAATATAAGAATGTACATATTAGTATCTATAAACATTTTATCGAACCTAAAAGATCAGTTTTTTGCTGATTTTAAAAGAAATTAAAATATTTTGAGGGGTGCTAGAAGTATTGTAGGCTGTACATAGGGGGCCTCTATCCCCTATGAGTTAGTCAGTACTGGCTGCTACAGAGGCAGAAAGACTGAAGCTCCCTGAGGTGGATATACATAGACACTATATGGAGATACCATTGACCACTAGGATATGGGTGTGTGTGTGTGTGTGTGTGTGTGTGTGTGTGTGTATTTTTTTTTCTGAAACAGTCTCACTCTGTCACCCAGGTGCGGTACAGTGGCACGATCTCAGCTCACTGCAACCTCCAACTCCCAGGCTCAAGCAATCCTCCCAGCTCAGCTCCTGAGTAGCTGGAACTACAGGTGCGCAGCACCATACCCAGCTAATTTTTGTATTTTTTGTAGAGACTGGGTATCACCATGTTGTACAGGCTGGGCTCAAACTCCTGGGCTCAAGCAATTCTCCCAACTCAGCTCCCAAAGTGCTGGAATTATAGGTGTGAGCCACTGTCCCCAGCCTAGAGTGCATATATGTTTGTATGTCTATTTTATAGTCTTCTTTTATATCATCTTTGGTTGATTATGCAGTTCATACTGTGTGTAATTTATTTCTATATGAAAAAGCCCTTAGTGTAGTAACGCATTAGGCAACACTTTCACACCGAGTGTCAAGCGGTGCTATGTGCTACTGAAACAATAAATGCCATAAATCTTATTTTATATGAATTGCTCAGTAGCTAAGCAGTCTTGTACATAGTAAACATTTGGAAAATGTCAGATAAATAAGCAAATGCATAAATGGAGCATGAATAAACATTCCTAATTTATAGACAAGATCATTAATAATTCATCAATAAATGGTCACTGCTAACCATATGAAGAAGCAAAGATAATACTACTGTACAATTAAAAACTACTTTTTATTAGTATCATTTTTAAGGCAAGGTGTGCTCTAAGATATTCTAGGTAGGGTTCACCTCTTTAGCTCATTCATCAGAAATGTTCTTTTCCCAAGTGAGTCCTTGGCGAACTGAGATGTGAGAATTATGAACCACAGTTTCTAGATGTTCAGTTTCACATTCCTCTAGCAATTACACATAAGTGACCTTTTCTAGGTAAGGAAAGCACTTAAATCCCTCAAAGTCCAGTATAACTTAAAGTTCTTTCACATAACCTTCTCTTCCATGTATTAAGTGGACAGTTATGAGCAAGTTACATCTTTTCTTACCCTAGGGCAGGGTGAGGGGAGGGTATAGAATCAATTCAAATCAATTGTTTCTGCTCCATTAAGATAAAACGGTTCTACTGCATATACAGGATCACATACTTGAGTCAGTTGAACAATTACTGCATTTATATATGTTGCCTGAATGTCACTGGGAACACACAAGGGAAATAAAGGCTTGATCAATTTAAGGGGCATCATTTGCTGGGGAGGAGAGAGAAAGTACATTTAATAGCTCAAAAATAATAAAGTATCATGAATCATTAAAAATAATGTGTATAGGAAACAATCTGGCAGAGTTTATTAAGGTGATCTAACTTCTTTGCATGTATTATATTAAAAATAGATTTGGCCTACTTCCTTCCTAAGGGATCCTATGTACAGTCATAGTTAGGGATGTCCTCAACTGTTTTACGTTATGTAACTTGACCGTCATCAAGCTGACTTATAACTACATTCTCTCAACTGGACTGAGCATTCTTAAGACAAGAAATTGCATCTTATTTTATAATGAATTGCCCAGTATCTAAGCAGAAGATTGTGCACAGTAGGCACTCTAAAAAATAAATGCATAAATGAATCATAAATTAAAGTTGCAAATATACATATTACTAAGATGATATTTATAGTGTTGTAGTTACCCTATAAAAGGAGGTCTTCTGCAACAGATTTTGCAATTACATTCCTTTGAATTGTGGTATTCAATCTTTATTAAGTACACTAATTGTGTGGGTACCTTGTATAAAATTAAGACTTCCAGATTCTCAAACATTATGTCAGTAGGTATGGGTTGGACTCCAGGAATCTGCATTTGAACAATGAAGCCCAATGTTTGATGAACGATTGAGAAACACTGCTGTAAATAGCAGGTTCTGCTATTGTGCATTTGATTGAACATCTGGGTTATGATTTACCTTTTCACCACTATAAAAATCCCCCATGCTCTGCCTATTTGTCCCTCTCTCCCCCTCTAACTCTAAACAATCCTTGATCTTTTTACTGTCTCCATAGCGTTGCCTTTTCCAGAATGTCACATAGTTAGAATCATACAGTATACAGCCCTTTCAGATTGGCTTCTTTTGCTTAGTCATACATATTTTCATCCCACCTTTTAATATAGTATCCTACAGGACTTTGGGAGATTTGCACATTTTTTAGAAAAAATTCTACTTTGGCCAGGCTCAGAGACCAATGCCTGTAATCCCAGCACTTTGGGATACTGAGGCAGGAGGATCATGAGGTCAAGATATTGAGACCATCCTGGCCCATACGGTGAAATCCATCTCTACTAAAAAAACTACAAAAATTAGCTGGGTGTGGCAGCATGTGCCTGTAGTCCCAGCTACTCAGGAGACTGAGGCAGAAGAATTGCTTGAACCTGGGAAGCGGAGGTTGCAGTGAGCCAAGATCACGCCACTGCACTCAGACTGGATGACAGAGTGTGATTCCATCTCAAAAAAAAAAAATATATATATATATATATACACACACACACACACACACATATTAAATAATATATATAGAGAGAGCAAATCATGATCACCAGAGCATCTTAAATAAACAACTTAATTGAATAAATTACGGTGTAGTGGAGTGCTTCTGAAACATCGGTGTACATATGAATCACTAGGGATCTTGTTAAAATGCAGATTCTCACCCTGTAAATCTGAAGTAGGCCTGTGACTCTACATTTTGATGCTGATGCTGCTAGTCCACAGAAAACACTTGGAACTGCGTAACAATAATATACCACATCTCTTCCCAAATTCTGATACACAAGTCTTACAAGGTATAACGTGCCAAAAGTATCCCTTGAACAAATAAACATTTTCAAGACTACATGTTACAGTTCACTCTTGCAAATCTCCCAATGCCCTATAGGATAATATATTAAAAGGTGGGATGAAAATGCATATGACTAAGTGAAAGAAGCTAATCTGAAAGGACTGTATACTGTATGATTCCAACTATATGACATTTTAGAAAAGGCAATGCTACAAAGACAGTAAAAAGATCAAGGATTGCTTGGAATTAGGGGAGAGAGAGGGATGGATAGACAGAGCATGGGGGATTTTTACAGCAGTGAAAATACTCTGTATGAGACTACAATGGCGGACACGTCATCATGCATTTGTCTAAACCCATAGAATGTATGACACCAAGAGCGAACCCTAACGTCAAGTATTGACTTTGGGTGATAATGGTTTGTTGATACAGGTTCATACATTGTGCGACTCTGATGGGGGATGATGATAGTGGGGGAGGCTGTACATGTATTTTGCTGAGAAACGAAATTGTTCTCAAAAGTAAAGTCTTCAAAAAAAATTGTGACAACTCATGAAATAAAGAAACTATACATTTTCACAAACAAAACTTTCTTTTCTGTTTCTCTGAGATGGAGTCTCCCTCTGGAGAGGGAGGCTGGAGTGCAGTGGCACAGTCTCAGCTCACTGCAACCTCCGCCTCCAGGGTTCAAGCAATTCTCCTGCCTCAGCCTACCAAGTGTAGCTGGGATTACAGGCAAGAGCCATGATGCCTTGCTAATTTTTGTATTTTTAGTAGAGATGGGGTTTCACCATATTGACCACGCTGGTCTCGAACTTCTGACCTCAAGTGATCCACCAGCCTTGGCCTCCCAAAATGCTAAGATTATAGGTGTGAGACACCGCGGCTGGCCCACAAAACTTACTTTTTAAGCAACGTTATTAGCTTCCTAGAGAATTGGCATTGCCTAGTATATAGGACGTCTCTTGTGCCACTCAGATCCTCACAGTTCTACTCCTATTCCAGTTACTGCGGCAGTAAGTATTTCCCCTTTGCTCTGACTAGCTTTCCTCAGGTGCACGTTAACAGCTCCGAGATTTGTGGCTGCACCATTTCCCCACTCACTTCCTACCCTCAGACTTCTTTGATGCCTCTACAAGGGACCCCCATGGGACTTGCTTGGTCCTTAGAATGAGCAACAAAAAGTGCAGTATGGGGCAGTTAGGGCCGTAGGGCCACCTTTGCACAAAGGGTAACAGATAAAAGTTTTCTCTGTTCATCCCTAGGTATGTTCTCAGACATACTTAGAAGGTTCCATGGGGTCAAATACCAGACACCTGCAGGTGTGGACAATGTGACAACACATCTCTGCCCATTTCTCTGTAATTCTACTCTTCATTCCAAATCTCTGGAGTCACTTCCAAAGTAAACTGGCATGAAATTGGCTAGTCTGAATTTAATTGTGCTGTAAACAAAGCATTCACCAGATTTCAAAGACTTCGTATGAAAAAAAGAATGTAAATACAGTACTTCTTATTTGTTATATTGAACACGTTAAATATAAGGATTCATTCAAATAAAATATACTATTAAAATTCAAATTTCACCTGTTTCTTGGTACCTTTTTTCTTATCATGGTTACTAGAAATTTAAAATTAGATCAATGGTTCACATTTCTATTGGATAGTATTTTCTTCAACTTTATGGAATAGCATACATTCTTGCAATAAATTATCTTTCCCTTTTATTTGACTTACAAGTAATTAGGTGCTCGGAACTAAAGGACCTAACCAGTAAGTCTACCAGGACAATAGGTAACAGGTGACTATATATAATGTCTCATTTTATCTTCACTATGCTCATTCAGTTAACATTAACTGAGAAATCAAGAAGTACAAAGACAAACCACAGCTCACAGTAATTCTCTAGGTCAGTGGTTCTCAACTCCAGTTGTAAATGAGAACCATAGGGGCAGCTTTTTAAAAGCTTGTGAGGATGGGGCTTCACTGCGTACCATGAAATCAGGATCTCTAGGGGGTTAGGCCCAGGTGTCAGTATATTTTAGGACCTTCCCAGGTGATAATAATGTACAGCAGGTGGAGAATTATTAGCACATCTTATCACCATCAGATTTGGGAAAATATATCTATTAATGAAAAATGATGGCCATAGCATTACTTTTTACATACTTGCTGTTGAGCATCTAAGACTATAAACTTTACCTCAGTTTCTGCATTATTCTGTTCAATACTGATTAGCAAAATTGACTCGCTTGCCCAGCTTATAGCTTATTGATATTCTGTCAGTTTTAACAATAAAATTTGTTTTCTTCTGCATGTGGAGAAGACAACTCTTCCCAAATCTCTGTCCTTGTGGCCCAGCTTAGTTGCTTATTAGTATAATTATTAAAAGCACAATATAAAACCGTTTCCTTTTTAAAGTCTGACTGGTTCTTAATTTTGTTGAAAATGGTCAGGAAAAGGGAGGTGTAGAAACACCAACAATCTCATTATATTAATGAGCCCAAAGTTCCCTTGTCTTTTATGTGCATAGCTTGCACGTGGTAATTAAATGTACAGAATTTAGAATTATTCTATGACTGGAAGGCTCGTTAGAGACAGCAATAGCATGTTTCATTAGAGCAATGGATCCCAGGTTTTAAGTGCCTCTGAATCAGCTGGGGCTCATGTTAAAATACAGACTCTGCTTCAAGAGGCCTGGAGTGTGACCTAAGATTCTGTTTTCCCTCCAGGCTCCCAGGCGATGCTCATGCTACCAGCCCCAAACAACAAATTAAGGAGCAAAGGTTAAAAACTGAACTATAAAATGAAATTGCAACTGCCAGAGTCTAGATTCTGTCGCCACCAGTGGGTGGCGTTGGGCAAGTTACTTAATCTCCTTAGGTCTCAGTTTCTTTGTGTCTAAAACAATACCATAGTGGTCATGATGAGGATTAAAATGAATACTTCATATATTGTACTTCGAATGTTGGTGCTATAGCATGTATTTAATAAAGGTGGTTTTATTTTATTATTACTACCATCACGGACAAGTTTAATCCTCTACCTTTAAAACTGGCCCAACTGTTCCATAGACTCAATATTTACAGTGTTTTAAATAAACAAGAAATTGACCCTCCATAATCTTACAATTTGCAACTTACACTTGCCTTATCTGAGCTCCTTCCTCAGGCAAGGAGCTGCTGAAACTCACCAGATCACAGCACACAGACAGCAAGAGGCAGACCCCTCATCCATCATGATTGATTCCTCAGTTTCTGTCTTCCAAGCACGCAGCTACATCCCTTCCCTAGTTATATAAACCGCGAATTTCAGTCAGCTGGGAAAGACGGATTTGAAACTGATCTCCTGTCTGTGTGTGTGACTTCACCTGAATAAAAAGCCTTCTTCTCTGGCAATACTTATTGTCTCAGTAATTAGTTTTCTGTGTAGTGAGCAAGGGAACCTTGACAGGCCTCCTGGTGTTTTGGTAACACTTTTTCAGTTGTCAAAAATGTGACCCAAAGAAAAAAAATAATTTACTTAAGGCCATGCGTTTAGCTAACAATAGAGCTAGCCAGGATTTTAGCCCAGGTTTCAAAACCCTTAATAAACTGCATATTCCTCTACAGTAGCATTCCATTTACAGCAAAATAACTTTCTACAATTCTTTACTGTAATCTTTGTTGTACTTTGTGGTAATTATTACCTGTGGTGTTTTAAAATATATCAAAAAATCCTTTAGAACTCCCTTCAAAGGGTGTAGCCTGACTACCCTCCCATTGAGTGTAGGCTGGAATTAGTGACTCATTTCTAATGAACACAGTAAGGTAGGAGTAACGATGCATGACTTCTGAGACTCAGTCATCAAAGGCACTCTGGCCTCCTTGCTCTCTCTTACATCACTTACAATGGGAGAAGCCATGTTTTAAGGACACTCAAGTATGCCTATGCAGCGGTTGACCTGTCAAAGGACAGCTGGCAGGGAAAGGGGGCTTTCTGCCAGCAGCCACAAGAAGGAGGAATGTTGGAAATCTATTCTCTTGCTCTACTGAAGCCTGAAAATCACGACAAACCCAGCAGAGATCTCAACTGCCACCTGATGAACCTTAAGCCAGAACCAGCTAGTTAAGCTTCTCCTGAATTTCTTGCCCGTAGAAACTGAGACAATAAGTTTTCATTGTTTTAAGCTGCTAATTTTTGCGTTAATTTGTTATGCAGCAAGAGGTGACTAGTGTGTTATTTACTTATCTCTGTACTCCAAAAGATTGAAAGCACAACATCTGTCATAGCATGTATTAATCCATTTACTCATTAAATTACTCATTCACTCTCACATTCATTCATCAACCCATCAAGCATCTATTGATATCCTACTGTTTCCGGAGTTGGTTCCTTCCGGTGCATTCTTGGTCTGGCTGAATTGAAGAATGAAGCCATGGACCTTCACTGTCAGTGTTACAGCTCTTAAAAGTGGCAGGGACCCAGTGAACAGCAGCAAGATTTACTATGAAAGAACAAAGCTTCCACCACATGGAAACATACCCAAGCAGGGTGCCACTGCTGACTGTTACGGGAGTGGGGGGAGCTTTTACTCCCTTATTGGTCCCCGCCCACATCCTGCCGTTTGGTCCATTTTACAGTGCACTGATTGGTCCATTTTACAGAGCATTGATTGGTCCATTTTACAGAGTGCTGATTGGTCCATTCTACAGAGTGCTGATTGGTCCACTTTACAAACCTCTAGCCAGCCACAGAGCGCTGATTGGTGTGTTTTTACAGAGCACTGATTGGTGCATTTTACAAACCTCTAGCTAGCCACAGAGCACTGATTGGTGCGTTTTACAATCCTAGCTACAGAGTGTGATTGGTGCATTTTACAATCCTCTTGTGAGACAGAAAAGTTCTCCAAGTCCCCAACCAACCCAGAAATTCAGCTGGTTTCACCTCTCACTACAATATCTCAGCTGATGCTTCTAGATGATGGGGATACAATGGTGAAACATGATACAGTCTCTATTCTTAAGAAATTTACAATCAAGGAGACAAATACATAGTCAATAAATGACAAATGACTTGAGGCAGAACACAGTAAATATAGTGAAATCTTAATTATTATTATTTTCAAAATATGCTAATTTTGGCCAGGTGCAGTGGCTTACATCTGTAATCCCAGCACTTTGGGAAGCTGAGGTGGGCAAATCACTTGAGGCCAGGAGTTCAAGACCAGCCTACTAAAAATACAAAAATTAGCCGAGTATGGTGGTGCACATCTGTAATCCTAGCTACTCTCTGAGGCCGAGGCAGAAGAATCCCTTGAATTCTGGAGGCGGAGGTTGCAGTGAGCTGATATTGCACCACTGAACTTTGGCCTGGGTGACAGAGTAAAACTCTGTCTCAAAAAATTATTAAAAAATAAATAAAATGAATAAATAAATAAAATATTACTAATTTTGCTGATTTAATGCCACTGAATCAAACTTTGCCTACTCCCTCCCTGGACTCAAAGCAAGAAAGTCTAGGGTAGAGTCATAAGCTTGTGATGATGCTATCCACAGACATTTGTTTTGGTTTGGTTTTTCATTCCCTAGTAAATTAACAGACAATGATCATCAGTAGAGGTAACATTACTTTAAGACAGGTATCCACAGCCCACATGCATCCAGATAGAAGTATACAAAAGCACTGACAGCTGTACACATATTCTTGCCCCCCACCAAAAAATCTACCAGAATTAATTAAGCCTTTATATCTAATTGTTTTTATATATTGCAAATCAAGGGAGGGGCAGATACATCAGCTAACACCAGAAGAAGCAAAATCCAAGTTGTGAAAATATATACACAAAATGATGCAGATTCTTTAACAAATTAATTACCAAAAAAAGAGAGAAATAAATGAGAAAACATAGGACATATTAATAGATTAAAAATAAAAGACCCAAAAGATATAGCAAACAATTGCAATTGCTTCCATTTGAATTTTTCAAAAAATTGTAAGAGATAGGGTTCTCACTATTTTGCTCAGGCTAGACTGGAAGAACTCCTAGGCTCAAGCAGTCCTCCTGCTTCAGCCTTCTGACTCGCTGGGACTGCAGGCACTCATAGGCATGCACCACCACACTAGTTTATTTGGATCTTAATTCAAACAAACTCATATAAGAGAGAGGATAAAGGGAGAAATAGATATGTACTTAAAGAAAATTATGAAAGTATTAAGAAAATGTAAACATTGACTAAAATTTTAATAATTAAAAAATACAGTGTTTTGATTGTTGTTTTTTCATGAAGAGAGTCTCTGACATTTAGAGAAATCTACTGAAATTATTATGGATAAAATAATGTGATATCTGAAGTTTGCTTCAAAATAATCAAGGCAGAGGGGAGGAGGGAGACAGGAAAAACCACGAGTTAACAAGTTTTGAAGCTGGGTGATGAGGGATGGGGAGAAAAAATATTTTTTCTTACACCCTTACCTCATGGCTAAGGTCCTTATAAAAAATGACAGATTAACAAGAGAAGAGCATACACAGTTGCTTTTTGCAATATAATTTTGACATGTCACAGGGGCCTTTATAAGGGCATTTATTTAAGTTTCTTTTTCTTACTGTTTCTGAACATTTTTTTTGTAATGGTAGGGTTGATAAAGAATGGATTGTCATCCAGAAATATGGTAGGGCAAAAGAGGTGTGGTCTAATGGTAAAAAACTGGGGGTTGTCAGGAAGGTCAGGTGCCATTGCTCATACCTGTACTCCCAACGTATTGGAAGGAAGACGCAGGAAAATTGCTCAAAGCCAGAAGTTCAAGACTAGCCTGGACAACATACGGAGACCCTGTCTCTACAAAAAATAACAAATTAGCTGGGTATGGTGATGCGCACCTGCAGTCCTAGTTACTCAAGGGGCTGAGATAGGATGATCACTTGAACCCAGAAAGTTGAGGCTGCAGTAAGCTTTGATAGTGACACTGCACTCCACCTGGGTGAGAGAGTGAGAACCTGTCTCAGTAAACAAACACACAAATAAACTGGGGAAACTTAGCAAGGCCTGTTTGCTCAGATTCTTCTTTGTCTGTGTCTCTGCATCTTTGGAGCTAAGGACATTCCTTTTCTCTGGGAAGGCACCTCTTACTTAATAGGAGTCCTATGGTCCTCCAGGGAAAGGTCAGAAAATTCTTCCTAGTTTCTAGGACCTCTTCAGGGGACAAGGATGGGGGAAGGTCAGAAAGGCCTTCCTGCTTCTGCCTTTTTCTCAAATAGTTTCAGTTTAAAATATTAAATATGTCAAAGAGGGCTATTTGGGGGTAGGATTTCCTGAGCCCCATCATAGGTATATGAGGTTTCATTGAACACTGTTTTCTGCTTTTAAATATGTTTGAAATTCTAAAGAACAGTTTTTAAAAGTCGAAGATTTTACATAATTGAAAAAAGATTTCCAGGTTTTCAAATACGCTTTAGAAACCAAAGTATCAGAGAAGGATTTGGAGCTGAGAGCCAAGATTGTCTCCTTCGGATAAACCATGCTGTCTTGAGTGAACTAGGATCCTCACTCCTTCCTATCCTCTTTACTTGGCTGGTGTCACTTATGTACAGGATTCTCCTGGGCACTCAATACATTTGATCTCTAGGGAAACAGACTTTTCCCAAGTACCAACTAGAAAACCAAGAGTCAGGGTACTCTAGTGACAGGGAAAGAAAATGGAGCCCAAGAAACAGCTCAAAGGCAGGGTTAATCTGATTCAGCAGTTTAACCTCTTTCTGAGGTTAATTCCAAAGCTTATTTTATTTTAGAAGAATGTTCTCTTCTAGGAACCTTCATTTGCAAGACAAAGAACAGAATAAAAATGAACCACCTAAACCCAAATGGCTGATTTGCTATTTCCTAAGGCTTTTGTGGGAGCTCAAATATAAAATGATACCTTTCCCACTGTTTCTATTACAAATTCACTTAACATTTTAAAATCTCTTTTTAATCCTTCAAGACTGAAAAAAAGAGACTTCCATTATCATACACATGGCTCTCGGTATAGGTAACTCTGCCTCTTTCTGTTCCCAGGTTTGCTTTCAATTGTTAGTCAATTATACAAATAAGTTCTTGGTTTTATTAAATGGATTCCATTTCAGATAAAACAGATTTTGTACTGCTAAAACCACTGGCATTGAGTGATAGCTATGTAAATGAAAAATAGTAGATAATTACTCTGGCTCTGTTCTCTGCATTAAACTGAGTATAAAAAATGCATGCAAAGAATAAAAATGGCCCCCATAATTGCCTCCTGATGGTAAGATACCACCAAAGACATAAAACGCTCATTTAAAGTTAAAGCATTTGGTGAAACACGAGCATATAAACTTAAAAATATTATTAAAAATAAAAGTTGGCATTAAGAACATCAAGGCAGAGATTTACCAAGTCACTAATGGTAATAAAGGTTATTTTCTTTTATTTACAGAGAGCTCTTCCACATATAAAGTTTCAATTTATGTCTACATTAATAATATTGATTGTCATTATTGTTGGTAACATTAATGTATGTGCCAGGTGCCATTCTGATGTGTATATGAGTCAGCTCATTTAATTTACATAACAATTTTAAACGTTAGTTATGATTTTTGTCCCCTGTCCCCCAGCATTTTTATCAGGTAAGAGATCAAAGGCTATGAGAGGACAAAACCTTCATATGTTGTAGAGTTAGCCAGGAGGGGAACCAGGATACAAACCTAAGCATTCTGACTCTAGCGTCTTGGCCTGGATCCACTGTTTCTCAAGCTAGCTCTCAACTCATGCACTTTGAGGGACCTGGAATTCCCTACTCTTCCCCCTGACTCTGCCTCTGCAGTTCTTTTCTGGACTGGTCAATGCTACAGGAGAAAAAAGCTTTGTTTGCTTTTTTCCCATTTTCTGGCAGTTCCATGGTATCAAGCTATCCCTGATCTTGTCCAGAAAGTTTCCCACAAAAGGGACTGAACCTTGGAGGATGGTTTCTACACTCTGGCTCTCCACCCCATGCTGAAAGTGACAAAGATCCTCTCCTGGACCAAATCCTCATCGGCCTCCTCTGAACACTCTTCTCAACTAACCCCTGATTTTTAGGTTTGTGTTTGTCTCTAACTTATCCTACTTAAGCAAAAATCCTGCTAAATCAGTTTAGCCTTGATCTCCCATCTTCTATGTCTTATCACCCTCAGTAACTCATTGGGTTGTTTATCTTTCACTGTCCCCAGGCAATGTCTGATCACCTTGGACTTGCCTTCAGCAAGAATCCTATTAGATCAGTTTAGCCAGAATCACCCCCTCCCCCTTTTCTTTTTAGAGAGAGGGAGTCTCTCTCTAAAAGGAGGCTGGAGTGCAGTAGTGTGATCTCGGTTCACTGCAACCTCTGCCTCCCGGGTTCAAACAATTCTTGTGCCCCGGCCTCCTGAGTAGCTGGGACTACAGGCACACGCTGCCATGCCTGGCTAATTTTTTTTGTGTAGTTTTAGTAGACATGGGGTTTCACCATGTTGCTCAGGCTGGGTTCCAACTCCAGAGCTCAGGCAATCCGCCCGCCTTGGCCTCCCAAAGTGCTAGGATTACAAGCGTAAGCCACCATGTCCGTTCTGAGCCACTGGCCCGGCCCAGAATCTCTCTTTATCTGTGATGTTTCCTTTTAGTAATTTTCTATTAACTGGCCCACACTCTGCTCCTTAGCTGCACATTTCCAGCTTTCTTGTTATACCTGTAATATATTAACAGGTCTGAGTTTGAAGGTATAGCTGAAAAGCCAATTGTTATTAAAGCCCAATTTAAGGAAAAGGTTGCTTTTGATAAAGATCAAAGTTGCTAAATGTACTTCAGAGTATCTTCTTGGGTCTTAACATTTTGGAGTCTGATTTGAGAATCTGTGAAAGATACTCACCTACTACAATGTATTGCACTCAATTCCAGGGCTTTCTCAGACTCCCAAAGCCCATCTCAAGGATCTCCTGGTGGGTAACGGACCCTCGTTAAGGTCTCTTTCTGTGATAACTATCCAATAGACAAGCATCCGAAAGGTGACAGCTATTTCTAGCAACTGAAGGCAGGCAGTGCGCACAGAATCAGACAAATAAAACTGCATATTGATCTGGGCCCTTAACAACCTTCCTCCCTCCTGGCTCTCCTCCAAATCCATTATGTTTGTTAATCTGAATTTCATAGGAGTAGGACTTTCTACCTATATTTTGAAAGAGTCCCCCAGAAACGGAAGAACCACTGGTCTACTTTATATCATAGCCTTATCATTTTTTAGATACATAAAAAAGGGATAGAAAACTAATTAGAATCCTATTCTTACTGAAACTCAGGCTCACTTACCAGCTGTGTGACCTTGGTCAGTGCTACAAACTCCAATTTCCTCATTTTAAAAATGGGTTTATGAATAGTTCTTGTATTATAATTGTTGGAGGAGTTAATTATATTAAGTAGTGCAATATTTAGCACATGTACTCAGTACATGTTTTCAAAATGTATTGATGTGAAGATACAGTGATGCAGATATCCTTATTATCACTGTGATATGAAAAAAAGAGACAACAACAACAAAAAACTTACTAAATCCAAGGCAAAGATGAGAAGAAGTTTAGGCACCAGTTGTTTTATATCTGAGGACAGACTGGTAGAAACTGACTTAAATGAATAAAGCAGATCTATTTGTCTTGAGATAAAGAAAGGCCTCCATGACAGCAAGAATTGATAATTTTGAAATTATTTCTTTAAGGAAGTCACTAGTTTCTAATCATAAAGAGTCAACTTTTCAGAGAAAATCTTTTTATATTCATTATTTCATCTAAGCCTCACATACATTTTTATGAGATAGTCATTATCACCTGCATTTTTCAGATTTAAAAAAAAAAAAGAGTTTGACAGGAGTGGAGTGTTTTAAATTTGTGCTATTAATATGCAGCACAAACAGAATTCGAGTCTCGTTCACTGGCTCTAAGCTCATTCCAAGAAAGAAAGAAGGAAGGAGAAAGAAGAGGAGGAAAGGAAGAAGAAAACCACAGAGAAGATTATTGTGTGAGTCTACTCAGACTCTGAAAGCCACTTCTGGCCGCAAAATGAGGTAAAAACAACTGAGTACTTCATTTGGAATTGTAGATATAAACTTGAATTTGAGAGGGGCACAAAATCATCATCAAGTAGTTTTTTTCTTTCTTTGCAAACCAATTTTCTTTTAAGAAGATGGTATTTAAATTTTGTTTCATTTTGTTTGTTGGAAGAGATGCAAATTTCCAAACAATTGAGTTTCCCACTCAGCAACTTTCTCCTGCTTGAAGAGAGTTTTCTTTAATTAAATGTAAACACGTTTAGCAAATCAGTGTAGTAAGTGTCTAAAGGCCTCCTAGGATGATGTGAATTGTCATCAGACTCTTCCATCAGTTATGAGTGTTTGATTTGAATGCCAAATAATTTCCTTAAGAACCAGGTCCTAAACAAAAGATGAGCTTGAATCAACAACAAACTAAGAAAGCCATTCTTGACAATTTCTACTGATGCACCAGGATCCCGCATAAATGCTGCACAGCCAATTAGCTCTATAACTCCTTCTAGGTCAGAGACAGGCATTGTCACAATGAGAAAATTCAGCCACTGTAGGTGATCCTGTTAAAAAGGCCAAAGGACACCAACAGAGGAGTACATTTTCTCATTGTTATCTACAGGCAGCATCCAAATAAACACTATAGCAAGTCTATACCATCTTTTATTTGCTTGTTAGATGTTAAGACATTTGCTTTAGAAAAGAGTATAATTTACCTTAATTTCAATATAAGACAGAATGAGAGGGAATGTTTTGAACATTTCTTGTGTTGCTAGTTCTACAGGTACAGTTGGGCCAAGAACCAAATGTCCTTGGTGTCAACAGTCAGTTAATGGGTGAATGGCCTGTTTCCCAGTACTGGAATCTTTCAAATCTCTGTGCAGTTTCAGAATTTGGGATAAACTGGAAGCTACTGCTGACTATTTTAAGCCACATATTTAGCGTTTTCTTCTTCAAGAAACAATCTATAGATGAACTTGAACATTTTGTGGGGCACCAGATCATTTAAAACTCTTTCATAAATAAATCAAAGTTTATAATAAGAGGAAAATACAAGCCAGATATTCCAGGGCAGAGCAAACTCAGACAGGAGTTGGCAATTGAGAACTTTCCATCTTAGGCCATGAGGCTACATCCAGGCATTGGTGCAGTGTCTGGGAATGGAGAAAGAAAAGGGAATGTAAGATAATATGATCTCAGAGACTCTGAGCTATTCCAGATATTGAGAGATATTTGCTCATAGGCTTCCCCAAATCTCTGAGAATGAGTGAGATAACATAATATTTCTATCTTTTGGGATATAATACCTGCTACAGGAGAGTTACAGGGAAGATCCTGGAGGCTAAAAAAATATGAATAACAAACATTCTTATTGATGCTTTTATAGAAACTGTTCTATAGAAACTGTTCCATTTAATCTTTATCATTGCAATACAGGTTAGGTGTGGCCATCATTTCCATTTGAATGATGGAAAAAGAGGCTCGAAGGGCCAAAGGAACTTGCTGAATGACCTACAGCAGTTGTTAAATGGCAGAGCCAAAAATCAAGAGTAGGGCCCATGCCACATCCTGAGCTTTTTCTTCATTAGCCACACCATCACTAATCATTTGAGAACGCTAATTGAAGCTGGAGACCCAAGTAGAAATACCAACATATTCAGTCTATCCAGAAATCATAACCAAATTATCTCTAGGAAGTTGTCTACCAAGGTTTGTTGTTTTGTCTAATAAACATATCATTTTATACTCATTGAGATATTTCGTACTGTTTGAAGTTATTTTCATATGCTTTATTTATCGCTATTATTTGTCAATCCCTTTGAAGGGAAGTCACCTTTTTCATTCCTATATTTCCTTCAGATTCTAACACAGAGTAGGTGCTCAGCAAGATTTGTTTAACTTAATTCATCAGAAATACTTCAAGATTGTAAAATGAAATCAGTGTTCCTTTTGCCTTTTCAGTTATACACATAGCTATGTGTAATGATATTTTATTTGTATGAATTTGTTTTTCAATTACGAAAACTCAATAAAATTTTCTGATTTCTCCTCCCAATATGATGTAGTGTGGCTTACACTACTACTGCAAAGTTACACACTGAATAACTGTCATAAGAAAGGGCAAAAAGGATTTAATAGCCACAAACATTTACGTTGTTACTATGGAAAAACAGTAACTTTTTCTCTGGGCTTCCCTGCAGCAGAGTAAAAAAGGAAAGATAATTAGATTAACAATCTTTACAATCTGATGGAAGGAAGCACATTAACTTATCAAGAAATGACATTAACAAGAATTTATTCTGTGGGCATTCCCATTGAGTGACACTACATTTCTTAGATTATAGCTCCCTTCACATAAAGACAGTTTCTCACACACTTTCTGCTAGTAATCTTGGTGGTATGACTATGAAGCTCAGAATATCAACTGAGTTTCAGTAAGCATAGAATTCTAATTAGTTTTCTATCCATTTTCCTATGTATCTAAAAATGATAAGGTTATGATATAAAGTAGACCAGCGGTCCTTCAATTTCTGGGGGACTCTTTCAAAATATAGATGGAAAGTCCTACTCCTTTGAAATTCAGATTAACAAACATAATGGATTTGGAGGAGAGCCAGGAGCAGGGAAGGGTGTTAAGTAACCATTTCCCTTTTGATTACAGCATCCCATTTTTCTTTTGAGGTATTATACCTCTCCTCTATTTTAGCCATATGGTTTGAATGAGGTTGGCTATATCCCCTTTGTTGCCTGAGTAGGGATGTGACACAGTTCTGGCCAGTCTGAGCATTCCTCAGCAACAGGGCAATGAGACTCAACACTGAGCCTTTTGTTGAAGCTATTGAAAAAAGAGGCAACCTCTCCATGCTAAACATAGTGTAAAAATAGGTAGTCAGCTTTGACTCCCTATAAAAAGAGGCAGCAGAAATATATAGAGAGTGCCAGCAAATAACTTGATCTCATTTTTGGTGCATCTAGATTTTTCTGTATCTGAGGTAAGCCTGGATTTTTGAATTAAATTAAAATTTTGATACTTGCTATTGCAAGAGGCATACTAACAATGGCTAACTATCAGTATTTAAAATCATACAATTCTGCCCAGAGGAGTTTCATGATGAGCCAAGTTAGAAAACCACTGCATGAAATGTTCTTATGAAGTATGTTTTAAAATACATCTGCAAATACCTAATTAACATATGGTACTATGAAAACACATAAGTTTATTCATAGAATTCAGTATTACTGAAAACTTTGAGATGCTTTCAGAACTTTAAAGGTGCCAGGATTATAGGTTAAAATTGATTTATCAGACTCTTAAAATAAAACGTTGGCCGGGCACAGTGGCTCATGCCTGCAATCCCAGCACTTCAGGAGGCCAGAGGAGGGTGGATCACGAGGTCAAGAGATCAAGACCATCCTGGCTCACACGGTGAAATCCCATCTCTACTAAAAAATACAAAAAAAAAAAAAAATTAGCCAGGCATGGTGGCAGGCGCCTGTAGTCCCAGCTACTTGGGAGGCTGAGGACATGTGAACCCAGGGGGCGGAGCTTGCAGTGAGCTGAGATCGCACCACTGCACTCCAGCCTGGGCGACAGAGCGAGACTCCATCTCACCAAAATAAATAAATAAATATAAAAATAAAAATAAATAAACATAAAATAAAATGTTACTCATGATATGAATGAGTTAGAGATTTGACAAAAAATATGAATCCCTTGTAGCTGGGGATAGAGATAGAGCCAATCAATGCTTAATTGGCCAGAGTCCCCACATGGCCACATCCAGTTATGAGCAGAGTCTCTGGGATTTCATAAAAGGTAGTCAAGCCCTAAGAGGAACTACTGAGTAGTCCCACAGTCCTTACCGGTCGTGAAAATGATGATCAGTACCCAGCATCTGCTACTCCACCTTGACGCCTGACTTGTTCAAAGACAAAAACTACCATCTGGCCTTCTGTCTCAAGAGCCAGCAACCAAATACAGACCTTCCCATTGTTCATAAAGTGCACCAGTGAGCTTCCTACAGTGTGTGATGTAGAGCTAAGGTGCAATTTGTAGAGGGCGCTGTGCCTGGCGATGACAAGCAAGGACTCCTGACATGCACAAGTCCAGCCAGCAGCCTGAAATCTAAGTCTCATATATTGATTTGCCTGCCTATTGTCTGTGGTTTTTTTGAGGCACTTGTTGGATGTGCTTTTTTGGAGTCATCCAAGCTTCTTGTAGGGCCTCTAATCCAATAAGGCAGTGCATTTTGTAAATTAGGGCTTCATTACTATTTTGAAACACTTGACGGGAAAAGCATGGATTGAATTTTTAATCCATTCACATTTTCACAATAAATTGAAAAGAGCTGTTACAATCTTCTAACATAATTTGGTATATGTTTTAAATTGTTATAAAATGATTTAAATTATTTTATTATCTACTTGTGTGAGTGAAGTTTCTTGTTAAAGATGTTTATCAAGAATTTGAAGAGATCGTCATTAAAAAAGTATTGATCAGACATTTCATTGTAACCCTTTCAAGCATAAGATGAGTTCTTAAAAACAGTTTCATTCTCAATAGGAAGTTCACGTTTCTCACTAATCATAACCAAATAGATTGTATTTGAAAGTTTTATCCAATTCATATTTGTCCTAATACTTATATAATTATACCCAAAGTTATATAATATATAAAAAAGATTGTTTTCACCAAACCTCATTTGTATACTTCCAAATTTTTCCAGTTCATCCCAATACATCATATACATGTAATTCTTATGTTTAAAACATTTTTACTATGGTAGCCAGTCCCTAAAATGGGTTCAAATTATTCTTGCCTCCTGTTATTCATGCTAATTATTTATTCCTTTACCACACTGAGTTTGGCTTACATGTATAATCATGAGATACTGCATAAATGGTGGAGTATGACTTATCAGGTTAGATAATTAAAGACCATACGGCTTCTGTTCTGAGCCCTTTGGGGTCACTTATTCTGGGGGAAGCCTGCAGCCATTATGCAAAAACCCTCAAGTTTCCCTATGAGAAGTTTCACTTTGCAAGGAACTGAGGCCTCCCTCCTGCAACCACAGCTAACTTGCTAGATATGTGAGTGCATCATCTTGGAAGCAGACCCTCCAATGCCAGACAAGCCTTCTGATTACTTCATCTCTAGCTGGCATCTTGAATAAAATCTCATGAGATACCCTGATTTAGCTAGGCTGCTCTAATCATTCCTAACTCAAACAAAGTATATGAAGTAAGTGTTTATTGTTGCTTTAAGCTGCTACCTATAAAGGGAACTTATTACATAGGAATAGATGCATGTACCCTTGGATTATATCACTATTACAGTAATACATTGCATTACTTACTACGATAGCAGCAACCACTCTGCACTTAGCTAAAATTGCAAAGTAAAACAAAATTAAAGCATATGCTTAACATAGACCTAGACTCATCCACTAGCTCAGTGACTCATTTCCACCTATCACTCTTAGAGTGGACAAAAGTCATAGTTATAGACCGGCAGCATCTCATCATCTCATCAAGTTTTGTATGGTATAATCTTTGAGCACCACCCAAATATGTTAAATCATTATGCTGTGATAATCTGTTGCATGTGCTCCTTGTAGAGCATTATAACTTTTTTTGTTTTAAAAAAATACATATTTATTTTTCTTAAAATGACAAACATTAATTGCATATATTTATGGGGCACAATGTGATGTTTTGATATTTGCATATATTGTAGAAAGAGTAAATGAAGCGAATTAGCATATCCTTTACCTCACTGACTTATCCTTTATTTTTTGCAGCAAGAACATTAGAAATCTATTCTTAACAATTTTGAAATATGCAATATGTTATTATTAACTGTGGTCAACATGCAGTGCAATAGATCACTAAATTGTGTTCCTTTAGTCTAACCAAGTACTCTTTGATCGACATCTCCAGATTCCCCATCCCACTTCCCCTCAACTCACAGCCTCTGTAAACACTTTCTGCTCTGAGTTTTGTTGAGATCTACTTTTTTCAGCTTCAACATATAAATGACATCATATGATATTTGTCTTTCTGTGCCTGGCTCATTTCACTTAGCATAATATCTTCTAGGTTTATCCATGTTGTCACAAATGATAGAATTTTCTTCTTTTTAAAGGCTGTATAGTATTCCATTGTGTAATATACCACATTTTCTTTACCTACTCATCTGTTGATAAACAATTAAGTTAATTCTATACCTTGGCTATTATCAATAGTACTTAAATGAACATGGGAGTGGAGACAACTCTTCAGCATACTGCTTTCAATTCCTCTGGATATATACCCAGAAATGAGATTGCTGCATCATTGTGTTGTTCTATTTTTAAATTTTTTAAAAGATTATCTATACTATTTTCCAAAAATCCTATACTATTTACATTCTCACCAACAATGTACTGTAGCATTATAACTCTTAATGCCTCTTACATTAGGCTAGGGACCATCCCTATTTTTACATATGTCTATATCCCCAGGGGCTAGCAGAGTGCTCAGGATAAAACAGGTATTCAATAATATCCTTTCATTTATGTATTCTAATATGCATTTAAGTTTTTCATATGTATATATTAGTGATTCTTTGTCAGTAATATGTATGTTTGAAAATCATCCAATCTATTAAATGGTACATAAGAGCTATTCTTTAATGAATAGTATTATCTCTTAGGCACATAGTTCTAGTTTAATTACCAGAGAAGCCCTATGGTTATCCTGTTTTTTAATTGAGGAACCCAAGTCTAATAAATATTACACAAAATTCCTCAAACACAAATCTAAAAAGCTTAGCAGTGAGATTTAAATGTGGCAGGTCTGTTTGATTCAGAGCCTGTGTAGCTAACCACTATACCCTTAGATAATACCTTCCCTTAATAATTCCTAATAATTCAATCTTCAAAGAGGATTATTTGTCTCTTTCCTACTTCCCAATTTTTTAAAACTAAAATGAAAGATATAAGAAACTCTTCCAAATTGTCTAGAAAGTTTCCCACTAATTAACATGGAATGTTGCAGCTATAACTTATCGTTATTTTAACCATTAATCAAAAGCATATAATGAAAGATTAAAATGAATTAAATGTCTCCACTAAGTAATTGGCTTAGGGGACTTAATGCATACTACAGTAAGGGTCCATGTACACACATCTCATTGCTGAAGTGAATCGATGGGCAGATGGGACTTACACCTGCAAGTGGTATATAATTCATGTTTATTGTAGGTAAAAATTTGATGCAGGGCTGCCAATATGAAAAACAAAGTTTTATTACAGATTTGGTTTTCATTCCAAAGAGTTTGTCCAAAGGCAAATTAATAAACAAAACTTACATTGAGCATATTCCGTTCAAAAATAAATTAATTTCAACGCCCTTAATTCAGTTTTTAAAAGTGAAATCACTTTCCTTAGTAACTCAATTTATCTGTAATTTGCTGTTTTTTCAACTCAATTTAAAAGTTAATCTTATTATATTTTAAACCCCGAAACAAGCTGTTATTCATATGTGGAAGAGCTTATTTGCCAGTTTACAAATAGGTGTGTTTTCCATTTGGTTTTAACAGATCTACAAATAAGCTCATAATTTAGTAGCTCATCTATAAATTACCCACACAATACAGTTAACATTTATGTTTCCCACCAACTACAGCATATTCACATGCACAAAAAGATAGCCTTTATTTTTAATTTTTTTTTTAAATTTTGCAGACAGGGTCTCACTCTATCACCCAGGTTGGAGTGCAGTGACACAATCACAGCTCACTGTAGCCTCAACCTTCCAGGCTCAAGTGGTCCTCCTGCCTCAGCCTTCCAAGTAGCTGGGACAATAGGCATTTACTACCATGTCTAGACAATTTTTAAACTATATTTTTGTGCATATGGGGTCTCACTATGTTGTACAGGCTTATTGTATTTAAAAAGGCTTTGCATGATTATAAATTCTCAAATTGTTTTCTTCATTCTGGGTTATGTTGGATGGCTAGGTTAGCAGCTATCACCATTCCCTGACTATGACTTTCAGCAAAAGGTTATTTACACTACTGAGTAACCCTCCAACTGGCAATATCATGCAAGCATATTATATTTTTTCCAATCTTTGTTTCCTCTTTTTTCTGTTTACTGATGTATGCCTTGAAGGATTCCAATAGTCAGAATTCATTCACGTCTCTGTCCCATTGTCTGGCTCTATCCTCTGACTTGCTCTGGCCAATGGAATGTGAGCAGAGGTAACATACACCATAATGTCTCTTGCTTTTTCCCACTCCAAAGTAATGGCTGTCCTAAAGAGTAGCCACTCCTTTAGCCTGAGTCCCAGAAAGAAAAGAAATGCCAAAATGCATCACTCAGTCCAGATATGCTGACATATTTCACAAAGGCTTGTGGTTGTAAGACACTAAGATCTGGGGATTCTTCATTAAAGCCGTTTCAGATACAACTATCCTTTAATAAGAATGTTGTACAACGTAAATAAGATAATGTTTCTGAAAGGGAAGTTACCATTTATTAATGGTCTGCTGTCCCATTTAATACAGACAGTAGTCACATAAGAATTTCTATACCTGCTACACAGATGAGAAAACTAAGTCTCAGAGGAATTGAGTTTCCCCAAATCACAGAGGAAATGAGGGACAGAGATGGAATTTAAAATCAGTTATAATGGACTCTACTTGTAGTTCATGTTTTTCCTATTACACTTTGAAACCTCAGAATGTGCTTTTCAAAAATGCCACATGCTCACCCGGGCAAGGTAGCTATGCCTGTAATCCCAGCACTTTGGGAGGTCAAGGCAGGTGGATCACCTGAGGTCAGGAGTTCCAGACCAGCCTGGCCAACATGGTGAAATCCTGTCTCTACTAAAATAAAATAAAATAAGATAAAATAAAATAAATTAGCTGGGTGCGATTGCAGGTGCCAGCTACTCAGTAGGCTGAGGAAAGAGAACTGCTTGAACCTGGGAGTCAGAGGTTGCAGTGAGCCAAGACTGTGCCACTGCACTCCAGCCTGGGTGACAGAGTGGGATTCTGTCTCAAAAAAAAAAAAGCCACATCCTCTGACATTACTGTTGTTGCATTTATACTGATGAAAAAAAGTTACAAAAAACTTTAGCATGAGAGAACAAATCTTGAAAAACATTACGTAAACTCCTGCGTTATAGTCATGCAGTATATAATGAATCCAATACAACTTATTACTGAAAGTACATATTATGTTCTAAATCTTAATTTGAAAATGAAATTAATACATCTTTTATTTAAAATGTAATAATTATATTCACTTAACTTACTAAAATATTGGTATGGTTTGGCCACACAAATCTCATCTTGAATTGCAGTTCCCATAGTCCCCAATTGTCTTGAGAGGGATCCAATGGGAGGTAATTGAATCATGGGGGCAGTGACCTCCATGCTGTTCTCGTGATAGTGAGTGAGTTCTCATGAGATCTGATGGTTTTATAAGGGGCTTTTCCCCTCCTTCACTCTGAACTTCTCCTTGCTGCTGCCATGTGAAGAAGGATGTGTTTGCTTCCCTTTCAACCATGATTGTAAGTTTCTGGAGGCATTCCCAGCCCTGCAAAACTGTGAGTCAATTAAACCTTTTTCCTTTATAAATTACCCAGTCTCTGGTGTGTGCTTATAGCACCATGCGAATGGACTAATAAAGTAAATTAGTACTGCAGAGAGTGTGTTGCTCCTATAAAGATACCTGATTGTGGAAGCACCTTTGGAACTGGGAAACAGGCAGAGGTTGGAACAGTTTAGATGGCTCCAAATAAGACAGGAAAATGGAAAGTTTGGAACTTCCTAGAGACATGGAAGGCTCAGAAGACAGGAAGATGTGGGAACGTTTAAAACTTCTTAGAGACTTGTTGAAGGACTTTGGCCAAAATGCTGATAGTGATATAGACAACGAAGTTCATGCTGAGGTGGTCTCACATGGAGATGAGGAACTTGTTGGGACTGCAATGAAGGTGATTCTTGCTATGATTTAGCAAAGAAACTGGCAGCATTTTGCCCCTGCCCTAGAGATTTGTGGAACTTTGAACTTGAGAGAGATGATTTAGGGTATCTGGTGGAAGAAATTTCTAAGTGGCAAAGTGTTTAAGAGCAAGCAGAGCAAAAAATTTGTAAAGTTTGCAGCCTGACAATGCAATAGAAAAGAAAACCCATTTTCTGGGGAGAATTTCAAGCCTGTTAAAGAAATTTGCATAAGTAACATGGAGCCAAATGTTAATCACCAAAGCAATGAGGAGAATGTCTCTAGGGCATGTCAGAGACCTTCATGGCAGCTTCTCCATCACAGACCAAGAGCCTAGGAGGAAAAAGTGGTTTCATGGCCTGGGTCCAGGGCCTTGCTGCTTTGTGCACCCTAGGGACGTAGTGCCCTGCATCCTAGCTGCTCTACCTCTGGCTAAAAGGGGTCAATGTACAGCTCAGGCCATGGCTTCAGAGGGTGCAAGCCACAAGCCTTGGCAGCTTCCATGTGGTGTTGAGCCTGCGGGTACACAGAAGCAAAGAATCGAGGTTTGGAAACCTCCACCTAGATTTCAGAGGGTATATGGAAACACCTGGATGTCCACGCAGAAGTTTGGTGCAGGAGCAGAGCCCTCATGCAGAACCTATGCTGTGGCAGTGCAGAAGGAAAATGTTTAGTTGGAGCCCCCAAACTGAGTCCCCACTGGGGCACTGCCTAGTGGAACTCTGAGAAGAGGATCACTATTTTCCAAACCTCAGAATGGTAGATCCACTGACAGCTTGCACTGTGTGCTTGGAAAAGTCACAGAAACTCAGCACCAGCCCATGAAAGCAACTGGGGCAGGGGGACTGTACCCTGCCAAGCCACAGGGTCAGAGCTGCCCAAGGTCATGAGAGCCCACCTCTTGCATCAGCATGACCAAGTTAAAGGAGATTATTTCAAAGCTTTAAGATTTAATTACTGCTCTATTGGATTTCAGACTGAATGGGGCTACAAGCCCCTTTGTTTTGGTCAATTTCTCCCATTTGGAATGGGTATATTTAACCAATGCCTGTACCCTCATTGTATCTAGAAGGTAACTAACTTGCCCTTTTTTTTTTTTTTTTTTTTTTGAGATGGAGATTTTCTCTTTTTGCCCAGGCTGGAGAGCAGTGATGCAATCTTGGCTCACTCACTGCAACCTCCACCTTGCAGGTTCAAGTTATTCTCCTGCCTCAACCTCTCAAGTAGCTGGCATTACAGGTGCAGGCCACCACGCCCAGCTAATTTTATATTTTTAGTAGAGATGGGTTTTCACCATGTTAGCCAGGGTGGTCTCCTACTCCTGACCTCAGGTGATCTGCCCTCCTCAGCTTCCCAAAGTGCTGGGATTACAGACACCTGGCCCTAACTTGCTTTTGGTTTTACAGACTCATGAGATGAAAGAACTTGCCTTGTCACAGACTAGACTTTGGACTTGAACTTTTAGACTAATGCTGGAATGAATTAAGTCTTTAGGGGACTGTTGAGAAGGTGTATTTGTGTTTTGAAATGTGAAGACATGATATTTGGCAGGGGCCAAGAGCAGAATTATATGGTTTGGTGGTGTCCCCACCCACCTCTCATCTTGTACTTCTCATAATCTCCACTTGTTGTGGGAAGGACCAGGTGAGAGGTAATTGAATCATGGGGGCAGTTACCTCCATGCTACTCTCATGATAGTGAGTAAGTTCTCACAAGATCTGATGGTTTTATAAGGGGCTTTCCCCCATTTCGCTCTGCACTTTTCCTTTCTACTGTGATGTGAAGGACGTGTTGGTTCCACTTCTACTGAGATTGTAAGCTTCAAAGGTGTCCCCAGCCCTGCAGAACTGTGAGTCAAATAAACATCTTTCCTTTATAAATTAGCTAGTCATGGGTATGTCCTTATAGAAGGGTGAAAATAGATTAATACAAATATAAAGCCAAAGTTTCTATTACAGATAATAAAATAAACTAAGAGGCCAAATGAGCTATGGAACAATTAATTCAGTGTATCCATATTAAATGTTTATCTTCTCTCACAGAGAGAAAAAATAAAAACAGGATTCTAAGATTATTAACATTTTTCTTGCTTTTTAATCATAACTTCTTACTACCATGCAAGTACCTGATACTTTTCCATTCTGCAGCATTTCATCTGGATTCCATATGTTTGTAGGTAGGACAGGGAATTACATGGATGTTTTTCCTTCCAGACTTCCTTTTGTGCTTGTCAATTCCCTAGCTTTTTGTTGAGCTGCAGGGATTGGTTTGTCAGGGATTTTGATTCTGGTGAGTAAGACCCTCAAGCTCCCATAAGGAATCCTTGGCTCAGGTTTCCTTCCGTTTGCAGGAAGAAAGAAATCAGCAACATGAATGACAGAAGGGAGATAAGAAATAAAGACTGAAGGAAAGGAAGATACCCTTTGCTTTTGTGACAGAAAATTTAAGGGATGCAATAAATTTGGCTGAGATGGCTCTCACTACTCATGGGAGAAGTTGGGGCATTTTATCTTCAAAGAGATACCCATGAGTTGTGAGGTTTTACCCAAAAGAAGCATGTTTCTAGAAAATAGAGTCCAGGAGCAAACTCCCAATAGTATGACATTGCCCAGAGAACTCCTGGCTGGATCATAGGATGCTGGAGTTTATTGGCATAACAATTGCACTTTCCAAATTACTCTTAAAACTAAATTATTCATTTATTATGAACACTTCAGAAATGATTTCCTTCATTTTGGTTTTTGAGATAATTCTATTAAAAATTTGTAGAATTAGGCAGCGGCTCATGCCTGTAATCCCATCACTTTGGGAGGTCAAGGCGGGTGGATCACCAGGTCAGGAAATCGAGATCATCCTGGCTAACACAGTGAAACCCCATCTCTACTAAAAATACAAAACATTAGCCAGGAGTGGTGGCATGTGCCTGTAGTCCCAGCTACATGGCAGGAGAATTGCTTGAACCCAGGAGGCAGAGGTTGCAGTTAGCCGAGATTGCACCACTGCACTCCAGCCTGGGTGACAGAGCAAGACTCGGTCTCAAAAAAAAAAAAAAAAAATTGTAGAATTATATACACAGAAAAGGACATGTCATCAGGCATATGGCTGGATGCGTTTTCATGAAGTTAGCATAACTATGAAACAGTACAAAATTCAAAAAACAGAAAACCAGTAGTGTACAGAAGCTTACCTTTCACATTTTTTAAATCTCTATAATTAAAATTTGAACTCAATTATTATTAAAATTAGGGTTTAAGTGATAAGAAGTCAGGAAACTTCTTCCCATGGTCCCTTGCTTATATGTATTCTCTTGGTACTACTTCTGTGGTGATCACTATAGCCTTTCAAAAATAATTTCTTGGCCGGGCGCGGTGGCTCAAGCCTGTAATCCCAGCACTTTGGGAGGCCGAGACGGGCGGATCACGAGGTCAGGAGATCGAGACCATCCTGGCTAACCCCGTGAAACCCCGTCTCTACTAAAAAATACAAAAAACTAGCCGGGCGAGGTGGCGGGCGCCTGCAGTCCCAGCTACTCGGGAGGCTGAGGCAGGAGAATGGCGTAAACCCGGGAGGCGGAGCTTGCAGTGAGCTGAGATCCAGCCACTGCACTCCAGCCTGGGCGACAGAGCGAGACTCTGTCTCAAAAAAAACACAAAAAACAAAAAAAACAAAAATAATTTCTTTTCTTTTTTTCTGTGTTCAATTTTGGGAAAATTTCTAAATGTTCAGCCTGCTTTAAAAATAGCTGTTCCAATTCAATTTTACGTGATTATTTCTTTGATTCTTGATATGATTCAGTTAGATTAAATAAAGCTCCAAAACCAAATCAATTTCACATCGTCCTATTTTAACAAATATTTTCATAGTAAAGTACAAAATTGCCGTTGTATCCATTCAGTACTCCAATAAATTTCCTTTGTAAAATGTAATAGTAGGTAGGCAGTATAGTCTAGGTTATACTGCTGTAACAACCTCAATACCTCAGAGGTTTAAAACAGGTATCAATACATTGTGGCTCATGGGCTGAATCTGACTGCTGTCTGCTTTTATAAGAAAAGTATTATTGCAACACAGACATGTCCATTAATTTAATTTTTGTCTATGACCATTATTTGTGTTACCCTAGCTAAAATAACAAAATTGAGTAGTTATAATAGAGATCATGTTGCCTACAAAGCCAAAAATGTTTAATATCCTGCCTTTTACAAAAAAAGTCTGGTGACTATTGCTTATACAAATAAAACGTATTTATCACTCATGTCTCATGACAAACATAGATTGGCTGAGAAAGATTATGTTCCTTAGGGATCAGGGATAAATGAGTCACCATCCTTTTATGGTGCCAGCAAGCATTTACCAATGAATAAGAGCACATAGAAAGTGGTGTACCAACTCTGAAATGCATCTCTTCCACTTACTTTTTGCTAGTCAAAGCCAGTCATGTAATTCTGACTAATTGCAAGATAGTAAAGAGTAACCTGTGATGTGAAAGTGTAGCCTGTGAAGAACTGGAAATAGCCGTGGTATATCCATAAATAAAATCTCCCTTTCAACAAAGAAATACACAACCCAATTTGACCTAATCATCCAAATGTACAATTTCATCATGAAAGACTTCAGAAAAACAATAACAATTATTATTATTTTTTTTTTAAATTAAGAATTTTTTTTTTAATTAAAAAAAATTATTCTGGTAAAATACAACAGAAAATTTGCCCTTTTAGTCTTATTTAAGTGTACAATTCAGTGGCATTGATTACATTTATAATGTTGTACAGTCATTACCACTATTTCCAAAAGGTTTTAATCACCCCAAACAAGAAATACTTAAGAGACATTTAACGTAGGACTTGGTGACTTATGGGATATAGAGTGGCAGAAGCAGTAAAAAATGATGTCAAAGTGGGAACTGAACAATGAGATCACTTGGACTCAGGAAGGGGAATAACAATTATTTTTAAAGCACCTACTATATGGTCAGGTGCTACAATTACTAAAAAGATACTGAAAAAGATTTTATTTATATCACTGGCTGAAGTCCACAAAAGAAAAATAAAACCTGTTCATCAAGCAATAAATTGTCTCTAAGAAGAAAAAAAAAAGCTGTAATAGTTTAAGGAATCACCATGTCTATAGTAAACATCTCACCAATGTTCTTTTAAAAAAAATTCAACAACTAAAAAGAGCTTCAGCTTTCTGCCTTAAGCATTGAGATATTATGGCAATTTAACTACTCACAGGGTCAGTTTAGAAAGTAGTGTCTCCCTCCTGTGGACTCTTAGAACATTGTTACTACAGTTTATTAAGGACAACTAAGACTATGTTTCATTAAAACGAAAACAGGGAGAAAATATGACAGTAAGAGAATTGTTTCCCCTCTCTCAGCTAACATGCTCAGGTTTCCTTTATCAGAGAAACAAAACCACATTCCTTCCCCTGTCACCTCCCTGCATAGGGTCTGTAGGTCTCTACTCACATTGCTCCTTCACCATCAAAGTCTCTGAAATAGTAATTTACATAATTGCACAATCCAACGATCTTTCTCTGTCCTGATTCTTTTTAGAAATATTTTACCTTGAAACTGCCTCTTTCGATGGCCTCTATTGGCTCAATATTTTCTTACTTTCTTCTCCTACTTCAATAACTGTTTTTTATATCTTGAATCGATCCCTTTATGTAATCACATTACTAAGATGTTATTTGCCAAATTTCTACTAATAAATCAATTATTGTTTTCTATTTTTGGCAACTGTAATCTCTTTTAGGCAGCTGTGATCTCTATGCCATTGAGTCCCAAATGTACAACTTCAGCCCATGCTCCATTCCCAAATCCTGCACCTCCCAGCACAAGTAGCTGAAAATGAATTCATCCCTTCTTCCCTCAGTTCTATTTTTTGCTGACTTCCTTCTGTGTGCCATGGAAGAACACAAATTAAAGCCCTTATTTTTACATCTCTTTCTATATGTAATCCATCGTTAAGCCCTGTTTGCTTTAAAACCATAATTTCATGATTTCTTTCCATTGCCAACATCCTTTTCAGACCAACATAGTTGCTTAGCTTGAATGCTGCAATATGCTCCTGACTGGCTTCTCTGCATAGAATCTCTACCACCTCCAGGCTGTCTCTTCTGACACCCAGATTAGTTGTTTCAATATGCTTTTCTTTTCAAGTTAAGACCATTAAATCACCAACTACAGTACAAGCCACCCAACTGGGCATCTAATGCTTTCTTCTGCTCTCTCTTAAGACCACTTATCAGACCCACACCATGTATTTGAGCTAATCTGAAATACTGTCTTTGAGTTTCTACTTCCTTGCTTTTCCTCAATCTGTCTACACCTCTGGGAATGCCATAACATGGTATGTTATGTTTGTTCCAAGGTTTGTATCATACCTGCTCCTTTTTGATATCTCCAAGAAGGGGTCTAATATGGTTTGGCTCTGTCCCCACCCAAATCTCATCTTGAATTGTAGTTCCCATAATTCCCACATGTTGTGGAGGGACCTGGTGGGAGGTAATTGAATCATGAGGGCAGTTTCCCCCATGCGATTCTCATGAGAGTAAGTTCTCACAAGATCTGATGCTTTTATAAGGGGCTTCTCCTTCACTCAGTTCTCATTCTTGTTTTCCTTCCTGCTGCCATCTGAAGAAAGACATGTTTGCTTCCCCTTCTGCCATGATTGTAAGTTTCCTGAGGCTTCCCTAGCCAGGCTGAACTGAGTCAATTAAACCTCTTTCCTTTACAAATTACCCAGTCTTGGTTATGTACTTATTAACAGCATGAAAAAGGACCAATACAGGGTCTCTATTTGCTTATCCTCAAGTCTCCCTCCTATCTTTCTCTTCCCTGATTTGTGTTGCAGGGTGCTGCATTATCTCCTTGACTGGGCTATCCAGCTTCTCAAAGGAGCTGACTTCACATTTGGCTTGACCAATGGGACCTAGCAGTAAGAGATCAGAGGGTGGGAGGAGAAAGAACTGGAGGTAACACTTCCTCCATCTCTTGTTCTAAGCCATTTTTTTTCTGGCAGTGGCTGCTTTTCTTCATGGTTACAGCTCCTGTGGGGCAGCACTGTTCCATGTCTCTATCCCTTACTGGATTTCAGGCACACTATTTCCTCTTCTGGCCCCTGTAAAGCCAAGGTTGCTAACAGCTTTCTTAAACTGCTAGTCTCATCAACCTCATTCCATGTTATCTCCCTTGAACCTATCCACAGCTCTGTAAATAGTTCCTTTATTAACATTTTCTGAATCATCTAAATTGGATTCTGTTCCCTGCAGGCAGTATTATTGATATGAAGGAGTGGCCTCACCCACTTATCAGCTCACAAAGGCAATTTGTTCTTGTTTTTGTGATTTGTGTCCAATTCTGCATTACATTTCAGTTAAATGTATGTGCATATTATCTCTTCTACTTGACTGTAAGTGATTTCAGGTTAAATATTCATCTTTGAGGACTTCAGAAAATCAAAGCACAGGCTGGCTTATGTAGAGATGCAGTAAGTACTTGTTGAATTGAGTGTATTGAATAGTAGTAAATCATGTCAAAGAGCATGTAGCACAATAGACAGGGAAAGAAATGAATACTAAGAGTCGTTTTCCTGGACAAACGCCCGCTTTTGAGATTACAGCACCCTCAGCCTACAGCTACACCTCATCCTCTCTTTCTCTTTCCACTTCTGCCTTTCTTTCTGTGACTGTAACGTGTAAATTAGTCTTTTCTGTCCTTACGTGACTTGTCTGTGGCAGATGGCATTGATAGTTTCTTTTTTGAACATAAAACAAACTGGTTGTGAGGAGCTGGGAGGTAGGGAATAGGGAAATATTGGTCAAAGGGTACAAAATTTTGGTTAAAAGAGGAATATGTTCTAGAGATCTAATGTACAGCATAGTGACTATAATTAGTAATTCGGTATTATATACTTGAAATTTCTGAGAATAGATTTTAAGTATTTTCACCACACACACATGTGCACGCACAAATGGTAACTAACAGAATGGATGTGTTAATTAGCTTGGTTGTGATAATCATTTCATGATATATATTTATATCAAATCATCACTTTCTATATCTTAAATAAAGATAATTTTTGTCAATTATTCCTCAATAAAGTTGGAAAAATAATTTTTTAACTCCATTCTCTGGCTTGTGGGATATGACCCTCTTTTCTTCCTCTTTCTCAAATCTTGTTTGTGCCTCTTCTTCACTGACTCTTAACTTTAGCTGTATTTCAGTGATTTTTAGTCTTCTCTCCTCACCTTACATATCACCCCCCCTACAATCTTATGTTCTCATTTGGTTCGAATATTAAATTTGTTCTTGCAACCTTTACATTGTTTTGCTTGCAGTCAAGCATTTCTCCTTAGCTCTAGCGATTAGGTCCAAAGGTTCCTGAAAGCAATTAGTCTGGCAGGAAAGGGTGGGAAAAGAGGTTCCCCCAACCCATCTGCAAGTAAAGAGGAAGAGCAAGTTTAGGTGCTGTGAAAGTCTCATTCATAGGTTCACTCATTCTTTATCAGCACTTACACGTTGGCTGCTCTTAAGGAATTTCAAATCTAGAGTAGCAGGCAGGGAATAAGTAATCTCTTGCACAATGGGAGTTAACTAAGGGTGCAGGTTGGTAAAAGGCCATTTGTGTGTGTGTATCTGTGTGTGTGTGTGTGTGTGTGCGCGCGCGCGCGCATATATGCATGTATGTATTAAGACAGAGTCTGGCTCTGTCAACCAGGCTGGAGTGCAGTGGTGTGATCATGTCTCACTGCAGCCTGGAACTACTGGGCTAAAGCAATCCTCCTATCTCTGCCTCTCAAAATGCTGGGACTATAGGCTCCTGCCACCACTCCTGGCCACTTGTGAACTTTAAACAGTCCTGGGCCACAGGAACATAAAGCTCCAAGGAAGAATCCCAATCAGTCTCTCAAGGAGATTCAATGAAGACTTTGGAGTTCATTAGCTTTGTTGAACATTAAAAACTAAAGAGAAAGCCCATCCCTCCAGGAAAAGAGGAATGTTGGGGAGAAATAAGGAAATCCCACAGAAAGAACACGTATTTTATGGCAGATCATGAAGAGAACGAGGTACTGACTGGAGCGTGTGAAGAGAATGAATACATCCATGTAAAGAAAAATGAAAAATCGGGATTGACAGATATTGAAAACCCAGCATTTGTTAAAAATTCATAGTCAGACATCTCACCCCAAGCCAACTCTGCCCCATTCCATGAAACCCTCTCCCTCCACGGAACCATGTCAATAATAATAACTAAAAAGCCTGGATGCCTGGTGATTCGCTAAGGAGAAGAAAAATGAATGAAAAAGGTTTATTTTGTATTTACATGTGATTTCTAACACCCATCTCCCAACCCAGTATTAATGGACTTAGAGAAATAAAAAGATACCATTTTCTAACTCCCCTTTAAGAGTCCATGAAGTACTGCCATCAGATTTGTTTATTTGCTTCCTTTTAAAGTTTTTATTTTCTTCTCATGGAATTTTCAAATATTAAGGAAGCAATGGACTAAGGAAACAAGACTGGAGGACCAACATCTTTCTGAGATTTGGGAAAAAATAGCTATCATATTTGGAATTCCATTTTCATGTAATTCAGGATAAAAGGAGGAAGTTGGGAAGGGCTGCCTGTCTCTAATATCCACAGGGAGCCCCGGCTGGCACAAATAGTAAGCAGCCCTCTTAGGCACAGCCCTTCAGGAAGGGAGGAATATAGGTAACTCAGAAAGAAAACGCAGAGTCAGCTAGCATCCCCTGTTCTTGAAAGTCACCAAAGCAACTGAGGAAAGAGGAGCCCTGAAGATAAAGGGAAGCAACAGCTGTTCACATTTCTGAATGTTTTGTCAACATCCAGGAAAAGAACCGTTAGCACATAGTAGAGAGAGGCTGCTGCCTCTTTCACTCTGGAGATTATATTTCTCTTCATGGATCCCAAGATAACACTAGCTCTTTTCACACAGATGTTATACTGATGATTCACACTGAGAGATCAATGAAGACGCTACAACCCTCTAACCAATAACACTGCTCAAGTCATGTGAATTATCAGCTCTTTGGCCCCAAAGGTTGTATTTTTTCCGTTACTCCCATATAGCCTTGGCTTCTTAGGTTTATCAGTTTATTTTACAACACTCTTTCAATCTGGATTCAGATATCTTATATATTTGTCATTATGATTGTTCATAGTTGTATGATCAGGATTGATAATTTGGAAAAAGAAAGAAAGATTGTAAAGGAAGAAAGTCTGAGATAAGACTAAGTTTTCTATTTATATGTGATAGCCATAAACATATATGGTAAAAATACAGAATACAAAAAAGACTGGATCCATCCCCTAACTATGTCATCTTAAGGAATTCACTGTCCTACAGCCTCTGAGTTTTCTCATGTATAAGCTGAGGATAACCTTTAAAAAAATGCAGATTTTATAAATCTTCTATTCTTTGTTGATCTGTGTTTTCCTAATAGCATTAGCTAAAGTGTTGACATACATAAAATATATGAAAGGAAAAAAGTACATTATTTCTTTCAGATGGAAGAATGGCCTTCCAGACTGCTGTTTGAACACCAAAATACCTTTAAAGGAAATCTCTTGATATGTATTCCACAGAACACTACTTCTAAATGCTCTGTGTAAAAAGGTTCTGTTGTCAGTTTACAGATGCTTTCAGAAATGTGATATATCCTGCTCACCCTTGGCCACTTAAAGAGCTTGATGGCACATTTTTATGCTGAAAGATTTAAGAAATCCTACCCTAAAGAAAACTGATTTTGTTTGACCTAGCATTTAAAAGTGATAGAAAATAGGAGGGTTTTTTTTTTTTTTTTTTTTTTTGGCAATAATACCGACTAATTTCTCACAAATCAAAATGAGACTTTGAGAAACATCACCTTAAGAATATTAATTTATGTGGCCTACAAATAATGCTACCTTTGGTGTATATGGAGTGAAGAAATAGCCAACTTTCATAAGGGTTTGAAATTCAAAAATATAAAATAAAAATGATTTGGAAATTATACTCCTTATGAAAATTTTGGCATAGTCAGAGTACATGTACTTCTGAATATTTGCAAATGAAAAGTAAATTTGAAGACTTCAATTTCTATTGCTGTGGTGTGAAACAAGAGAAAACAATGATGTGAAATATCACACAATTTTAATAGGGGGAAACAACAATAACCAGTAAGCTTGGTTCACAGTGGATACTTCACAGCTGAGAAGCACTGATACAACTTGCAGTGTTAGTAATCACAAGGATAACATTAAGACCTGCCACTATGGGACCATCAGTAGAAAAACAAATGCATTAGGCTGAGAAAGGTAATGCCCTTAGTGACTGAGCAGCATTCTTGAAGAACACTGGATGCATCTGGTATCTGCTGGAACTCCTGAGAGACACCCAGCAGATGAGCTGTGAAGTCCCAAAGGAGCGGTCCATGATGACCTGCAAAAGCTGGAGGTGATGTGACCTCCCTAGATGTCATACTGATTTTCAGGGACATTTCATGCAGACAGAGTCTAGCTCCATGGGCCTGAGTTTCTTTTTAAAGAATTTGCTCTTCCTCTGGAATGAGAGTAACATTATCAAAGAGATAATCTCTGCCTCCGTGGCTACCATCCTGGCCTAGACGACTGTCAGATTTCCCCTGGGCTAGGTCCAGAGCCACCTTCCTGGTCTCTCTGTTTCCATGAATCTTGGTCCTCGATACTCCTCTCTTCATACAGCAGCCACTGTGACCTCTTACATATAGTAACCAGGTCATGTAACTTTCCAGTCAAAATCTTTCTGCTAGCTTCCATGTGACTCAGGAACTAGTGGCCTACAAGGAGCTAGCATGATCTAGCTTGAATAGCTCTCAACCTCCACCTCAGCACATTTCCTTCCTATCTGCTCCTTGAATGCTCACGTTCACTCCTGCTTTGAAGCGTTTTGCACTTGCTCTTACCTGTGCCAGGCAATACTGTTTCCTCTCATTACTGAAGTCACAACTTATGTCTTCGAGAGGTCTTCTCTGACCACTTTGTTTAGAGCAGTACCAGATATTTTCTGTAAGTTTATCAGGTTTTTTTTTTTTTTCCTTCAGCACTAATAATTTCTAAATCTTCAGCACTAATAATTTCTAAATTTACTACTTGTTTGTTATCTTTCTTTCCCCACCACAAGAATGTTAGGTGCTCTGAAAGCAGGAAAATTGTCTGCATTTTTTCATTATTTTATTCTTGCAACACTTATCTCTGCCAAGATAGCAGTACATGCCAAGAAGTGCATGCCTGTATCTTGAGCCACAGTAAGTGCACAAGAAACAGTGGTCAATAAAGCAACACAGAAGGCTAGAAGAAAAAAGAGAAAAGGCAAACAGGGAGGGAGGTAAAGGGGAAGGGGATTAGAAGGAAAGGAAAGAACAGAGGAGAAAAGAAACTAGGAAAGAAAGGGATTAGGATAGAAGAGCAGTAGGTAGAACTATTTTTGAATAGTGTGAATTAACTGAGTAACAGAGGGCAAGATCCAATTTTGGAAAAAATGCATCATTTCTTCCTTCCTTCATTCATTCATTTAGCATTTACGTGCTTACTAAGTATCAGGTGCTATGTTGATAGCTGAAGGTATGGAGATGACAAGGTTCATACCTCCTTTCATGCAGCTCGCTTGCTCAGAGGAGAGAAGAAAAAGTGAGTGGCAGAGTGCTGGTGGTGCTAAGACAGAAACATGGAAGGATGGCTGTGGAACTTAGAATGAGAAGCCACTGCTTAGATACAGGGGAAGCCAGGGCAGAATTAAAACAATGGCATTCAAATGATCAGGTAGAAGTTAGCTAAGTCAAAAAACACAGCAGCCTATTCCATATAGACAGCTAAAAGGGAGAGAAGTAGAGAGAGCTTAGAAAATCATCACAGTTAATTCCAAGAATATGAAATACATGGGGATGTGAGGCAGAAGACCAGGTATGAGCATTAACAGAGTGAGCATTAGAAGTTAGGAAAACAAACAATCCATTTCAAGATGTGGAACTGGAACTAAATGAATGTTTACAGTGGAATTACTAGGAGGTGAGGTTTTTTCAATCGTTTTATTGAGGCATAATTGATATACCAAAAACACTGCACATATTTAATTTGCACAATTTGATGAGTTTGGACATATGCATGTGCCTGTTATACCATCACCATAATAATGGTGATAAACATATCCATCACTTCCAAAGGTTTCCTTGTGTCCATTTATGTTTTTCGGGTTTTTTCATTTTCATTTTTGTTTTTGTGGTAAGAACACTTAATGACTGATTTATCCTCTCAGCAAATTTGTAAGTGCATAATACTGTGTTACTAAGAATAGGTACTATATTGCACAGCAGATCTCTAGAACGTACTTGTCCTTCATAACTGAATCATCACACCCATTGTGGCCACCAGGTACATGCAAAGCTGCTCGTCATCACTAATCACCAGGGAAAGGCAAATCAAAACGACAATGAGCTGTCACCTCACACGTGTTAGGATGGTTATTCTCAAAAAACCCAAAAATATTAGCGGGAATTTTTAAAGACTTAGAATAAGTGAATTTAAGTCTTGAAAACATCCTCAGGGGGGTCTTTTTATACATTATGTTAGACAAACATTAATACCTTAATATAGGTCTCTATAGTTTCCAGTCAAGCCTGTTTCCAGATTTAGTAACATGTCTTTGTTCCTGCTACGCCCAACTGCTTCAGCCAGTATTATCATCCTTTTCTTACCACCTCAGCACCAGCAGAAGTGGAATAGTGAAAAGAGAATAGGAGCTTATTTGGAAAATATGGATTCGCATCCAGTGTCTATCTCATATCAGCCATGTGACATTGGGCTATTTGGCCACTTTGAGCTTCAGTTTCTTCATCTATAACACGAGATCCATCAGGCATACCTGTAAGCCTATGGCAGCAATGAAACAACATATTTGTGAAAATGGCTTGATAACCACACATTGAAAATGTGATAAATGGCACCGAGAGACAAATATCATACATTCTCACATATTTGTGGGACCTGAAAATCAAAACAATGAACTCATTGATACAGAGAATAGAATGATTACCAGAAGCTGCGATGGGTAGTGGAGGGTGGGTTGAGATGGTTAATGGGTACAAAAAAAAAAAAATAGAAAGAATGAATAAGACCTACTACTTGATAGTAAAACAGAGTGACTACAATCAATAACTTAATTATATATTTTAAAATAGTGTAATTGGATCGTTTGTAACCCAAAGGATAAATGCTTGAGGGATGCATACCCCATTCTCTATGATATGTTTATTTCACAGTTCATGTGTGTATCAAGACATCTCACGTACCTCATAAGTATATATGCCTACTATGTACCCACAAAAAATTAAAAAATGAAAAAAAAGAAAGAAAATGTGATAAATGGTGGAAACACCTGGAGGTGTGAGCCTTGTTTATAAAGGTGATCTCAGCCTCGGTGCTCTGTCTGATGCCAAAGAAAAAGCTGAGGAACTGAAATGGACTGCTTTTTCGATCTGCACTGATACACAAACTGTTTTGGCATACGCATACCCCATTGGAATAACACATTAAGTCAGCACCCTCCTCTCTCAGTTCCAATGGGAAAGGCTTTATTCTACCTCAAGAATGCTTCCTTTACAATCTTGGACCTTACTTTCCTTAAACCTAATTTTTCAGGAAACTTTGACCTCGTATCATTGGATGTATCAGTGTAACTGAAGGATAGTCAGTCAATTCCCCTTCATAAAGGCTAAAGAAAACATTCAGGGTGAGTGCAAGATCCAGAAAAACATTTGTATCACTAAAAGACACATGTAGATGTCAGTCATGTTCAGATAAACTCTACAATGTTCACAGGGTAGAGAAAAAAAGTGATTCATAATAAAAATTAATTTCTGGTAGCAAATGTATATCACCTTTTTCTGTGATTACTATTAAATGCCTGCCAATGAATAATCATTGACAAAAATAGATAATGCATAAATCCAGTAACCATTGATGGAATAAAGTCTATGTAATTATTACTAAGGTCTGCTATGGTAATGCATCAACTTTCAAGAGTTGGGGTTGACATATTAAACAGCGATTGGAGAGAGTTTGATGAAATATTATTTCTTCTCCCCAACACTTTTGCACTCTACTTTTTCTCACAAGATAGGTGCTGGCTAGTAAAATAATACAGATAATAATAATAAACAACATTCATAGAACTCATGACTTTACAGCTCATCTTCTTAACCACAAGGTTCTACTACCTCCAAGATGATGTGCCAATAAATTTTGGTATATTTTAGCAGGGATAACTGAAAATGTCTTAATTCAGGGAATACGTAAAAGTCCTCAAATATTAAAAGTGGCAGGGTAGTGAAAGAAATGTTTTTGAGTAGGTGAGCTTTGATTTGTTCTTCAAGTCATTCCATGAAAGTGGTCACCTACCAATGTCCTATGACTGGCATAAGCTCTTTGTTTGATGATGACAGAATAAAACATACCACATGGAGGGTTATTTTGATTGTTTTGTGGCTTAAAAACATGGAAAGATTGTTAGATATTGTTAAGTATCTAATTGTTAGATATAAATATATTGTTACATATCTTTAGCAAAATCTATCAATATTCTGGCACTCAAAAAACTGAAAGCAAAAAAATACCAAAACAAAAGGTCATCTGAGGTTGGATTGTAGAAAAAAACAATGTGCTTAAGTTTGTAAATAATATTATTACAAAAGCTGGGTTCTACTATAATGTTTAACTTATAGATGAACTGCATGGTTCAATGTCGAGCCAGAAAACAGAAATATCTCATAATAACTTGCAAGTTTGTAGGGCTCTGGCAAAGCATTAAAGTTTATGTTTCTTAATTAACCTTGAGTTCATTTTATGTATGAAAATTATGAGGAACGGCCGGGCGCGGTGGCTCAAGCCTGTAATCCCAGCACTTTGGGAGGCCGAGACGGGCGGATCACGAGGTCAGGAGATCGAGACCATCCTGGCTAACACGGGGAAACCCCGTCTCTACTAAAAAAAATACAAAAAAAAAAAAAAACTAGCCGGGCGTGGTGGCGGGCGCCCGTAGTCCCAGCAACTCCGGAGCTGAGGCAGAAGAATGGTGTAAACCCGGGAGGCGGAGCTTGCAGTGAGCTGAGATCCGGCCACTGCACTCTAGCCTGGGCGGCAAAGCGAGACTCCGTCTCAAAAAAAAAGAAAGAAAATTATGAAGAACAGTAACTAGACCCTCAGTAAACATATAATTCACCCAATGTCATTGATGTATCCCTTTCTGACCCTTAAAAAAATCAATTAACTTCCTGAAATCATTAAGGATAGTGACCATTTTTCCCATTCATCCCTTACAGTTTCCTTTCCACAGAAACCTGAGCTTTCCTCAGTGGGTTTATGACAGTTCCTACTCTACCTCCAGGCTGAAAATATCAGGCCTAATTTTTCCTGCATATGAACTGTTTACCAATTATTGCCATTGCTTCCTTTCTATTTAGCTTCCCTGCATTAACTAACTTGGCAAATTTTCACTCCAAACAATCTTGGATAGTCAGAGATGTGTGGCCTTTTAGTGATTTGTGGTTGTGCCTAAATTTTCCGGCCTATCTTGCTTTTGCAATCCTTCATTTTGCTTATTGAATACAAAAAATCAATAAAAATTATGTTTCTAAAGGAAAAGCAGAGAGGATTTTATAATTATAGATAATTCAAAAATATCTTCACCTACTACATATTTTTTTCTTCAAAAGCCATGGTAAGCAATTCCATTATTTGGCATTTACTCTAAAAAATGAAAATCTATGTTCATACAAAATTCTCTACATGAATGCTTTTAATAGTTGCATTTGTGATATCCAAAAACTGGGACCAGCCCAAATGTCCTTCTCTAGGAAAATGAATAAACAAAAACTGATGTATCTTTAAAATAAAATACTATTTGACAATAATAAAAAATAAGGTATTAATATACATGACAATTTGAATAAATCTCAAAGGTATTAAGCCGAGTAAAAAAAGCTAGTTTTATACTATATGCTTCCCTTTACATGATAGTCTCAAAAGAACAAGACTATAGTGAGGGTGAACAGATCAGTGGTTTGTAGAAATTACCAGCTGGGGGAGACTCTGACTATAGAGTAATAACATAAGGGAGGTTATTTTTTCTTTTGAGTCGATGAAACTGCTCTGTATCCTGATTCTGGTGATGTTTACATGGATCTATACATGTATTAAAACTTATAGAACTGTATGCTTTAAAGGCAACTTAAAAAGTAAAATTAGAAAAAAATCCTATGTGTCTCATAGTTGATTTTTAAATTCTGTCTTCTATTTTCTCCCCACTGGCTTCTTTGTAACATATATTATGACGGATCAAAATGTCACTGAGGTTTGGTGTAGCAATAATCCTGTCACCCAGTTGCTGAGCATAGTTTTGCACAGGTACTTTTACAACTCTTGCACCCCTCCTACCCTTCTCCCTCTTGTGGTCCTCAGTGTCTACTGTTGTCATCTTTATAGCCATTATACCCAATGTTTAGCTCCCACTTACAAATGAGAGCATGAAGTATTTGGTTTTCTGTTCCTGCATTAATTTGCTTAGGACAATGACCTTCAGCTGAAGCTGTGTTGCCACAAAGCACATGATTTTGTTCTTTTTTATGGCTGTGTAGTATTCCATGGTGTATATGTACCACATTTTCTTTATCCAGTCCACTGTTGATGGGTATCTGGGTTCATTCCATGTCTCTGCTATTGTGAATAGTGTTGGGATGGGCATACAACTGCATGTGTGTTTTTAACAGAATGATTTATATTCCTTTGTTTACACACCCAGTAAAGAGACTACTGGATTAAATGGTAGTTCTGAGTTCTTTGAGAAATCTACAAATTGCTTTCCACGGTGGCTGAACTAATTTACATTCCAACCGGTAGTGTATAAGTGTTCTTTTTTTTTTTTCCTGCAGCCTCGACAGCACCTGTTGTTTTTTGATTTTTAATAATAGCCATTCTGATTGGTATAAGAGGGTATCTCATTATGATTTTGATTTGCATTTCTCTGATAATTAATAATGTTGAGCAAATAGTGATTTCAATAGAAACCAAGCAGTTCTCTCCCTCAAGCTAGAAAACTCAGACTCAGAGGCTATCAATTTGAGGATGATCATGCAGCCAGAGCTTCGCCTGTGAGGAAGATGCCTTCCCTCCATTAAGAGGAATGGTAGGACACTAAGTAAGTATCCTGCAATACAAGTTTTGTGCTCAAGGTAGACAACCTATGCCAACAATAGCCTCTGGATAGAAAACAATTATTCAGAAAATGAAACAAAGATACTCATGGAGCCTCATTTCAGTATTTTTTAGCAGGGGTCGAAGATTCCATTGTCCTCTTCAAAGTCCTTTGTTCACCTTCAACTGCTGGCGAAAAACATCTACACCAAAGAAAGCCCACAAGTCATGGTGAATTATATAATACGACTAATTTTAGACAGTGTATATAACTATAGTAGAGTTCTTAAAGCCAAGATATTTTTTCTTTAAAAGAGCACATCTAAATTATAAATGAATCAAACATTTATAATTTAAATATCAAAAATATGAAACCCAGAAATCAGTTGTGTTTCAACATCATTCAGGGTTTTGGTTAAACTTTATCTGAACTTCACTCCCACAGCCTTTGCGAATTTTACAAACTTCTGAAAATTCTTGGCAGAACCCTTGTTTTCACCTCTTCATCCATTTCCTCTATCTTGGTTCTTCCCAAAGGTAGGTTAAAGATAAAGTTTAGTTCCTTCAAGGCTTTGTACTGGGAAAAAAAAAAAACATCCCCTCTAGTTTAGCATTTTGTAACTTCAGTAATTTCACCAATTTACATTGGATGGGTCATGAGGAGGGTTCCTCTTACCTATTCTACAGCCTTTTCCTATTTCTCTAGCTTCACATTTTACTCTCCATCTTCTGTCATCTTCTCGTTGGGGTAATAAGCAAGTTATTTTCTTCTTTATCTAGCAGGGAAGCTCACTCAAGTTCCAGTGAGTAAATAGTTTTCCTAATTTCACTCCAGTAAGAACTTGCACACGAGTGGCTAAGAGACCTGTTAACATCTCATTACATGTATATCAGGTATGTATTTGCTTACCACTTATGGTATTCAAAGTTATGTGTTCATACTGCAGTTAAAAAATTAATTTAATACATATCCTTATAAGAAAACAATAGAAGTTCTCAAGTATAAAGATCTGATCTCTTTAACAAACTAGTTTAATTGGATTTCACAGAGGAGAGCTAGAGATCTAGGCTTCCCAAGTATGCAGTAAACAGCAAAACTTATCACTGGAGTCTTTCATTCATTATAAAAAATTGTTGGGAATACAAAGAACAAATTCACCCATGGCTCCATTAGCACCTTCTCCCCAAAATTATATACAAAATGTTGCATATGTAGATTTTTTGGAGAGAAGATCAACAGTTTTCAGCAAATTCTGTAAAGGTCTATGACCTCAAAAATATTAAGTATTATATAATCACTAAGCATTGTGTAATCATTAACATTATGCTCTGATTATTCAGGTAAGTTTTATTTGCTTTTCCTTCCCAAGGCCTCTTCATTAGAGCTCAAGAAAGAAATAATGAAAGAACAAAAGAATGGAAGGAAGAAAGGAAGGAAATATATGAAGCTGAAGTTAGAAAAATATATGCTTTTTAAACATTTAACCTTAAAGGCCATTGATTATAACATATTAGAAGGTAGATGGTAAACAAAAAAAATTCCAGTTGAGATTTGGGGATTTTTCAACAAGAATTAACAATTACATGTTTTATTCATATGTCTTTTTAAAGTGGAATGTTACCCCTCACAGAATGACATTCACATCAATATCTATTGGAGAAAAAGAAGAAAATGGCAATCACCTGAAATTGGTCAGATTGATAATCACATATAGTAACCTATTATATAACTTTTTTAATTTTCTCTGCATGTATTCTGTTGATGCAAAAGTGATTGCAGATTTGCAATTAAAAGTAATGGTGAAAACCACAATTACTTTTGCACCAACCTGTTTTTTTTTTTATTTTTTACAAAATAAGATAATGCAATAAATAATGAGTTGTAATCTGTCCTTTTGATATATCAATAATAGATCTTTGTAATCTTGTAAAAGTACTGTTATTCTGTGATCCCCATGGGCAATTTTAATTAATTTATACATTTGGATAGTGTTTGACTTTTTTAGCTATTAATAAATACCACTGAGATGAACATCCTCATAGATAAATCTACATGCGTTACTATGATTGCCATGAGTACTAGAGATGTGGTTGTTGGGTCAAAATGTCTGCAAAGCACATGTCTATGGGTATGTTTGTTTCTATGTTTCTAAGGGTCATGGTGAACACCAGAGATACCAAATGTCCTCCTCTACCCATTGGCAGAAAGACCTTGGATAGTCCAGGGCATTCTTCTTCCCTTGAAGATTTTACTGAATGTAGCGTGGCTTGAGATGATCATGGCTGATCTACCCTGCTGTAGAAATTACTCCCTTGTTAATGTTTAGATTAATTTCCTTATTATCTGAAAAGAGAGAATTTGTTGAAGCTAGAAAATCTTAATTCAAATGGTGGGTCTTTCAATTAATTTTACTGGGAAGTATTTTAGTGCTGATACTTACTAACCAATGAAAGAGGTTTTTCAAGAACACAATAGGTTTTTTGGAAGGATCTGATTTTGTCTTTATCTCCTTACTCACTATTTGGTTGAGGGTTACTCTGAAACGTATATACTCTTCCAGTCACTTCTTTCTATTACAACTTGGAAAGAATGAAAAACAATTGTATGAATGTCCATATCTCTTCTCTCTAGGGCCACCTTTATTTTAAACCACTATCAAGGATGAATGATTATTCTGGAAGTATTTGGAAGTCTGCCTTCTCAACTTGGAAGAGCAGATACACGTCCCCGGGTTAATATGTCTCCACTTGTTAACAAAGTCTTCCCCATTATTTTTAGTAAGGAAAAATGTTCTAAGAGGTCCTTTCCTTTCCTGTTATGCCACTATGTTCTCCTTTAATAGAAACAATGTAGATAGGTCACCCTCTCCCCTACTCACTCCCATCAAGAAAAGTGGTAGGATAAAACAAATCCTCATTTTGCAGTGCAATTTTGCCTAACCCAGCATTCATTTGACTAAATAATTTCTCTTTTTATAGTAAATTATTCTGGAAAATAATGGCGATCAGTGCCCAAAGCAATTTAATTGTTTGGATCAAATGGGGGGGAAGTACTAAAACAATAATTTCCAGTGCCCTTGCTGTATTCATTTCTTACTGTTGCAGCCATTTAAAAAATTACCATAAACTTAGTGGCTTAAGACAAGAGAGATGTGTTCTCCAATAGGTCTACAAGCTAGAAGTTTATAATCAAGGTGTTGGGGGCATCACTCCCTCCAGAATCTCTGAGGGAGGTACTTCCTTGACTCTTCCAGTTTCTGGCGGCTCCAGGAGTTCCCCGGCTTCTGCTGCGTAACTACACCATCTTGCCTCCATTTACACATAGCCTTCTCCTTTTCTCTGTGTATCTTCTGCTGTAAATATTTCTCCTTGATTTTCTCTTCTAGGTACACTCGTCATTGGACTTAGAGTCCATCCATATAAACTATGATGTTCTCATTTCAAAATCCTTAATTATTTCTGCAAAAACTCTTCTGTGAGCCAAATAACCTCACATTTACAGGTTCTGGGGGTTAAGACATGAACAGAGATTTTGAAGGACCACCATTCAATCCACTACTCTTGCTCACTTGAGATCTTTAAAGTAAAATGTAATGAATTTATTAACATAGAGCAAAAACAGAATTTTATTTTCCCAGTTCACTTTTAGAGAAACGTTCTTATTTTTCTGGAATCACTCCACGATCGGCCAAAATACTATCAGGTAGGACTACTTTAAGAAACACTTTTCCCAGAATTTATGATGGCTCCTTAACCCACTGAAGTCATGTTAAGCCCAACATTTGGCAATACCCATATATTTCAGTGTTATTAATGTCTCCTCTGTCAGTGTACACATTGGCCCATTCTAGTAAAATCCACAAGGTACTGATCCACAATATAAGGGATACAACTTAGATTGTTTTAAATAATATTTCTGATTGGAGAGTTAGTTTTCTTGCTTGTTTTGCTTTCGGTTATAGGGATGGCAGGGTCCCGCCACTTAGTGGTGGGTTGGCATTGCTGAATCTAAATTTAGATGTCCCATCTTTTGTGACCTCTGACACTGAAGAAAAGAACAGTTTAGGGAGTTATACTAATACCCTAGGGGATAATGACTTATTTCAATCGTGGATCTAAAACAAAACAACACACCAACACACACACACACACACACACACACACACACACACACACCAGCTTAACATCTGCCATTATAGATATGGGAATAGTAAGTGTCTCAGTACAGGATATTAAAAACAAGGATAAATTGTACACTTAAGCACTCTCGTTTTTGGTAAAGATAACATCTAATCTGCCGTGCTTGCTTGTGATGCCAACTAAAGTGGCAAATGGCATCAACTAACCCCCAATCCTCCCTGTAGCTTCATATTTGGCCAACACTTGGTTTCACCACAACTTCCTGGCTTGCCAGCAATTAGAGGAGGAAATATGTCATGTTGCTTGGACAGATTAATCAATAAATGGCCAGCAGTCATTCTGAGTAGCATTTGCCCAGTCAGTAACCATCAATTCTGATCACTTCATATCATAACCCAAGCCTCTGCATTGATTCTCTTCACTGCATTCTAGGGACCGGATTATTTACCTTTGAAAGCAACAATGGGGTAGAAGTATGAGTTAAAAGGAGAGGACCCTGAGACCCTGAGGCTGTCCCAGGCTGGATTTTTTTCCTGCTGTCAAGAATGTCTTTTTAAATAGTGTTATAACACAACTTATTTAAGTATTTGTCAGTGCAGATAGTAGATTTTGTTTCAGC
>NW_012106886.1:2303867-2342177 GCF_000951045.1 Mandrillus leucophaeus
TTTGTTTCAGCACACTTGTAAGAAAAAGTGAACTCATGGGTTATAAAGACAAAAATTCTGGTCAAATAATCAAATTAGGACCCCATTTTTTTTTTTTTTCAGTTAGGCCGTAAATAGAGAAATGGTGGTAAGCATGATGGAAGCTCCTATGGCCAACTGCATAATAGAGGGACTAAAGCCACAAATGCTGTTTTCAGAATTGGCGCTCAAACAAACAAAAAATAAATAAAAAGATTAATTAATCCTTAGTTACAATGCCTGTATAAATTATTGCAGAAACCAGGTAACACTTGAGCAATGAAGTGCAAACTGACACTGTCCCTGGAAAAGTAGATGCAGGGCCTCCCCACTTATAGATAGCTTTCTTTTTCTGACATTAGACTTGTACATGTGTGTCTGATTTCCAGTCATCTGTGAGAAGTCTATGCTTTTATTAAAATATTCTAAGTGAAGTGGAATCTTGCAGAATGAAGTCACTAAAAATTTTTATTTTCTCTACAACATCTAGTAAAATGTTGGGCCTTTTGCAAATGCTCAATAAACATTTACATATTGTAATTTGGTTAAGGAGGTGCCTCAAAATTGGTATTGTTCTTAAACTACAGCATGGGTTCCTAACTCCTATGGCTGTAGGGGCAGAGCTGGTGACCAAAATGAATGAAGTGGGCCAGGTATGGGGAGAGTAAATAAACTGGAAAGCTCAGTGAGAGACCAGGCCAACCATGCCAATTCTTCTGATTTTTTCAGAGGCACTAGAAATCCAAATTGTGGAATCACTCCATCTTAAAATCTTGGTAACTAGCCTGTTTATTTTTTTAAACAAAATCAGTGTATGGTCCAGCTCTTGATTCTGGTCACATGTTCATAATGTGCCTTCTGTGACTGAGGTCATTTTATCCCTAATGTGCTTGCTAAGAGTTCACAGAATGTCATAATTAAATAATAAGAGGCACTTAAGGAAGTGACTTTTCAAACTGTGAGTGCTTTTCAAATTGTAGATCATGACCTATTTGTGGGTTGTGAACCTTCTTCATAATCAGATCAGCCAGGCTTAAAACAAACAAGTAAATAAACAAAAACAAAATAAAATATATTAGAATAAATGTATTCGCCTAGAATAGAAAACGTCAGACAGCATCATAAGTACATATAAAATAAAGATAAGCATTGTTTTTTAAACTTCAAGTTTGCAAATACATAGGTGTGTACTTCATTCTGCGTGTTTGGTGGGTCATGATATAAAATGTTTTAAGGAGACTCATTCTCAAATAAATGTGCATGCCCTGATTTTGTCTAATTCCTATAAGACAAGTAAATGGAAACCTAGAGAAGTGAAATGTTTTTCCAAATCTTGTACAGGTAGAAAGTAGGAAACTTGAAACTCAAGTTAAATAGTGTTATAACACAACTTATTTAAGTATTTGTCAGTGCAGATAGTAGATTTTGTTTCAGCACACTTGTAAGAAAAAGTGAACTCATGGGTTATAAAGACAAAAATTCTGGTCAAATAATCAAATTAGGACCCCATTTTTTTTTTCAGTTAGGCCGTAAATAGAGAAATGGAGGTTTCCCTTGTTAAAATTTTCTTATTAGATAGAGCCTTCCTTTGGAAAAGAATTATAATAAGAGCAGTTGCTTTGTGATCTTTCAGGGAAGGATTTGACAACTCCTGTTAGATTTTAATCTGACCATTTCTCACTTCTTCTTTAACCCCAAGTTCCTCTTCTAAAACCTCATGATCCGATGGTGAATTTTTACTAAAACACACACACACACACACACACACACACACACACACACACACACAGCAGACCTCAGGAGATTCTCCACATATTTTCCCATTGCATCTACTTACCCCCACGCATCTGCATGCTCAAAGCATGTGTTTCTACAGATGTTCTACCCTTGCTCCTAATGCCAACCCTTCTCTGTATATTCTATCCCACACCCTTTGCTTGTTCAGTAATTCCTCTGCTAAAACTGTGCCCAGTCTCTCCTGAATCATGGCATCTGCCTCCACTGGATCAAACACATCAATACCTAAGAATATTCTCATATTTCCCAATATACCCCCAAAGCAGAATCTATTTATTCTATATCTCATCCACCATGCTTTCATTCCACCCTCTTTCCAGAAAAACTCTGTGAATAATTTTTCTATACCATTCCCAAATTTTTCTTCTACTTTTCTAAAAATCACAGTTCAATCAGGTTTTGACCTCTGCCTTACACTTCTCCCCAGCAGCCCTTGCTATGGTCACAAAATAACTTTCTCTTGATATGTCTGATGGGCCATCCTCAGTCCTTATCTTACCCCACTGGGCAGCAGCTGTTATCACAGTTGATCACAGCCTCTTCCTTGAAACATCTCATGCAGCTGGACTCCAGGAGACTACTTTCTCTTTTCTATCTTCCTACCTCACCAGAGGCTCCTCTTCAGCAGCCTTCCCTGATACCCTCACATTCTACAGACTGCTAAACGTTGAGCGCCTAAGTTCAGTTCTCAGGTGTCTTCTATTTTCAACCCAGACTCACTCCCTTGATAATCTCAACAACATCTCAACAAAAGCATTCTCTAGTCATTAAATGTTATTTCTAGGCTGACAGCTCCCAAACTGATATCCTCAATTGGACCCCCAGAGCCATTTCTCTCAACTGTCTACTCAACATCAGCAGTAGGATGTCGAACAGAACATGTCAAGATTTTTTCTTCAAAACTCAGACCCTGATCTTTCCTCAGTGCTACCCCAACTGGCCCCTCAACATACTATACATTTCGGCTTTCTCCATATATGCTAGTGGCTTTCTTTCTGTTGTTCAGGCTTACGGCTTTGTGGAATCATCTTTGCTGCTCTTTTACTTTCATGTTTTGCATCTTCTCCCTTGGTAAGTACTGTAAACCTTACCTCAAACATGTGTCCAGAATCCAATCACTTCATTTCAAATTTAAAGTCTGCACTCTGGTCTGAGCTACAATCATTTCTCTCCTGGCTTTTTGTAGGAGCTGGGTAGCTGGTCTCCCTGTTCAGTTTTCCCTCTCGTACAATCAACTCTTAACACACCAGCCTATGAGATAATGCCCAGCTATGCTCAAATTTCTACCACGGCTTTCCCTCTTGTCAAACAAAACTCAAGTCTTTACCATAGCTGCTAAGGCCCCATGTGAACTGCACCTTGACTGCCTCTCTGACTCCATCCCCTTTCACATTCCCTTTGCTCAAGCACTCAAACCACATTTTATTCCTTGCTGCTCCTTGAATATTCTAGGCACATTCACACTCAGGGCCTTTGCACCTGCTAGTCTCTCTGCCTAATGGTTCCTCCTCCAGTAAGTCTCATGAATCACTTTTACTTTCTTCCTATCTGACTAAACTATAACCCTACCAGTGAGTTTTGCCTTGATCATGAAACCCACATTCCGCCTTTATCTTGCTTTATTTCTTTCCAGGCACTTATCATCGCTTGACATGGCATAAGTTTATTATTTTACTATATATATAAATACACACACATACATATATGTGTACACATATATACACATTTATATGTGTGTGTTTGTGTGTGTGCGTATATATTTTCCCTACTACTGGCATGCAAGCTCCTTGTAAATAGGGATGCCAATTATTTCACTAATCTTTAGTACTGAGATCGGTACTAAAAAGGAACATGGTACATAGTAGATGTTCAATTAAGAGTTGTTCAATGAAAGAAAGAAGGAATGAATTAATTAATGAGTGCCGTTAGGGCATAATAACATTAATAATGATGATGATGGTGATAATAATAACAAAATCATAATAAAAACTCAAAGTACTTGTAAAACTGACCAAAACATCTGCATACACAATATCTTATTTTTTTGCCTTACCACCAGTCTTTATGGTTGATATACATTTTGTTCCCTGTTTACAGAGGAAGACAGTAAGTCTTAAAATGCCCAAAGTGCCATACCTAGTAAACAGAGAAATCAAAACTGATACTCATATTATTTGACCCTAATTCCAGTTCTCATGTCCCCGTGAAATATTCCATGAATATATCATTCCGTATCAGACACAGAAATGTGCCACTGAGATTCCTCAAGAAATGCCTTGCTGCGCAGCTGCAAGAGTGTGGTTTGCTAGTGGCCTCAGCTGTTAGCCCTAGCAGGATTCCCCTCAACTTTTGAGATAAAGTCAAGTGATTTTGGGGGTCCATAACTGAGCGAGATAGTGGCACCTACCTTGCCTAACCATCTGTGCCTGACACAAGATGATTCTAAGGGACCATCCTTGCTGCAGAGCTCTCCATTGGCCTGGCAGAGACTCTGTCAGTCCTAAAGCACAGTCTAATGCCCTATTCACCCCAATCCTGCTTCCTTTCTTTTCCTTTTACAGGTTCTCGCCAATAGGACTTCTGACAGTATTATATAAGTTTCAGCTTTCACCCTCCAGAAAATCCAAACCAGCAATGGATGATACACAAGGCACACTAGAGATGGCCCTGGATGAAAAGAAAGTAAAAGCGAGGAACCTCACATGATTTGTATCATTATGTATTTCTGAGTCATCCCGCAAGAAAGACATTTTCTCATCCTTTACCCTTACCTTCTGTACGCTATCAGAAGATGAAGAAACACGGACAATCAGAACTCTCTCAATGGAAAACCCAGTACTGCCAAGGTTTGAGGAAGGGCCTGTGTATTCAAAATCTAACTCCAAGAAAAGTCACAGGAGTCTTTTTTAATAAACTGAGTGCCTTCCTGTCCTGCATTTCAAAAGTGAATGGCACTGTGTGTTCTGACATCAATGAAGTGAGAAAATGCCACAACACAACTCATATATCTCTCAGAAATTTGTGCTGACACTACAAATCCCCTTTTCACATATTTAACTGGAAATCATGATAGACATTCAGGTATCGCAACTGCAAAACAGAGAAAATAATAATGATGTCTGCTAAGTAGTGTGAAAATTAAGTTAGATACATTATAAAGAGTAAAATGCTCAATTAATATTATTTGCTATTATTAATCATTTCTAAAATGCTATTATTAATCATTTCTTTAAAAGAAATGCAATAAATATTACCTTTTAAAAGTCATATTTATTTCTAAGCTTTACTTTTTGTTTTAATAAAACAACTGTGATGAGCTCTGCAAAAAATTAGTTAAGTACCACTTCTTTTATTTTATTCAATGTGACTTTCTCCATTGCTTATAAGGAATTTCTTAACCCACATTATCTACCTCAATAGAGTAAATAAAACAATGAATATAAATAAACTGTATAGGAAGAAAAAAAGGAAAAATTTGAGGCTAAATATAAACCCATACAAACCCGAATAGTAGTTGATATTCATCTGGATAAAGGGTGTCAATGTCAAACATTTAGCAACGCATTATCCTAAATTACACTCTTTTACTATAAAAAACACCTTTGGAACAATTGGTGAAACTGGAATTGGGTCTGGGATTTAGACAGTAGTAATCTAGCAATATCAGTTTCCTGATTTTGATGGTTATATTGGAGTTTTGTAGGAGCACTATCCATGTTCATAAGAGCTGCGCTCTAAAATATGCAGGGGGTGATGGGTATTAGGTAGGCAACACATTGGCAAATTGTTCAGGAAGAAAAGTTCTTTGGACTGTACTTGCAACATTTCTGTGAGGTTGTAATTGTTTCCAAATAATTTTTGAAAGTTAAAATAGTCACCTAGTTGTTGACTTTTATTGGTATGTATGGCTTTTAAGCTACTGGTTTTAAAATATGCATTCTGATTAGAATCAATTAGTAAAGTGCTTTGTTGTTATTTTTCTTTTCTTTTTTTTTTTTTTTTGTAGAACTATCTTTGCTACTGTTTTACTTTCATGTTTTGCATCCTTTCCTTCGGTAAATACTGTAAGCCTTACCTTAAACATGTCTCCAGAGTCCAATGTCCAATCACTTCATTTCAAATTTAAAGTTTGCACTGTGGTCTGAGTTGCCATCATCTCTCTCTTGTTTTTGTTTTTTTGCTTTTTTTTTTTTGAGACGGAGTCTTGCTCTGTCGCCCAGGCTGGAGAGCAGTGGTGCAATCTCAGCTCACTGCAACCTCTCCCTCCAGGATTCACGCCATTCTCCTGCCTCAGCCTTCCGAGTAGCTGGGGCTATAGGCGCCAACCACCAAGCCCAGCTAATTTTTTGTATTTTGTTTAGTAGAGACAAGGTTTCACCGTGTTAGCCAGGATGGTCTCGATTTCCTGACCTCATGATCCGCCTGCCTCGGCCTCCCAAAGTGCTGGGATTACAGGACTGAGCCACAGCACCCCGCCTCTCTCTTGGTTTTTTGTAGGAGCTGCGTAACTGGTCTCTCTGTTCAGTTTTCCCTTTCATACAATCAACTCTTAACATACCAGCCTATCAGATAATGTCCAGCTATGCTCAAATTCCTACCATGGCTTTCCCTCTTACCAACCAAAACCCAAGTCTTTACCATAACCGCTAAGGCTAGGTGTATATTTTAATGTTTAAAATATTTTAATTTTTAAAAAGTCAACAACTAGGTGAGTATTTCAACTTTTTAAAATTATTTTGAAACAATTACAACCTTACAGAAATGTTGTAAGCACAGTCCAAAGAACTTTTCTTCCTGAACCATTTAAACACATCAATTAGCTCTGAAGACACAATAGTAAGTTTGAACACAGTGATTTAGCTGAGAGGCCTAGCAAGCTGTGGGTTGATAGGTTAGCAGCCTCTAATTATACTGCAGACACTGAAACATTAGCTGCAACCTGTAGATCGGAAGGGAAAATCTTGGAGCAGTTTTCAGGAGAGGCCAACTTTTTGTACCGGAAGATGTCTCGAGTCACTCTTGGCTGGGAACCAGGTTAATCAGAGTACACTTCTTTTTTGAAAGGTGTACCTAGAAATGTAATTTTACAAAAAAGGCGTACCCTGTGGCCCAGTTCACTTAGTGCAGGCAGTCGGGTGGTGTGTGGGGTTAAATGTTTCTTATGCTCTTTCACACCTCAGGCCGGAGAAAATTGCCTCTAGGTCATAGGAGAAGGCACATGCACTTCTGCTTTACACACTCTGAAGGTGGCAGTGGGGAAACAAGAGTTGACAATTCCAGTCACACCCAGTACTCTGCTTTTCCTGGTGAGTCCCCTGTACTCTGGGAATATACGATGTGTGTCAAGTCTGTCTGGGGATGGAGATTCCCTGTACCCCTAACCAAACCAGCACCACTCCCTGTCTTCAAAGGGCTGGGCCTTGGATATGGGTGGAATTGTTAACTTCCTAAGAGAAGGAGTAGGCAGGGCAAAACCATGGAGATCGTGTGGTGGAAATTTCCCATGAACTCTCAAGAACTGATGGATTTGCTTTATCCTGACCCATTCATTCATTAACTATTCATTAAGGTTGTACTGTGCTAGGTCACGAAACAGATTTTGCAAACTATGACAGAGTTCTTTATAGTGCCCTAAATATGAAGGAGCCACAGTGGGGGCAAACAGTGAACTGAGCATTAGTAGAGTTGGATTCAAATCTATTTACTGATTCACTAACCATTCACTGATTCACTATGTGACCACAGAAAGTTTAATTAGCTTCTCTGAGTAGTTAGTGTCTTCATTTATTGTAATGGGGGTAATGATAAGTACCTTCCATTGCTATTTTGAAGATGGAAACAGATATTATAGCTAAACATATTTCTTCGAAATGTAAAAAACCAATTTATGTATGTAAAACGACCTATATTAGTCAGGCAGAGATATATAATTTTCAGGACATTATTAAGTCATACTACCTAACCTGCCCTGATGGGGCCAACTTTTAAAACTATAAATTACTAAAATTAACCAAAAAAGAAAGGAAAAAAAAAAGAAGGATGTGCTGGTAATTTTTAAATTACTGCCTCACGAGAAAGAAAAGAAAGAAAACACCCTGGTTTGTAGAGCTTCCTGATTTTGGTGGTGTAACTACACCCCATATAACCAATTTTGTGCTACTAACATGACATCATTGAAATTAGAGTGAATTAGGCAGGAATGAAATTAGTTGTCAACATTCAATTTTTGGTAGATTTCACACACAAATTGAATTTCTGGTGTACTCAAAGACTTAGAAAATCTGACAACCCTGGGCTCATATTCTACAGAGTGGCACATATATGGTAATTCTGGTAAATGTATGGAATGGGTAACGATGGTTAAGTGCCTTGCTTTGAGACACTTTTCATGTCTTGAAAGATATGGAGGGGAACTGTTTTGAGTCAGCTTCTACTTCTTGACCTTGCAATAAAAACCTCTCCTGAGCCAAAGGAGCACAAAAGTCTTGGGTATTTCTCTGAAAAGGATGGGAAAAATAAAAGTTCATAAAATAAATAATGATAATGAGAACAAAATATTAAAATAAATGATCCTGATACACAGCAAATATTAAAATAGCTTATTTCCAACTTAATATTGCAATAAGCATTTTAAGTAAATGATCCCACTTCATTCTCTCCATAAAATGAAAGAGGTGTGATTATTATTCCCATTTTCCAGATGCATATAGTAAGTGTTGTGGGTTGAATTATGTCCTTCCGAAAATATATTTGAAGTCCTAAGCACCAATATCTCAGAATGCGACCTTTCTTAAGAATGCAGTCCTCACAGAGGTAATCAAAATAAATGAGTTCATTAGGGTGGACTCTAATGAGACTAGTGTTCTTATAAAAAGAAGAAATTTGGACACAGAGACAGACATGCACAGAGGGAAGATGATGTGAAGAAATAACGGAGAAGACATGACCATCTAAAAACCAAGGAATCCATGAGACTATCACAAGCTAAGAGATAGGCATGAAACAGATACTTTACCTAGAGTCTTCAAAAGGAGAAAGGCCCTACTGGCACCTTGATTTTGAACTTCTGGCCTCCAGATATGTGTAGACAATATGTTTGTTTTTGTTCAAGCCCACCCAGTTTGTAGTGCTTTGTTATGGCAGCCCTAGGAACCGAATACACAAGTCTCAGGATAAATCAATGTCCCTAATTCACACAGCTACTAAACTCTCAACTTGGTTGCAACAAGCTTGTTTGTTTTTGTTTTTAACAAATACCAATGCCCAGATCTCCTTGCCCTCCTCCTCTCCACACCCCAAAGGCTGATTTAATTGGAAGGACAGCCACAGGGCATTTTGATGGGCAGCCAGGTTTGAGAACCACTGTGTCAAGTGGCAGAATGAGGATTCCAGCTCATGTCTGCCTGGTCCTCAGCCCTGTATTGAAATAAAGCACTGAAGTTCAGCATTTCACATGGGACATAATAGTTTTTGTTTTACATTTGTTCTATAACAATATATAATGTTGTTCATCCTTATTGACTGTATAGGTAAAATACCCTCCAAACACTGTATTCTTCTTCATAAAGACTGAAAATATATGATAACTTATGATGTATATTACATAAACTCATCCCAACTTTAATGATACAGTGAGAAGATATTGTGTGAAACAATAGAGCTGATTAGGGTAAATCAGTAAGGCCTAGCCAGGTGTGGTGGCTCACGCCAGTAATCCCAACACTTTAGGAGGCCAAAGTGAGCCAATCATTTGAGTCCAGGAGTTGGAGATCAGCCTGGGCAACATGGCAAAATCCTGTCTCTACAAAACACACAAAAAGGAGTAGCTAGGCTTGGCGGGGCATGCCTGTAGTCCCAACTGCTCGGGAGGCTGAGCTGGAAGGATCACCTGTGCCCAGGAGGCTGAGGCTGCAGTGAGTGAGCTGTGATTGTGCCACTGCATTCCAACCTGGGCGGCAGAGCAAGACTTTGTCTCCAAAAAATAATTAAAAATTAAAAAGGAAGTCTTATTAAGGCCTTCTTATAGTTTGGCAACTCAAAGCAAATTCCATAATGCTTATCAACACTGGTTGAAAGCCAATAAAATACTGAGGTGGGAAGTTTGAAAGTTTGAGGCCAGGAGTTTGAAAGTCAATAAAATACTTCAGCAGTCACTATGCTGTCATAGAGTCACATACCTGATATTATTTAATCAACTCTAATCCTCATCATCATTTTGTAAGATATTATTATTATTCCCCCTTATAGGAGAAATACCTGAAGATGAAAGAGGTTAAGCCTCATCATGGCCAGAGATTACATACATTTTAAATGGTAGGGCCAAGATTTATACTCCCAGATATCTAATCCAAAACTCTTGTTCTTACCTCCACATCTGGGCTCAATAAATTGAGTTTATTAGCAATTACAGAAACCCTTTTGTTTTACTAGTCATTTATTGCCAAAGTTTTTATAGCTGACGTTAAGCAACTGACTTGAAGCCTCCGTCCTCTTTGACGTATTTTTCATTATGGCAACATTTGGAACTTTCTAAAAGATACACTGATTCGTCATATATATTAAACATAGGGCTTTCCATTTTTTAAAGTGTATTTGCAAGGTAAGGATAAGAAGACAAGGAAATGGTTATAGGAATTCATGCCTGAATGAGAGTTAATGGGCAATCTTAGGAAAGTTCACCTTTTGGTAAACACTGTTTCTGCTCTCTAAGAATATGTATTCATTGCAAGAAATATAAACTGCAAAAATATAACAGCTTCTGTTTGTTAGCTGGAGACCCCAGAAAATCCTCAGCTTAGAAGGTCTCAGAAGTACTAGTCCAACCTTGCATCCTTACATTTTTCTCCTCCTACTTAAGATTATCCTGTTTTCATCTCCAAAAGAGAACAAACAAATGTGAAGGAGGATTATATTGTCACAACTCTTTCACCTCCTGGCTACACCAATTATGTGAACTGATAAGGAAGAAGATTAAAACGATGCCACCAAAATACATAAAATGAATTCTAGAAATTTTAAAAAATTCCATGAATCTAGCTCATACTGATGGAGTCACAGTAAATTCATTGTTAACATGGCAAGGACCTGGGCTGGGAGAGAGCCCCAAGGGCATTTCATATACCACTCGTGATATGTGCATTCCCTCTGAAACATTCCTGCAAAGTAATTATCCACCCCAGATCTGAAAATCTTTCAGATCACCTTGGTGCGAAGCATAGGGTGTGGTGACAGGGATAACCAAAACCCTGTTTCTTTTTGGTGTGGATATTTCTCAAGTTGAGTGTGCCTTGTTTGTGGAACTGTTGGGAGGTTGCTGAACTTCCTTCTCCTGCCTATCTGTAATCAGCAGACCCCTTGATAGCACCACTCAGATGGATGCAAGCAGAACCTTGCTCATTGATTCCCTAGAGAGCATCGAAAAGTCATTTATTCATCTGTAGGCAGAAATTGAGTTGGAGACAATTAAGAGGAGAGACCAGGTATGGTGGCTCACACTTGTAATCCTAGCACTTTGGGAGGCTGAGGCAGGAAGATCACTTGAGTCCAGAACTGCAAGACCAGCCTGGGCAACATAGTGAGACCCCCATCTCTACAAAAATAAAAAAATTAGCCAGGCATGGTGGCACATGCCCATAGTTCCACAAGTCCTAGCTACTGGGGAGGCTAAGGTAGGAGGATTGCTTGAGCCTGGGAGGTTGAGGCTGCAGTGAGCCATGATCACATCACTGCACTCCAGCCTGGGTGACAGAGCAAAACTCTGTCTCCAAAATATGAAAAATAAAAAACGAGGAAAAATGAAAGGAGAGAAGGTGACATTGTTAAGCGAATGTCATCCAACACAGAAGACTGGATTGTTCTTGAACAACTTTTCTCTGTCCTCTCTGTGCTTCAGCTACACTAGTTTTCCAGCAGTTCCTCTCCAGGGGGATGTGGCAGGCTTTCTCCCACCTAGGGTCTTTTTGCTCATCATTTATTTTTGAGTACCAGGGAAGCAGCATGATGTCACCCAGCTCTTGACCTTTACTTGCTGCTTCCCTGGTACCCACATTTCCCACAATGGTTAATTGGTGAGAAGCATGGATCTGGGCCAGAGTGGTGGCAAGGAAAGTAGAAAATGAAGGCCCGATAAAACAGACATTTGGAAGAAAGTACCCAGTCAATTATCAAACATAAATTCAAGGGACAGAAAAAAGAGACAAGCAAAAGTGACACTGAGATACTGAACACAGAAGACAGGGAGAACGCTAACAGCATTGCTTTCGGATACCAAGAAGTCTGGAGGGGCAGCTGGTACAAGAGAACAATCACGAGTTTTGTTTTCTGCTGACGTGACAGTAGAAAAAAAAATTGCAAACATGTCAAAATGGTTGTCTGAGAGAAACTATCTTTGAGGACAGGAAACTGATAGAAATTAACCTTTTAGGATTACTTACATACATAGAGACTATAATTGCAGATGGGAGATTTGTTGATTTCTGGAGGAAGTGCAAAGAATTGAAGGCTGAATCTTAAACAATATTTATAATATGAAGGCATGTGGAAGAAGTAGAGTGAGCAAGAAAGGGACTGGATATGTTTGAGAAGTAGGACAAGTCACCATGGGAAGCAAGAGAGTTTGAAGAGGAGCAGTGTTATGGACTTACTGTTTAAGTCCCTACACAATGCATAATCCTCATGAATGAGATTAGTGCCCTCATAAAAGGGACCCCAGAAAGCTCCCTAACTAACTCTCTTTCCACCAAGTGAGGATACAATGATAAGTTCACAGTTTGCAACTCAGAAAAGGGCCCTCACCAGAACCCCAACCAGATTGGAAGTTTAATCTGGGACTTCTAGACTACAGAACTGTGAGAAAATTTCTGTTGTTTATAAGACACCCAGTCAATAGTACTTTGTTAGAGCAGTCCCGCTGACTGAGACAGGAGGGATGTTTAACAGGGTCAAAAGCTATCAAGAGGCCTTTAAATTTGTTGATTAAGGGGCTACTGCTGATCTTCAAAAGAACAATTTCAATTAAGCATTGTGTAAGGAAATAGGGGTGCTGGGTGGTGGTGAATCAGCGGTGAGAATATGGAGGCAGTAAATGTAGATGGTCTTGTATGGAAATTAAGTGGTGAAATGAAGGCAGTAGCTTGAAGGCATTAAAGTGTCAAAAACAAGCTTTTATCAAGTAGAGAAAATTCCAACAGAACTTCAGTGTGGTAAATCTGATGTGCAGAGTGGAGATGAAAAAAAAAGCATATATTTCGTACTCATACTGAGTACCCTTAATATTTGTGTTTATTTCTTTGAAGCTAGGATGCCATTCATGTAAGTCACACCATTATTTTACGTAAGAAAGGAATAAAATGTTACCAATTAAACTACGACCCATATTCATTGCAAACTGTACCATGATTTTAAAAATGCTAAATATATACACACATTTTGAAATGAATGATATGTATTGGGATAAAATTTTTTTTATTTATTTAGAGGGAAGGTCTCGCTCTGTCACCCAGGCTGGAGTGCTCACTGTAAACTGAAACTCCTGGGCTCAAGCAATTCTCCTGTTTCAGCCCCCAGAGTTGCTGGGACTACAGGTTGCACCACCATGCTCAGGTTATTAGTGCATTCTTTTCTTCAGTTAGGGTTGGTTTACATCATGAGCAGAGATATATTGTTTATGCAGTAATCTATACATCTTTGTGCATGATAGAACTCCATAAACATCCAGATTCTGGCAGTAGTATTACTCAGATGCTTTTAATTATATAGTAGATATTTGGGGTTGCTGAGCTAAAGAATGCAGAAAAATCAGCCCGTAAAAGTTCTTAAAAACCTACAACTTCTGAGTTTTCCACATGGTTCTATTTTGGCAAATAATTCACCTCTCTCCTGGCAAAATTGCAGAGCTTTGTGTTTATGCTGAAGCAGCAGTTATACCCACTTTGCAGAACACTGGCCACCTGAAAAACATCTCCAAAGAAAATAAGGGTTCCCAGAGACTATCAAGGCTCTTTTTAAATCTTATTTATAAAAGCTGCAATTACACTCTGCAGAGAAATGAACTATACACGGGCCCTTTGGCAGTTTTCCAGAAATGAAGGCAGTTTCCCCTTGCATTTAACCTTGAAGTGTACTTCCTCACAATCACTTCGTGATTGATGATAGCCAGAGACGAGTAAACAGCTTAAAACTTGAAATGTAACATGATTACAGCATTTGTTCCTTTTCTTTTTTAAGAAAAATTATCTCCACTTTTCTCCTATTGGGCTGTTAGTCTTCTTGATGAAACCTGGAACTATCCCCCTCCTTCCCTACTTTGGTGATAAAATTCACACTGCAATGTAGCATACTAGTTAAGAGCAAGAATTTTAGTCAGTTCTGGGTTTGAATCCCACTCTTGACACTACTAGTTGTGTGACTTCGACAAACTTCTGACACTAACTGAACCTTGTCATGTTTGACCACTTCTCACCTGCATTATTTGTGTCACTAATAGGAATAAGTGTACGTCATCATTATTAGTCACTTTCATATCATTTTTGTCCTCATTGACTGTTGAAGAATAGCTCATTATATTCATGTTCCTCAGGTTTTATCTTTGTAATGCTAGTGAGTTTTCCTTTCTGATTCTTTATGTGGACCACCTTTGTTTCTCCTTTTGACTGATTCTAACATACTGTTTCTGCTTAGCTTTCTTCACTTTGCTGTATTCTCTGTTCCCTGGATTCATAGCTCTAGTGTCAGTAGATATAATTTCCTCAAATATCACTAACCATGATGAATTTTGTCATGCAATTATTCAACAAAAAAATTATTCAGCTTCTACTATATGCCAGGATTATGCAAGGCCATGCAAGTGCAGAGACAAAAATGACAGTCTTCATGTTTCCTAAATTTAGGTGGGAGTAGACAAAGAATTACAATACAGTAAAATAAATGCTAAGGGATATCTAGCTCATATGGTATCAAAAGTATGCATAAGGTAATGAATGAGGATGATCCATAAAATTTAGCAAGATGGAAGATGTGGAGACGGAACCTCAATTGCAATGAATTAAGGAAAAACTTGAAGTAGTTTGGACAATTTGTTTCAAGGAGTTTTCCTATAAAGGGAGAAAAGAGATATGGAAGCCTGACTGTAGGAAGTTTGTAGTTTATTGTTTTGAGATGGGACGGTGTAGTGTAGTATGTTTATACCTCAGCAGGGATAATCTAATATAGACGCATACATTGAGCATACAGAAAACAGAAGAAATAAGTGCATGAGGACAGGGCTCCAGTGGGACAGAAGGGAGGGTCTATAGGACATGAGTGGATGGTTTTGCCCTAGTTAAGAACAAGCAGGTATTAACCATGGGAAAATGCAGCTGGGTCAGTAGATTTGGTTGTAGGAAGGTAAGGCATTTTCTTTTGATTATGTTTATGCTATTTTTAAATGAAATAAGTAGAATCAATGGGAGTAAAAAGAAGACAGATAGGATGAATTGTTAAGTGGAGAGGAGAAAGTATGATTGATGGAAGGTGTGGAGTAGAATTTCTGGTCGGTGTGAAGGACCACGGAGACACTCAGGAATGACCAGTCAGTACTGCTTGTGCGTTTTTCTCAAGCCACATTCTACCTCCTGAATTCAGTGGAGAGTTATGAGAGAGTTTGCCAGGAAAGTCAACAAATGGAGAAGAGGCAAAGGAGTTGAAGGTATGAGCAAGGGAATGATGATGACAAGAAGAGTAGCAGTTAAACTGGGTAAGGTGGAATTGACAGGGTTTTCAGAGATCTGAAAGGGGCCTGCAAATTGTCAGACTGGGATCTTTAGTGTGATATTATGGAGAGAAGGAGGTGACTGTGAGAACACGAGATGCTAGTGATTGAGATTTGACAAACTGCACTCTTACTGATAACAAGTTATAGGCTATGTCCAAAGGAATGAGTGGCTGAAGTCAGATGGAAAAGAAGATCTCATATGTACACAGGTCAAGGAAGTGAGAGAGACTGTGATTTTGGGCAGATGATCAGTGTAAATTTTGAAATCACCAGAAATAATGGCAAACATAGTGAGAGAAAAACAGAAGGCTGCAAGCAAAAATATTCAGAAAATAAGGAGAAATGAGTAAAATTTAGCAGACAACTATGACAACCAGGATAGTACATTTTGTTGGCCTGTGCTTTTCACACAGTGAGTTTTTTGAATTAGAAATGTCTCAGAAACAGCAATAAGAGAGAAAGAGAATGACAATCCAGCCCCCGGGCCCCACCATAGGTAGAAGGAGCAGAAAAAGGCGTTCTCCTCTTAGGGGACAATAAGGGAACCTGGGTCATCAAGGGACGTCAGCTTTCTATTCAAGTCAGAAGAGGAAGGAAGCAATAAGAGAAAATATTAGAGATTGGGAATTTTGCTAATGACAGACTGCATTTTCCGGGGAATACATTGAAAGGTTTTTGGAGCGTGAGGAATTGGAAAGAAAAGGAAGATTATGTTAGTTAAGGGATGTAATGGGTTATAGGGATAAACTCTGGGTATTTAAAATCCTGGGATGCTTAGATTTTTGGTGGTTACAGAGTAAAATGAGAATAAAGGTATGATGGGATTAGACTGGCAGTATTTTTGGTGGGAGATAAATTAGTGGCAGAAGCATAGGAAGTGTGGAGAGATGTCGATTTGGATTGGGTTGGGGGTTGGTGAGCATTGATTAGTGGGCTTCAAAAGTGCTAAAGTGATGTCATAACTGGAAAAGAGAGAGTCTTTATCAGTACCACAGAGAATTCTTTGCACATTCCTTAAATCCAAGACAGTGAAATACAAAAGAGTAGGCACATGGGAAAGAGGTTGGAAAGAGCAGAGGAATGGATTGGGGGTGGCTCAGCTTGAGTCATTGCCTGGAATACACATTGGTGCTGGAGGCATCCCTTAAAAGAGAGGTCTGGTTAGTTGATGTTTGCCTGATTTAACACTAGATTAGTCTTTAAGCAAAGTAGATGTTTAGGATTGTAGTAGTCATTAGTTTGGGGAACCTACTGATACAAGCAGAAACTTCCTAAATCTAATCTTCTATTAGTCTGACCTCCTCCAGTTTTTAGATGCTCAGCCTCTTTTCTGGTGCTACTGAACGAAACAGCTTCAGATTAAGAGTCCAAGAGACAGAGAGAAACCATACCTCTCCATGAGTTTTCATTTGTTACTCACAAATGTGAGAAAATTAACCTGCCAGTAGAGACACCACATTTTAAACTCACCATACGGACAATGAGTGTTAATAGAGTCTGCATGATCATGGGCTGATGATCCATAATACATATAGTCATAAAGATAAATGGATTCTAAATGAATCTGGTGATAGATTCTATTTACATGTCTGGTACTTCCTATTTTAAAAAACTATGGACTCATTTGAGGGATACATGTGCTTTGTAACTAAAGATGCTAACTGCAACCCTCAATGAGCTCAGATGGGGTAATATATTGTCTGGTATTAGCATTAAACTCTTGCCACTTTTCAGGAAGCCCCCTTTCCTAGAGTCTTTTCATTGCCTCACAGAGCATCACAAAGGGTAATGTAATTATTAGAAAGCATTTATAGAAAAACCTCATTTATTTTCCATGATTGTGGAAGAGATGTTTCTACTTTAACTGCTATTTTACATCCCTTAACCATCTTCCTGGAGAATTTGAAATTTGAAGGAAAAAAATCTAGTTTTGATGGAATTCTTTTAACATTTATTGTTTTTTTACATAGGAAAAAATAACATAATTTAATCTTTTCTTGATTACTTAGAGTAGGCAGGCTAGAGTCATAGCCATGAGCCATATAACCAAAGCAAAGATACTTAAGTTCTCTAAGCTTTCCTTTCTTCCTCTGTAAAATGTATCAATACCTACTTCATAGGGTCATTAATGTGAATGAAATGAGATCGCGCATAGAGAGAGCTTAGCCTTAATTCTGCCACATACTACACAATCAAGCATAGCTATCATTATCAGATAAGCATTTTAATTTTCACCATCAAAAATTTCCTCCACTTTAATCAAATGATGTCTACAGGGCCATATGCCCCTGGACATGATGGCCCTAAAGTACCATTTTGATTTATGGGTTTTGAGTTATAATTTTGTTTTTCAATCTTATCACTTTTTTTGCTGTGGTATGTGCTTTCACTTATCTGCATTAATTCTTCTCTTCAACCACAGGATTTTCTGCTTCTAATATCCTCTGGTATGAGAAACTTGGTACCTGGATTTACTTGAATTGTATAAAATAGGTATAAAATAGATTTTTGAATGAGAGCTAGAAGGACTCTCTTATAATCCAAAGTCATGGATTTTAGGGTATGAAATTGGTAACATCCATATTAGTTCTTGGGAAAGCTTTTTTGTATTTAGTCTAACTCAGCTTCAACTCTCAGATACATGTCAGACATCTGTTATGTAAGGTCTAGACCACTGTCACTGCCATTTATTCAATGACCAAATGTCTTAGAAAATGAAATTATGTCCTAGGAATTCCACTCCTAGATATTTACCCAGGGAAAATGAAAGAATAACGTCCACACAAATATTTGCAGACAAATATTCATAACAGCTTTATTTACAAAAGACAAGTCTGAAAATTTCTCAAATGTCCATCAGCAGGTGAACAGATAAATAAATTGTAGTACATCCTCAGAGTGGATTACTATTCAGCAACAAACAAGTAAATAATTCATCAATGAATCAACCAATAAGAAGAGTAAACTACTGATAACACGAAATAGTACAGATGTATCTCAAATCATTATGCTGAGTAAAATAAATCAGACTCCTTAAAAAAAAGCCTGATGCCATTTGTATAAAATTCTAGAAAATGTAAACTAATATATAGAGAGGAAGAAAGATTACATAGGGGCACAAGAAAACTTTGCGGGTGGTAAATTTGATGTTTTGATTACGATGATGGCTACTGGGTGTTGGCAATTAGGTGTCTATATATAGGTGTGTGTGTATGTGTATATGTGTGTATGTGTATGTGTATATATGTGTATATATGTGTATATGTGTGTATGTTTATGTATGTGTATGTATATGTATATACATACACACACATACACACACATAATCAAATAGTTTGTGTATATACATACACACATATATACATACATACACACATATACATATATACATACATACACACGTGTATGTGTGTGTATGTATATGTATATGTATGTGTATGTATATATATACACATACGCACACATATACACACATAATCAAATAGTTTGTGTATATACATACACACACACATATATACACATAATCAAATAGTTTGTGTACATGTGTGTAGTGTATTGCATGTAAATTTTACCGCAACAGAGTTATTTAAAACATGCTTCTGTGCTCCCCTGATCACCTGCTTCCAAACTAGGTGAGCTCTTGTTTGCCATTCTATGTCATATTATAACAGTCTATACTTTATCTTTGTAAAATGCATCCCATTGTCTTTTAGAGTTAGTGGAATACCTGTTTATATAATGTCCTGCCTCTCTGGATTGTCAACGCCAAGTGGACCAGAAATATATCTCTCTTTTCATTGTGTTTTCTCACCACTTAGCACATTGAATGAATGGATGAAACATTGAAGGTGTTACTCGTGCTGGTAAATATCTTGGAATTAATCTTTCTTTTCAAGTAAAGATCTCTGAGAATAGAGCAGTAGGGGATGGGTTGATGGTGGATATGAGGAAAGGTATCTCCTTGCTGTGTTACAATGTGCAAATGAGAGGAGGGTAAGTCAGAGTGGGAATGAGATAGGTCTGCAGCAATGCTTTAACTTGGGACATATGCAGAAACCAGTGAAACAAACCTAGAGGAAGGTGAAATACAATTTAAAATATTTTATGCAAGATGTGTTGCCTATGGGACACTAAAAATCAAGGCTTACATTTTTGTATCAGTGTTGAGAGTGCAAGTGCAGAGGGAGAGTTTTGCAAATGTCAAATGCAGCCTTCAGGGAACACTCGTTCTGGAATGAAGCAATGCCACACATCACACCACAGCTTCGGCTGCCATTGAGCTATGCTCTGAGCTCCCTGCCCTCAGCAAGCTGACAAGTGAGACACCTTAATCAAGAATGGAAAGCTCTGAGTCCTGGGGGAAACTCCTCCAACAGAGAGATTAATTTTAACTAAATGGAAACAGCTTGTGAAATAAAAGCAAGAGTGAATCTTTATGGAAAATTTTAGGCTTGCACTTAGTGGCAGTCCCAAAACAACACCAGGGTCCAAAGGCAATCTTAAAAAGACACTCATAGGGTCACTGAAGGCACTGAAAGTGTCTATCATATAAAATTAAATTCTAGTGGGAAAATTATTATGCTATATATATACATATAAATAGAAGGTTAAATGGTCATCTAGCTATTTTTAGGTATTCAGCGTAGTGTAAACTTGATGTTCTTCTCAGCAGCATTTTTGTGAAGTATCATTGCATGTTATTTTAATTGAGTTTATATTTGTTTAGCCTATGTGTTCATTACCATGGCGTTGTAAATTGTAATTTAAAATACAATCAATGACAGCCCTCAAAGATTAGCCTCTCCCTTCAAATTGCATTTCCTGGTCCCTGTGCTACTTGAACAAGACATAGTAACACTCTAAAGGTATATGAAAGACATTCTACAATGGAACACTCAACTGTGAGATATAAACTTTTTTTCAGGCATTTGGACATGAGAGAGATTCATGTGAGCAGTACTGGGCAGGTGAACATGCACAGAAAAGATGAGCTCGAGCTTACTTTGGAAGGACGTTTAGGATTGGGAAAGTGAGACAGGATAGAAGGGCATCTACCTGGGAGAATAGAAGAGAGAGTGTGAAAATTTTGCCACAGAAAACTCTCTGGTTTTCTTCTCATACAATAACAAAATAAAAGAAAAAGTGAATGAAAAACATGGTGCCCGCATTTGCCCAAAGTCTTAGAGGGAAAGGTCTGAAAGGAGCAGGGCTTCTCTGTAATGATGCAATCCTCTAATGTGAATCAGAAACCACATCAGAGCAGAGGGAGGGTGAACAGGCAGCACACTGTCATCTCTCCCCACTAACACCCATAGAAGAATATTATTTGTAGATCAAAACCCCTTTCTACTGTTGACTTCAGACTTGACCTCAGAATCTTCCCCACCACAACGCGATGCATGAGAGTTGGCCCATACGGCAAAACTCATGTGTGATCCCTGTCTTAGAGAGTCACTTTCCCTGCTGAACTGCCTGGAAATAATTGTGTTCCATGGCATAAACTAGTTGTATGTGTTACTGAATTCATGGGTATACTTCTCTAAACCTCTATGTTGAGATTCTCTAGCAAGGCTCTAAATATCCCAGTGGAATTTGTCTTTACTAATAACTTTAAAATTAACTTGGGGTAGGGCTTACAGGAGCATAGATATTAATATTTCTCTCCTTTGTGATTAAAACAATTTATGCCATATACAATGTGTTTCAGAAATGTCACTGTACAAATCCAGCAATTGTCTTTCTTCATAATTTCGATGGTCACATTCTTTCAGAAAAAGAATGTGATTTCATTTTCTTCTTTTTTTTTTTTTTTTTTGAGACAGAGTCTCACTCTGTCACCCAGGCTAGAGTGCAGTGGCACGATCTCAACTCACTGCAACCTCTGCCTCATGAGTTCATGTGATTCTCATGTGTCAGTCTCCCAAGTGGCTGGGATTACAGCCATGTTCCACGACACCCGGATACTTTTGTACTTTTTAGTAAAGAAGGAGTTTCACCATGTTGGCCATGCTGGTCTCAAACTCCTGACCTCACAATCTGCCCATCTCAGTCTCCTAAAGTGCTGGGATTACAGGCATGAGCCACCGGCCCCAGCCGTCATTCTATTCTTAAATAATGATGCTGTATGCAGTATTATTCTTTACAATTGTTTAAAATCTTGTTTTGTTTTATCTTGTTTTAATACTAACTACAGAAGGCCAAATAAAAGGCATAATTTATGTGAAAGAAAGGTCAACTTGCCAAGGGTGACAGATACTATAAATGAAGTAAAGAATTTTTACACGCAATTAACTTTTTATAAGTTTGAGGCAAGGTTTTATTTACTTTCACATACTTTATAATACAATTGCTCCTTCAACCCCTTGAGGGGAATATTATTAACCCCATTTTATTGGTGGGAATACTGAGGTTCAGCAGTTAAAAGCAACAAAACCTGAACATAAATTTGAGTCATCTCCCTCCAATCCCAATATTCTATCTACTACATTTTACTGCCTCTTCTTTATAATCATATTCATTATAATAACATTTATTAGGCACTTACTATACACCATCTTCTCTGCTAAGTATTTTACATATATTATCTCATTCCCATGATAACATTTCTATGAAGGAATATCATTGACTAAATTTCAGACTTGCAAAGAGGTTGCTGGAGCTCACACAGATAGTAAGTAATAGACTTGGGCCTTGAATTCTGAATTAGAGCTCACAGGGATAGTAAATAGTGGAGCTGGGCCTTGAATTCAGAATTCAGAACCAAAGCTATTGGTATTCTTTCTTGCCTCTTTCTGGGTGGTGAAAACTTATAAGGGGATTCAGTTACAGCTGTTCAGACCTTATTTTAGGGATATATGAGAAGGCAAGGGGGATAACCCATTTTCCTGAAGAATCAGACAGCAAGCACATAATGAAAGCTTATTGTGCTTTCATTGCAGCATAAGTTCTACTGGTTAATAGAAGAGTAGGGTGACTATAGTTAACAACCAGGTACTGTATCTTTCAAAATAGCTAGAATAAAGGACTTGACAAATACACAACACATAAATAGGATAAATACTTTAGTGATGCATACCCTGAATACCCTGACTTGATCACTACACATTCTATACACATAACAAATATGCATATATATAATATATTTATATAATATAATATGCATAGAATGTACCCCACAAATACTTACAAACATAATATATCAAAATGTTTTCATTGAAGAAAACAATACAAGCTTAACTTTTTCAATATATTATCGCCATCTACAAGAAGGGCACTTAAATATATCCTTAAAATCCTACCATTAACTAATAATTACAAGAGCTTTGATTATGAATTGCTTTCTATATGTGCCTGGGACCATGTTTAGCACCTCACATGAATTATCTCATTTAATTCTCATAACCTCCCTATTTGGCTTATGATTTTTTTATGTCACTGGAGGGAGCAGCCTACTAATCCCAAAGAAGTCCAACAGGTACTAGCCTACCTGGCTAAAAGGGAGCCAAGCAGGTCTACTTCACAAATGCTTTGAAGCTAATCATGGCTTCCTTTTGTATGGACTCCACAGTCCTTGAGATTATTTAGCAATCTCCTGGTGAGATGTGATGTGTGGTTTTGATACAAATGTGGGGAATGTGCTATGAAAAGAAACCCAGTGTGCTTTTTTAGTTATATAAAAGAAGAAGGCTCCTTTAAGAGCATGAGTGGATGAAAGAGACATTGAGGCTACTGCACAGCATCAGAGTTGGAGGCATGGGGTAAAAAATGAAGCATATCTTTTAGAAGGGGTTAAAATATATTTAGCATATATTTTAGAAGGGGTTAAAAGACCACAGAGTTCCTTATGTTTGTCAAGAGATGGTGAGCAATTCAGCAAAGAGCTTGCTTGCCTTTTTGGGGTACATCTGTTGCTGTGTGTTGGCTTGTCAGGGCTACAGTTGCCAGAACCTCCTGCATTTAGATCTTGCCAAGGCATGTGAGTTGAAGTAATGAGTATCATACCTGGATTTAGGTGATTGAGAACAATGTGGCTTCTGCACCCTCTTCTCTGTCTTCTAACTATATTCAAAACAAAAACAAAACAAAAACTCTGAGACACTGGGAAATGACAGAGCCAGGGGATGAAAGAATCTGGGTCCCCAAGTTATTTTATTAAAAAAAAAGTCTGCAGCAAATTGGAAACACCATGTTCTACTCTAATGTGAACAAGAAATGAAACTTTTCTTCATGTTCAGTCACTAAAATATAGAGAATTGTTGTTACACCAGCTCGTATTGCCCTCACTAATATAATGTAGGAATGTGAATCTTCTTTATTTCATTAAGAACAGATGTTGTATTGTGCAGTCAATTATCCATTGTTGTTGGAATTTTGCTTCATTACTACATTAGAAAAATCCACAGGGAAACTTAAAGCTTCATTTTAACTGTGAGGATGTTGGTAACAAACTAATATAGGAAAGAAAGTCATATGGTACTATTAATTCAATTTTGCATCCTCTGGTACTCCCTATTCTAGCTAAATTAGAGTAACAGGGACTGGATTTACCTTCTTACCTGAAACGCTCAAAAACAAAACAAAACAAAACAAAACAATAAGCAAACATATATATGAAACAAATTTTTAAGAAATTAGATATTTAAGGTCAGTTTTCCCCTGAGAGATGGGAAACAAACAAAATGAGTCCTATGACTGCCCCAGCTTATTGCATTCATAGAGATTTTAGGCCAAAATGCAGGAGGGGAAATAAGGAAGAGCCCAGCAGACTTCTTGAGTTGAAGAGTCACAGTGGAGACTGGAGAGATTACTGTAGCCAGAGTTAATAGGACAGAATACCAGAAAGAATAGAGCTGCACACAAAGAGACCTCCAGAGATCTACAAAGGGGTTCTCCCTCAAACATTTGGCAGAGTGCTGTTTGGTGCATGCAGGTAAATAAATTTCTGGATCAGAAATCAGAAAAACAAGGTTTAGAGGTAACAGAGCCAGGCGCACACAGGCCCTGAAATTGTGCCTGTTTCCACTACCCAGACAGGAAAACCTCATAATTCATGGGATAGTGGGTGGAGGACTCAGAAGGGTCTGGCCTAGGTTGTAGGACATAACCTTAGACTAAATACGATTCTGTTCCTTCCTAACAACTCTTAGAAGCAACACCAGAATGAATGAAACCATTTCCCAAGTAATATCACTGCATCCTCAAACAAAGCTCAAGAATATTTGAAATCTGAAACAAATAGAAAGCAAATGGTAAGATGATAGATGTAAACCTAACAATATCAATAATCACCAGTTTTTCTAAAAAAAGCTAAGTGGTTACACTGAAATCAGGCAAAGTGGATTTCAGAAAACAAAATACTACCAGGGATTAAAAAAAAAAAATCATTTCATAATGATAAAGGGGACAATTTATCAAGAGGACGTAATAGCTCTCAATCTCTAGGCAAAAAATAACAGAGCTAAAAATATATGAAGCACAATAATTAAGAGAATAAGTAGATAAAAGAGTGAGTAAGGGTACACTGGACTTTTACCCCACTATCAACTAACTTGACCTAACTGACATTTATAGAACCTTCCACGGAACAATAATGGAACACACATATATTTGTTTCTGAAAGGGCACTTGGAACCTTTACAAAGATAGGGCATGCTCTGGACCATAAAATAAGCCTCAATAAACTTTAAAAGATGCAAGTTCAGCAAATTAGAAATCAATAACAGAAAGATCTCTTGAAATATCCCAAATACTTTTAAACTAAATAATGTACTGCAAAATAACCCAGGAATCAAAGAAGAAATCACAAGGGAAATTAAAACTGTTTTAAACTAAATGTTAATGAAAACACAACACATCAGTATTTGTAGAATACCACTAAAGCAGTACTTAAGGGGAAATTTATAGCATTAAATGCCTGTATTAGAAAAAGAAGAAAGACCTCCAATCAATGACCCCAGATTTCACACTGAAAGACTAGAATAAAAAGAGAAAACTATATCCAAAGTAAGCTGGAGAAAAATATAATAAAAATCAGCCTGAAATGATAGTATAAAAATTTTAAAAAGAAGAAAATAATTCAGGCACAAAGCTGTTTTTTCGAAAAATTAATAACATTCATAAACTTCTAGTCAGACTGATCAAGAAAAACAAGAAAGAGAAAGACACAAATTACCAATATCAGAAATGAAAGAAGCAACATAACTACAGATTCTGCAGACATTAAAAGGATGATAAGACACTTATGAACACTTTGTGTCAACAAATTGGTATTTTAGATCAAAGACATGTTAAAAGGGCTCACTTAATAAATAGAGAATCTGAGTAGGCTGAAATTGAATTTGTGATGCAAAACCTTCTCACAATAAAAACTCCAGGTCCAGATATATTTACTAGTAAATTCTACCAAATGTTAAGACAGAAATAATACCAATTCAACAAAAAGTTCAAAAACTTGAGGAGGGGCAAATGCTTCCCAGCTCATTCCATGAGGCTAAATTTACCCAGATACCAAAATTAGAGGGGGAAAGACATTATAAGAAAAGAACAGAACAATACCTCTCAGGAATATATATGCAAAAACTCAACAAAATTTAAGGAAACCAAATCCAGCAACATATAAAAATGATCATTTGTCATGACCAAGTAGGTTCACCCTAAGAATGTAAGGCTGGCTTAGCATTTGAAAAGCAATCAAGATAATTGAACATATTGACAAACTTTAAAAAGAAAACCCATACAAATCATCTCTGTAGATGCAGAAAATCAGTTAAAACCAACATCCCTTTCTGATAAAAATTACCAGAAAACCAGAAGAAAAAGGGAACTTCCTCAATCTCATAAAGGGTATCTATGAAAAATCTATGGTTAACAGCATATTTAGTAATGAAAGATTGAAAGTCTTTTCTCTAAGACCAGGATCAATACAAGAATATCTTTGCTTGCCACTTCTATTCAATCTTGTACTAGAGATTCTAGCCCATGCAATGCAGCTAAAAGAAGAAAGAAAAGCATGCAAATGAAAAACAGATATTAATTTGTCTTTATTTGAAGATGGTATGGTCACATCTACAGAAAATTAGATGGAATTCACAAACAAAAATTATAAAACTAAAAAATGAGTTTATGAGAATTGCAAAAGGTCAATATACAAAACCAAATGTACAATATTTCTATATGCTAGAAATAAAGAATTGAAATAATTTTTCAAAAATACCATTTCCTATAGCATCAGAAATTTAAAATATTTAGATATAAAAAGCAACAAAAGATGTACAACACCTGTACTTAATGAACAAACATTGCTGAGGAAATTAAAAATTACCTAAATAAATAGAGTTATCTTTTTCATTAATCAGTAAGCTCAGAATTGTTTAAAAGACAATCTTGGTCAAATTGATCAATACATTCAATGAAGCCCCAAACATAACCCAGCAGGTTATTTTGTTAAAATTGACAAGCTGCGTCTAAAATGAATGTGGACATGCAAAGTATTTAGACGAGGCAACAAAACCTTAACAAACAAAGCTAAATGATTCATATTACTCAACTTCAGTATGTGTTAGAAGGCTACACTAATTGACAAAGTAGGGTATCAGCATAAAGATAAACGTACAAATGAAGCAGAATAGAATCTATAAATTGACCTATACATACAATGGCAACAGATTTTATTTTTTTGGAAGAAGATTTTTAACAAAGGCAATTCAATGGAGATGTTGGGGCTGAAAAAATTGGATTTTCATATGCAAATAATCAACTTTAATTCATAACACACACTGTATACAAAAATTAATCAAAAACAGAATATAGACCTAACCGTAAATTGTATAAAACTACAAAACATCTAAATGAAAACATAGAAGAAAATATTGGGCAAAGAATTTTTAGATACCACACAAAAATATTTTCTTTTATGGTCCATAAAGGAAAAAATATATATAAATTGGACTTTATCAAAATTCAAACCTTCAGTTTTCTGAAAGACTCTGGTAAGAAAACAAAAAGATATGCTGCCATCTGAAAAACAACTTCAATGTACGTGTCTGATAAAGAACTTGTCTCTGGGCCGGGCGCGGTGGCTCAAGCCTGTAATCCCAGCACTTTGGAAGGCCGAGACGGGCGGATCACGAGGTCAGGAGATCGAGAGCATCCTGGCTAACACGGTGAAACCCCGTCTCTACTAAAAAAAAATACAAAAAACTAGCCGGGCGAGGTGGCGGGCGCCTGTAGTTCCAGTTACTCGGGAGGCTGAGGCAGGAGAATGGCGTAAACCTGGGAGGCGGAGCTTGCAGTGAGCTGAGATCCGGCCACTGCGCTCCAGCCTGAGCGACAGAGCGAGACTCTGTCTCAAAAAAAAAAAAAAAAAAAGAACTTGTCTCTAAAATATATGAAGTATTTTAAAAACTTGACAATAAGGAACCAACTTACCAAAAAGTGGACAAAGATTTGAACAGACACTTTATCAACAAAAGCATAAAGATGGCAAAATAATCTAATGATATAATAAAAATCATTAATCACCAGAAAATTCAAATCAAAATCACAATGAGATATCACTCCATGCATATTCAAATGGCTAAACTTTAAACAGATTGCCTATACAGTTGGTTGGAGATAAAGAATAACTGGAAATCTCATACAATGCTGATGAAAATGTAGACTGGTACAACTGCTTTGGAAAACAGTTTGGCAATTTCTTAAAAAATTAAGCGTATCCTTACCATATGATCCATCCAGGTATATTACTGAAGAGAAATAAAAGCAGGCACCCACACAAAAGCTTGTACACAAATATTCATAGTAGCTTTAATTTTTTAATAGCTAAAGTAATTAGCAATAACCTAAATTCCCATCAACAAGTATATGGAACAAACTGTGGTACGAACTATACAATGGAATAGCATTTAGCAGTTAAAAGGAATACACTATTAATATAGTCAATAACATGGATAAATCTCAAAATTATTATGCTGAGTAATGGAAGCCAATAGTAATTATATGAGCTCTTTTCAATAACATTTTAGAGAATATAAACAAATCTGATGGAAGCTTAATTAACAAAAATAAGTCACAGGAGGAAGTTTTTGTGTACATCACATATTGTGGTGATGGGTTTTACAGATTTACACGTAAGTCAAAACTTATATTTTGCATTTTAATTACATGCAGCTTATTTCATGTCAATTATACCTCAAAAAGGTGTTAAAAATAAGGCTTTTAGATATATATTTTAATCCTCATAATCTTACTGGTAGTAATTATAGTAGTATTGCCACTTCACAAAAACAAAATGCATACTTACAGGGAAGGGGAAGGTAGGGAGGGATAATAAAAAAATAGCTGAAAATACATTCAATAAGGTATAGTGACTTGTATCCAAAGCATTTGATAATACAACATGCTTGAAATAAAAGTGATTAACACTTGGATTTACCCCTCAATATCACAACCTTTATTGGAAAGTTTTGCATGTTGAGCAAGTAAATAGTCAAATATATAACAAGTCTGAATGAAATTGTTGTTGCTGATATTCTATTCTGTTCATATGACTAAAATGGTACTTGTCAAATTTTACAATAGTTATGTGTTAACCTACAGGATTCCGCACAAGACTGACAGGGCCTCCAAAGTAAAGGTAATGACTCATTCACCTATCTACCCCAGCACCTAGATCAATACCAGGTATAGAGTCCACACCAACAAATGCTTCATGAATATATGAATTAATACTTAAATGAATGAATATATGAATGCAAGTACAAATGAATTAATGAAGACTGAAATATACAAAGAATAAAACCATTATTTCTACATCAAGACCACTCAAAATAAAATAATTTCCATTTGACTTTAGAATGCCTTTTTGATCTGTATTTAAATGTGGTTGTGTCTAAATCAGTTGAAAATCTTTCAAATAGTAGAATTAAGTCACAAGATTAGAAGTTAGATCTAGCAGATAAAGCTCATCTATTTTGTTCTTCATCGTCAGTTTCTCTTCATAAACCTTTCTGACTAAGGCAAAGCACCAACTTAACTTTACCTTTTCATCCAAAGTTTGTTACCTTCCTGCTGATTGTTTTGAATAAAAGACAAATAATAAATATCTATTCAATATAAAAAAGTCAATGTTTTCAGCTCACAAAGACTTCAGGTTCAGTGTAAAGAAAGGATAAAAACAGAAGTTCGCCATTTCGCATTACTTTAAAAATTCTTCAAGACAGTTCTAAGTCATATACCTAGAGCAGAGAGTTCCAGCCAGTCTGCTGAGGTACAGAGTTTGGAAACTAATGTAAGTGGTACATAAGATAATGACTCCCTTAGCCTCTGGGGCTCTCAGGCAGGGAGGCTAGTTTATCTGGAATCCTGGCCATGAGTAGCAACTCCAGAGTCTTCTGGGAAGGTGACTCAAGAGAGGTAGGGACTGATGGAGGCTTAAGTAGCCACAGATGGCAAACACAATGAGCAACATCTACACCCATGGGTTTACCATAATTTGCTCAATGTTTAACCATGTGGACATCAATTTCTGCAGCAACCAGCTACAGTGTGTGCCAATGCTCACTGTGAAGAAGTGACTGCAGGAATTTCTAGGAAAACTCATATTGCAGGTAGAGTAGGTGAGGGAGAACTTAGGTGGTTATTCCATAACTCTATCTTCACATGAAGATGACATGACTGTTAAATAGATGTCTAAGCTACATAGGAAATGGGGGTTCAAACATAGCCTTGTTCCTTCTACAAAATAGAGCACCATCATTATTGTGACATAATTGTAAAAACAAACTTGGATTGAATTTAATTTCATACACATTATCAGAAGATATTTCAATTGTCTATATATGTAAAAGAAAGACGAAATTGTAGGTTCTTTTGAAAAAATGAACTCATAAATTTCTCAATGGTTGTAAAAATGATAAAAAATTTCTTATTGAATATGACTATCAAAAATTGGAAAATAGCACTATTGAAGCATATTGACCAGAATTATATATGAGAGTTAAAGCATAAGATCTGATAGAAAAACATGTTTGTTGAGTAAGAACAAATTTCTCACTTAAAAAATTAAAAACGCGCCGGGTGTGGTGGCTCACTCCTGTAATCCCAGCACTTTGGGAGGCCGAGATGGGCAGAACATGAGGTCAAGAGATCGAGACCATCCTGGCCAACATGGTGAAACCCCATCTCTACTAAAAATATAAAAATTAGTTGGGCATGGTGGTGGGCACCTGTAGTCTCAGCTACTTGGGAGGCTGAGGCAGGAGTATTGCTTGAACCCAGGAGGCAGAGTCTGCAGTGAGCCAAGATTGCGCCACTGCACTTCAGCCTGGTGACAGAGGGAGACTCCATCTCAATAAATAAATAAATAAATAAATAAATAAATAAATAAAATTTAAAACATATTTCAAAAGTTCTATGTAAATTAAATATTTAATATATTTCCAAATACCCTAATTGTATTCTTATTATAGTTGTTTAACTTTAAAAGGTATAATAAGATTTTCACCAAGCTTCATTTAAATCTCCTCTGGTTTACCCCAGTGTGGCATATAAATATTATCATTTTCTATGCCACAAAATGAAAGCAGTAAGCAGAAGTAGCCTAGAATATGATTAATGTGTTAACACTCACGGCCAGAAACTTTGCTCTAGATTTGAAGGGGATAGAAACCAGAAAACATCCTTAGCCTGCTGATTATGTAAATATTCAATTTAAGATTGTGTCTTCCCTAGACCACACAAACAAAAAATAAATACCAGGATAATGATGGGATTTGAGGTCTGTAATTTCATCTGGCAATGGAGACTTTAAGGCAGCAATCCCTGGTGTTTTATGCATTAATTGCCTACTGTCAAGCTTTTTGACACAGAGTTGAAATTAATTTCATACATCTCACTATCTAAAACTTACGTTTTTCATGACACATACAGAATCTAAAGATTTATAAATGTGAAATATATATGCTTTCTATTTAAATGTGGCATTTAACTATTCCTCTGTGCCCAAAATAACAATGTGAATAACTGTTTTATTTTTTAATCCAGATTTATTTAAAATCTTTGATTGTCTTTTCCCTCACCCACAGGTTTGGGGGTGGTAGGAGGTGTTATCCTATGAAGTCAAGACAAAGTATTCTGTATTTGAAGAATCGGATTTATTGATTGATAATGAGGTGAATCACTATCACATAACTCACAAAATTGGGAGGGAGTACAACTGGATATTTCTTATTACAACTAAAGCCTAAAGCCTTAACAGATTCTTTTTTTGGTTGTGTATGTATAGATCAAGCAACTTTTCTTAACTGAGCTGGAGTTTTCTCATATCTAAAAAAAGGTTACATTAAATATTTATTGAGTTCTGTTGAACATCTTGTGATTTTGTTATCCCATATAACTTGTGCAGAAAAAACAAAATGAAATATATAAAACTCTAGCAGTAGGTATTCCGCTTATACATTTAAGCAAGAGATCGAAAGGGGTTAGTTTATGCACTGAATTAATTTGATTTTATGCCACAATGTCTACTAATAAATAAACAGCAAGTGCCTTAACAGGGATTTTATAATATGAAGGAATATCAATAGGTTTCCCAAGTTTGGGGGTTCAGATGTGAGACTGACCTTCCCTTGCTGATGAGATACAACTTCATGATTTTCCACCTGTCTACCTCCATTACATCCAGTCTCCTTCATTTTTTTGTCAGACTTTTTAAGCTCTGAACAAAACCTTCATGGTCCAGAATTTCCCAGAAGTGGCTCACCTTTTAAGAGCAAAATTCCAATTAAGAAGCGTGAGAATGGGCGCTGCTAATATGTCCCTCTCCTCGCTCCCCTCCTTTCTTCACTGCCTTAAGATTGAAGTGATTTTGTCAACGGTGTCAATGCCTGTCTCTCTTAGGCTGTCTTATTATTTTTAAACCCCCTCTAAGCCTACCGCAGTGATCCAGCCTTTTGCACGTTAATGGTGCTCAAGATACATTACTCAAGCCAGCACGTCTTTCTCAATTTTACCGGACTGTAGCTCCTCAACTGAAGACTCTAGGATCAGTGAGAGACAGAGGAGTGGAGTTACAGCTGGCCTGGAAGACACTATGCAAAAACTACAGACTTTGACTTTGTAAAATACTTCTGGAAAAGCACATGGTAGAATATGATACAAATGAATTTTATTTGTCAAATGTGTTTATGATGGGAAAGAAGTTGATAATAACAATGTTAGACCATATAGAACTATAATACATCTGAGAAATCCAAGCAATTTCCGTTCAAAATGGTGAATTAAGGTGAACAATCTAATCATTTGACTTGATAATAATCCATAATCCATTGTTTCTTAGAGACTCTATTGGAACAAAGGCCTAAAGGAGTTGAATGAAGGTGCTCAGGCTGCTGTCATTGGAGTCAGACTAACGTCATTCGAGTCAGACAACCTAACTTGTTCACTGGCTGAACAGATGGGTAATTGTGTCATCATAGCCAAATTCTTAACTTTTCCTCTCTCAGCGTCTTTGTCTGTAAAATGGGGATGTCATTGGTATTTACTTATTAAGAGACTTGTGAGATTAACTAAATTAATCATAGACAAGAGGTAAGTGCTCAGTCAGTGGCAGTGTGTAATTGATGATAATGATCATGACCACAACAACAAGCTTGTCACGTGCCTGTTTTTATGATTATATCATGATAATAGATAATAGAAGTTACACCTCCTTGTTCTGAGATTAGAACAGCATTTCTTGCAAATCTTCCAGAGGCTCACTAAAGACTGGTGTTTCTACCAGCTCATTCAGAAAACCCCTGTAAGCAAATCACAAACATTGTTGAATTAAGATGACCACTTTCAGGAAGAGTCTCTAAAGCTGTTGGGTTTCTTCCCAGTGGGAAAGAATCTTCAGTGGTTACCAATCAGAATCATTTCCTCATTTGTTCAAATTAACCTGAAACACCCTCAGCAATTCAGAAATGTTTAACTCAATATTCAAGTATTTATACTAGGGATGCATTCATGTCAAGAAAACAACAAATGGGCCAGTGGATTAGGCCTTCCAGATGAAGCTATGGGGATCTTTTCTCTAAGCACAGGAAATCAGGCAAACTCAATTTGTTTAAGATGTTGAGGTGAACAATTTGTTTTCTTTCTCAAAGCACTTGCTTCTAAGAATAACCAAGATACGCTAAATCATTTAATCCTTTCCCATTTTCCATTCTTCTGATGAGATGGATTTCCCAATTGTAAAACACAAGGAAAACATTTAATCAAAGAAGCAGCAAGAAGTGATTTATGATAATTGATATTTAATGGCTCAATCTCAAATTTTGTTTCAGTTCTTGTGTTACAGGAAAGATTTTTCTAATTCCTGCTATGAAAGTTTGGCAGGACAGAATAAATACCATGACTTTCTTCTTATACTTCTATCTGATGTTACATTATACCACTAAATAATATGTTCAAAATTCCCCTGGAATTACATAAAGCACTTTACATAGTGTGTTCATCATTTGCCATTGACTAAAATGTCCAACTGACTAAGAGTTAATTGCAAGGAAATCATTACGGATGTCAACAAAGATTTAGGTTCAAGGTTGTACACCCGAACATTGTTCACAATTTGAAAACAGTGTGTGTGTGTGTGTGTGTGTGTGTGTGTGTATATATATATATATAAAATAAAAATAACACATTTTATATGTCTAATAATAAGGGATGGAACAAATGATGAAGTGTCTACTACTATCATGGATTACTATGCTGTCATTAAAATAATAATGTAGAATCTCACAGAATGTCATGGAAAGTGGGCTTGTGATTCTTTTAAACATTAAAATAACACACACAAAGATTAGAAGACAATCAATTATCATTCTGGGTCCAATCAGGAGAGAAAAATCACGTAATAATTCCAGCATAAAAATTTAATAAAAAAGAATTCTTAAGTACAGCCAGGAATTAGAGTAATGAGAGAATGAATGATGATGAGTAAAGAAAACTCAAAAAAGTAGAGGAGTAGCAGATATGAGGAATAACAAGTTCCCCTCAGGCTAAGAAGAAATCCAGACCTGGTTGGAGAGAGCATGACTGTGGCTCCTTGGATAACACAGAAGTTCCTGTGGTGCCACACCGGTAAAACTGGGATCCAGAAATAGGCTCTTTGGAACTTATTGGAAAACCACCCTCTAGGCTTCCAGGAAAAGCTATTTATGGGGAGGTGTCTTACCAAAGACACTCTATTACAGAACCTCTTGATGGGACCTGTGAGAGAAGCTGCTGGCTGCCCTGTACTGCTGAAGCCAGCGATGAGAGCTGTGTGCACTGCAAGAGTAGAACACTGAGGCAGAGACCTCAGAGTTGGGAAAACTGGGTGCTGGAGGAACCTTGAATGCTGGAGAAATTGCACGTGTTGCAGAGCTGGGTGCTGGGAAAGTGACAGGGCTTTATGAGCTGGACACTCGAGAGGCCTCCGAGAGACTTCCAATCAAGCACATTAGAAACAGAAAGCAAAGGCTGGGTGTGGTGGCTCACACCTGTAATTCCAGCAATCAGGGAGTCCGAGGTGGGTGGATCACCTGAGGTCAGGAGTTCGAGACCAGCCTGGTCAACATGGCTGGCCAACATGGTGAAACCCCGTCTCTACTAAAAATACAAAAATTAGCTGGGCATGGTGGCACACTCCTGTAATCCAAGCTACTTGGGAGGCTGAGGCAGGAGAATCACTTGAACCCAGGAGGTAGAGGTTGCAGTGAGCCAAGATCGCACCATTGCCCTCCAGCCTGGGTGACAGAGCAGGACTCTGTCTTAATAATCATAATCATAATCATAATCATAATAATAGACAGAAATCAAAGCCTTTCCTTCTGCAATGCCTCTCCAGTGCCATCTGTTGGTAAACCATAATATCATGCTAGCTGGCAAAGGAAACACTGTAAAAGGCTCAGATCTGTTTTCACAGAGCAGGTAAAAAGGGTGAATTTAGAGCTTGAAGGGCAATAAACAAACTGTCACAAAGAATATATATTAAAATGCTATCAATGTTTCTCTTAGGGTGGGAGATTTCAGGTTAATTTTACATTATTCTTTGAGCTTTGCCGTATTTCTACAATGTAAATGTTAAAAAATAGACTTTCTTTGTAAAGAAAAAAAAAAACCTAGCAGCTTTACAATAAACTTAATTTTCATTCAGTGAATTTTATTTTACATTTAATTAGTCATACAGTAAACATAAGTACAATGTGGATACTACACATTTAAGGCATAATCAATAAGTCTTACTCATTTTGTGGAATCAAGTAGAAGGAATCATTTAATTGTCCCTAACAATTTCTCTTCCATACTACTACATAAAACTCTCCCTCTAACTAAAGGCATAATATGAATCATGTCTAGTTCTCCAAATCAACTGTGTTTTAATGTTTGTTCTAGGGTTGGTGCCGGGGGCAAGGGATGCAAGATGAAATAAGTTTTGGTAATGATTGGTGAACCAAAAGGGAACAAATTAAATGTTACTGAGTTTCTCAGAACTTCTAAAATGCTGGTGTTCACTGACAACCTTGAAGAGGGATGATTAGCCCATTATTGTTTTTGCAACATAATTCTGTTTGGGGGAAGACTGTCATCTTCCAATATTATTTTTTTTTTCTCAGGGCATAATGTAAACATCCTGTAAGGCAAAAATCTAGGAGTCCTTCTCAAAATTCCCCTACCAATCCAAACTTCATCTAGTTCTATTGATATTTCCATCCTAACTCTGTTTCTGAACTGAAAAGTATCTCACTTTGCCCTGCCACCATCCTCATTTAAAGTAGATCATGTTTCACCTGCACTACAACTACCTAGTGATCTCCACCTTTACTCTTCTCTCCTCTATATCTGTTCTCCACTACTATGGTCTGTCAAATCTCTTCTGAAAATATATGCAGTTATACCCTCCTATAGAGACATACAAATATTCATGTACACTCATTCTAATGTCTTCATGGTAACTTTGAGCACCCAAATCTTTAAGATAAACTAACTTCGACTCATAATGATATATTCTCTAGTGGGTTTTGTTTTCCAATATTGTTCTTTCCTAATGTTATGAAGAGATGGGGCGGGGTGGGGGGCAGTTTTCATGGTACCTTACTATTGTATCTGTGCCCAGTACAGCCCTGGTACAGAAATGATAAAAAAAAATTGTGAAATGATGAATGCAGAAAATAAATAGAAAATACCACTCTGTGTCTCCCAGTAAACAGATTTTCTTATGGTTCATCTATTCATTCAAGAGATATTTACAGTGTACCTAAATACCACGCTAGAATTTTCAAGGCCTTCAATCCCTAGTGAATGCATGAACAAGAGATTATAATTAGGCTAGACATACTCAGTGGTCAATTCTGCCCTGGTTTTCTTGAATGGACCCATGGTATATACTGGTAGATATGAAGAACGGTCCTCCCCATACTCACGAGTGAGTTTGCCAGTTACACATCGGAACTGGCTTAGCTCGGAAAGCTCCTTCCTTTCCCTCACTCAGCCCAACCTTGTCCTCATTTAACTTTCCAACCTCCTGATCCTGGAGGTTCCTTCTCTAGAGAATCACTTAGTTGAACAAAAGTTTGTAAGTCAATAATTCCTACCATTTGTATGGCTAACTAAAAAAGAAAGATACTTACTATTCTGGTTTATTCTTTTCTGAATAGAAGGATCAAGCCCTGATTACCATTCCAGCACAGTTTTGTACCTAACTCAGAATAACTGGCAATGTTTTTTGTTTTTGTTTTTGTTTTTGTTTTCATTTTATTTTCTTGCCAGATTTGGTAAAATGTGGCCTGATTACAAAACAAGTATTAGGCACATAATTGATCTTTATTCTTTCAAGAAAAGGACTTAAAACTTATGGTTTGATCTTGCAAGTCATGGTTTGCAGTTACCCTTGCTTCTATTTTAGTTTTATCTTAAACAAGTTGCAAGATGCATTTTATATCAATGTTCGCCTGTATTTCAAATAAAATAGGGGTTGACTTTGCATAAATTTTTCCACTTTAAAATTCACTAGATGGCTTTCATCTTAAAGTAAGTAGCATCTATTGGATTTAAATACTGTTTCTGCTTCTATGTATACACGATGTGTAGGTTTATACAGAACTACAATCAGTTTAGAGTCCAATTAAGCCTGGATATGATCCTGTTTTACCAACCTAACAAGGAAACTCTCCTTTGAACATGATTGAGTCAAGGAGAATGAACATGTTTTGGGGAAATGATAGGGGCCTACACAAAGCACTACATCTCTCTCAAGTGATATAATATAATTGTAAAAGCTTTTGGCTTATAATAGCTATTGTCTTTCAGCCTTCCTTCCTGCATTTTATTAAACTCCAACTGATTTTAAATGTGATTTAAGGAAATGTTTTGCTTTATTCTTTCTTCATTCATCCCTTCCTCTCTTTCTTTCTAACTTATAAAACGTCAAAGGCTAGGCACGGTGGCTCACGCCTGTAATCCCTGCACTTTGGAAGGTCAAGGCGGGTGGATTACCTGAGGCCAGGAGTCTGAGACCAGCCTGGCCAACATGGTGAAACTCCATCTCTATTAAAAATACAAAAATTAGCTAGGCATGGTGGTAGGCACCTGTGATCCCACTACTCAGGAGGCTGAGGCAAGAGAATCAAATGAACCCAGGAGTCGAAGGTTGTGGTGAGCCGAGATCACGCCACTGCACTCCAGCCTGGGTGACAGGGCGAGACTCCATCTCAAAAAATAAAAAA
>NW_012106886.1:2342867-2423134 GCF_000951045.1 Mandrillus leucophaeus
TACCTTTACACCTGTCACCCTACACATGCAGCAACATTCCCTTATGCCTGGATTGCTTTTGTCTCATTGCATCATAATAATTAACTTAATCAACTTTCTTCTTCACTAGAATATGAGATCTGTGAAGTCAAGAACCTTATTTTATTATGTTAGAGTCCCTAAACTTGAGTGCATTCATTTTTTCCAGTGTTTCAAATGCCTGCTCCCTTCCAGGCATCTGTGCTGAGTATGAGGGAATAGTGAAAAAGAGAGACAGAGTTCTTGAGCTCACTGAGTTTAGCATTTGGTGCAGGGGATAATAAATACACAAATAAACATATCAAGGAATAATTAAAAATGTACATAATTTCTAAGGCACAAAAGAGGGGAGTGCTACAACATACAACAACTTGGTGTCGTTTCTTAGAGTAAATAGGGTAGAGCCTTCTTGCAGGGGGCACTTTGGAGCAAGGGATCCTCAGCAAAGCATCCAGGCTGAGGGAACAGCATGCATGAAGTTTCTGAGTCAGGAGGATGGGCAGGAATTAACGGGGAATTGAAAGAAGAAATGAATAGTTTGGAAATGGACTGTACAGCAACATAATGGAAGGTGGGAGCATGATCCCAGTCTCCAAGAAGGGCGCTAAGAACAAAGATGAGAAGCCCGATAGTGGCCATCCTTTCAGTCCTCTATGTCACTCTTCCTATTTCTATTACTTTCTCTGTCACCCAGGGCAGACATTGCTAAGTCATGGCACTCTCCACTATGGCTAGATGAAGCCTTGACATCTTCTGAACTCTTCTCTTATGAGTGTTTCTGGGCAGCCACCACTAATCATTCAAAAAGGCCCCTCAAGATGATACTGTCTTGCACTTCCTGACTTAAGTGGTTCATATTTTTAACTAATGAATGAAAGATTGATATCTGTTTGACAAGACAAGAGCTAGTGAAATTTCAGCTAATATAAAGTGAACAATATAAATGGATACCAAGCCTGGCTCCGTTTAGGTGCTGGAGTTGATAGAAGCAATTATGAGTGTGAAGGTAATGACGGTGGAAAAGCATGGGGCATCCCAGTAACTGGTGGCAGTTCACATTTGAGGCTACTCCTGAAGGTGAGAAAAATGACCAGGTGGGAAGTATTGAGTGTCCTTTAATGAATTCATAGTTTTTACACGGGCCAGCAGCTAGTATATTATCAAAAATATACAAAAAGAAGCATTCTTATACTCAAGAAAATGAGACTACCTGCAAGTGCCTATTGCTGTTGGAAATTGGCATCTTGATCTAACCCAAGTACACTTAGAAATGATCAACCTATCAGTTTAGCTGACTACACTCCTCGATCTCTGAACTGAGAACAGAACCCCAGCAAGCCAGAGTAAATCTGTCAAAAAAGTTTGTTTTTTTCTCCACCTGCATTGGGTAAACCATATATTTAGGTATAAAATGAGTGCCCTTATAATTTAGTAAGAGCTAAATTCAGAGGCACTCTAATACATTACTAAGATTAAAAAACCAAACACTAAGACACTGAAAAATTATAAAGGCTTAGTTCTTATAATTAATTGGAAATGTGTTGCCTATACTACATATTGAGAACCTATTTGGATATAATTAGATGCATTATAATTTGATGTGTTATAATCACAGGATATAGACATGCAATCATTTGACCTCTTGCCTACTCTATGTTATTCTGGTAAGTTTTATTAAATATTGTCTCACTTTAGGATGGTCTATGTTAGATATAATATTTTTCCAGAATTATAGAAATAGCTAGCACTTTTACTGTCTTTTTAGATATCAGTGCTATGCTTGGCTTTTTACATATATTATCTCTAATACTATATTAACCCAGCAAGGACTGACCCTATTTCCACCTATAGACAATGCAACTGCAGTTCAGAGAATTTAAAGAGCTTGTTCAATTTACTTAACTAAGTCAACAGTAGGGTTGGGATTGCCACACAGTGTGTCTCACTCCACAGCATGTATCATTTTCACTACCCTTTGCCTAAACCTTAGCTTTATTTCATTCCACAGCCACATATGGGTTGGGGAAAATCAGATGATTACTCCAGACACCACATTTGTGGGGCCTGCCTCGTAAAAATTTGTATGAGGTATTGATCTCTGGGAAAGAGAAGCGTTGTTCCCATCTGATGTGGAAAAGATCCATGGTAGGGTATGTACTCTCTATCAGCCCCTAAACATTCTGACAGCACCTGGACAGTGTGTGCCATCAGCATCTTTCACCTTCCTTACACACCTTCAGGCCACCTTGGATTGTAATCAATTTTTAATGTTCTGATAGAAGCTCATTTTAACAAGTCTGTTATTGTAAACAGGGCTGGGCGTAGGGCCCAATTTTTCTCTTATATCCACCTTATTGGCAGTCAAAGACTGCATCAATACCTGTCCCCTAGTTTTATCTTACAATTGTAGACAATATGCACTGGTAATCCCAAGCATGAGCAGATAGTCATAATTCTATTCTCTTTTCCCTGGGAAAAAATAAAAAATAAAGTAAAAACACAGCACACCTATTGTGTGATACACAGCAGGCAGTCTGCTACTGTATCGTCTTAATGAACAAGGTACCACCTCATAACTATTCAATTTTAGCTCCCATACCTTTCACTAGTTTCTGGATTCTCAGTTCATTTTGGGCATCTCAGTGCTGTCTCCAGTAGATACTCCAAAGCAAGTCCTGAGATGAGCAGTTGCTAAGAAGGTTTAGGCAGTCGGGAAGCCATGGAGGTCTAAACAGAATAGTCATGGGGACAAGGAGCAGAGGTGGATGCTCTGTGTATTATTAAAAATGAATATGTGCCCTCTTGCCAGCTAGAAACACCATCTTTATAAATCTGAAATACTCCTTTCTCACACCTCCCTTAACTACTCAGGATGCTTTGACTGTGATTTTTTACTGACAACTCGGCATGTGTTATAATGCCAATATCACACTGAATGGAACAGATTGAAAGTCTTACAGATATTACTGTCCTTTTCCAATTATTTATCAGCTTTCCAAGCAGGTCGTGGGTGGAATGTTCAGCTCTCTCATTTGCTTGCAGAAGCTAAGTGGTGCAAGATATTAACTAAGCACCAACCCAAGGCATCTAATCAAAACTGCAGAGAGAAAAATCACTTTAAAACACTATGACTGGCATTTTATGTACCAGTGCAAATATGGGAGAACCTTATCATTGTGAATGACAAACAAGTGTTCACAAACCCACTACTTATTAGCACAGCATGCTCAATTTAAAAGAACATTTTCTAACAGTAAATATAGCAGAAGGCTACAATTACAACCTTTCAATGATTGCAATCCATGGAAAAGCCATTTAGTGATAAATTGGAGGGCAAGAGAAGATTATCACCTGCTTAAGTAAGTTTCCATTGATTCTATCAAGTTGTTTGCCTGGCAAAATCTGGGCTATAATGAAAAGTTGAGAAAAACTCATTTTCCCCCTATCTAAATATTATTAATTACAAACATTTATTTTAAAAGGTATATGGCACTTTGTTAGAAAAAACATCTGCTTGGCAACTATTAATTACACTTAATAATAAATAATATGTATCATTTGCATAATGATTTTCACATTTAAATCCTTTCACAGATTTTGCTTCCTCATATGCCATGATGCATATATCGAATATCAATGCAAATTCACTATGTAAGTAACATTGCCATCTTCCTGCAGGACCAGTGCCAAATAGTAAGTTTTCATGGGAAAACTGTGGGACTTAATCATATCTATACGTTAACAAATCATTACAACTGCATTTTTTAGTACCTGAGAGAGAGAGTGGTATTGAGCAACTATCTTTGGGGGAATTCCAAGGGACATTTTGGGAAAATGCCCAGTTAATGCAAACCATACAAAGTGCTTGGAAGAGGCAACAGGATCAATGAGGGATGTGTTGAAATACCTACCTCAGCAGTGTAGAAAAAAAAGGAGCAAAACAGACAAAAGGAATATAACTGAAATAATTTCAAATGTGAAGGTCTAGATTTAGATTTTTGAAAAATTGCCTATGTGAGTTACAAGTGGACTTGTGACCTAGTGATTACATATTTAGAAATGTGTTCTAAGTGTGAAACTAGAAGAAGTGACAGAAATCCATGTAGGATGGCACTAACTGGAGCATTGTTTGTAAAAGGAAAAACTTGGAAACAACTTAAGTGCCCAATAATAGGAGATTATTTAAATAAGTTATCCCATATATTGGAATATTCAGCAACTTACAAATTATCTAAATGAAGAACACTAGATCACATGGGAAACAGCCATGTTATGATGTTAAATGAAAATGTAATATAGATAAAAATGACATAAACAGCATACCTTAACATTATTAAATTGTGTATAAAATGAGTACATTTGCATATGCATATGAACATAAATGCATGTAATCGTGGAAAAATAGAAATGATGGTATTTATTCTCTCTAAAGTATATTTTTCTCTAAATTTTTCTGTATTTAATAATTTTCCTAATTTAACTACTAAATTTCTTTCTTTCTCTTTCTTTTTCTCTCCTTCCTTCCTTCTTTTCTCTCTTTCCTTCTTTTCTTTTCTCTTTCTTTCTTTCTTGCTTTCTTGCTTTCTTGTTTTTTTTTTTTTTCCTTCCTTCCTTCCTTCCTTCCTTTTTCTCTTTCTTTCTCTTTCTTTCTTCTTTCTTTTTGACAAGAGTCTAGCTCTGTCACCCAGGCTGGAGTATAGTGGCATGATCTCGGCTCCCTGTAACCTCTGCCTCCTGAGCTTAAGCACTTCTCCTGCCTCTGCCTCCGGAATAGCTGGGATTACAAGCATGCGCCACCACACCTGGCTAATTTTTGTGTTTTCAGTAAAGACAAGGTTTCACCATGTTGGCCAAGGTGGTCTCAAACTCCTGGCCTCAAGTGATCCATCTACCTTAGCCTCCCAAAGTGCTGGGATGACAGGAATGAGCCACCACACCCAGCTTCATTTTTCTGACAATTCTATTTACTTATTTTATTGTACATATTTAAATTGTATAACATGAAGTTTGAGCAATTCTATGTTTGACCTATGTCTACATATACAGTGGGCAAAGTTTGCTTAAAACAGTGCAAGTGAAAGATGCAGGCTGCTTTTGTGGGCCTGACTGTGATAAAAAGAATAAAAATAGTTCTAAAAGTCTACTTTGGCTCAATGATTTCACATCCGGTTTAGAATTTCGTTATAAGAAATTATCAGATATCTCGGTGAATATGTTGTACAAACATGTTTGCTGCAACTCTGTTTACAAAAGGAAAACTATGGAACCAACATTAATGCCTGTCAAAAGGAGATTTATGACATGAATCCTGGTTTATCCCTTGCATATAGTTCTACAGTTACTGAAGTGGTGATGTTCAGGGGACACTACTCAACCCTACGGGGATTTGTGTTGGCTTTTTGCAAGAAACAGGCCAAGTTAATGGCTAAGCTGTTCGGAGAGCACCTGCTCATTGTAGAGGAGACACCTGCCTTTCAATTTCCATTACATCCTTGTGAGACTACAAACTCAGTATCACCACATTATCCTCTTTGCAGGAGAAGCTGCAAAATGTCCTGGCTTCTAAAATGTTGTGCAGGTCTTGGGGGGTGGAAAGAAAATACCTGTGGGCTGCATTTTAGCTAACATTCATGACTTTGCAAATTTTAGTGTGGAACTAAAATTATTGCCAGGTAATAATGCTCAGTACTTAAAATTAGTCTTAAAACAGGACTAAAGCACTATATTTTTACTTAGGTAAAATTATGTGTATATGTTTGCATGTGTGTTTACGTGATGTTTACACAAATGAATGCACACATGACATATGTAGAAAAAAGCAGATAGATCAATGGATATTGATCTGAAAGATATTGAAAGAATCTGAAAGGGCTTATCTTAAGATAATGAGCTATTCAGAATGATTTTTGTGTTTTTCTTTATGCTATTCTATATCGTTTTTATTTTTGAAACAAACATATATAGATTTTATGATATAAGAATTACATTTAATAGAAATATGGTTTTCCTTGGGTGTACGTGCATGTGTGGGGAAGGTTTTGGAGGGTCCCTCTGTCTCAGATGAACCACATTTGAAGCACAAAAGCCCAGTCTGAGCACAATTTGGGGTAAGTAACTTTAGAAAACAAAAGCAAGTGAAAACAGGGGTAAACAAGATGGTGAGGAGCCTAGACATACTCTCACATGATTTATAGGAAAAACACCAGAATATCTGACCTGAAGAGAAGACTTTAGGGATGCATTGTGGGCTACAAATATCTGAAGTGCCAATGTGTGTATGTGAGACTGGAATATTTTTCATTCCAGTTCCTCCAGGACAAGGTAGGATCAATGGGTGAGATGCTTCAGGGAGGCAGATATAAGGAAGGACTTCATAGCAGCTATAGCTATTTATATATAGGATGAGTTAAATCATCAAATAGAGCATTCAGATCATAAGAGCTCTCAAAATGAGACTAGATGACCACTACCTGATTTATAGAATAAATTCCTACATTGAATGAGATGATAGAAGAGATGACTTCAAGTTCTAAAATCAAGATTATGGTTTCTCTTTTAGATCTAATGATATGACAACGTAACCTTCTCAAGTATGGTATAAAGCAGGTAACTCATTTGAGAACAGTGCTGAGTTTGAAGTTAAATCGATTGATTGATTCGATTTTGGCCTAATGATACGACAACATAACCTTCTCAAGTATGGTATAAAGCAGGTAACTCATTTGAGAAGGGTGCTGAGTTTGATGTTAAATCGATTGATTGATTCATTAATTCATGCATTCATTCAACAAACGCTTATTAAGGGACTTTGCTAAGTGCCTGAAATCCAGAAAACAAAATGCCAGCAGTCATCAATCTCCTTAATGGAACTTAAAATATGTGGAAGACAAACTATTAATGCATATATAGAGTAAAGCATGAAATGGAAGGAAGAAATACAGATGATTACATGATAAGGGCTTGCCCAAGAGTAAGCCTTCTCTAGATGGATTATTTTTGCTTTTCTCTTTCTTTACTCCATTCCCCCCACTCATACCTCTATTTCCTCTATTTCCTTCTTCAGTAGAAAATATTTGTCCTTTCCACTTCTATCATATAAGAAGCCTCAGGTATAGATTTCTTATGTAACTGTGGGTCCCTATATTATGAAACAACAGTCAAGGGTCATGAGCCCTAATATCATGACTCCCAAAAGAATCACAGGCTTTTCTGAAAATTTCAGTGATTCGGGGGTATTTGCTGTCTCTCTCTCTCAAAGATCCAGGTATGGAGGCATCCATATCACAGCCCTAGAATTCCTTCTACTAACATTGTGTTGGAGATGTGCTTTTAATGTTAACATACTCTGAGCTTCTTTAATGTCTGGTAGCCTCTTACAGTGTTTATATATATCTATAAAATTGGCTTCTATTTAAAATTTTTAAATAATTCATGTTGCTGCTCATTGGCATAGAGTTGCCCATGAAAGAAGCAGAACTACCCTGTCACAACATCCACGCTTGTGACACTTTGGCCACAGTATCTTAACATATGTAGTAGTTCTCAATCTTTACTGCATATAGGAACCATGTTGTGCATCTTAAAATACACCAGTGTCTTGGTGTAACTCTCTAGCCCCAGAAATTCATATTTAATTGGTGTAAGTAACTGTCTGGGCTTTAAGATTTTTAAAAGTTCCCCAAGAGATTCTCCATCTATAGCCAAAGTTAAGAACCACTGAAATTATAGATCGCCTGTCTCCTGATGGAAGGTCAAAATGCTTCTCATTTTATCTTTGCCTTTGATGATCTTGGAGATATTTGTCTATCTCTTTGAAGTGCCTTCAGAGGGTCTTCTTAGTATCCCATTTAGCTAATATTTTCAGACGGACCACTGCAAACTTCCAAATATGATGAAAGTCAATTCAATTATTTTTCTCCAACATGAGAGCAGATGGGAAGAATTTCTTTTCTGTTTACCATTCTAACTACATTGTGTTATAGGCATAATTACTCACATTTTATAGAAGAGGAACTGAGTTTCAGAGAAAATAAGTGAAGTACACATTGCTATAAAGCTAGCAAATGTAAAAAGTTAGAGAAAGGTCAAGTCTTCTGACTCCAACTTAAATAAGTATCAGATGTCATCATTTTATTTCTCCACTGACAGTATTGTCATGAGTGAACAGAAGAAAAGCAAATAAATGAAAATGTGAACAGGCCTGTGAACAGAAAGAGAAATCACATCCTTCATTCAAAAGACATATATGTGTTCAGACATTAAAGAGTTTTAGTCAGCTGCATTTGTAGTCCCATAAACGGGAAGAAACATCATGACAAAAGGAAATTTTATGAATCCAGGGAAAAACACACCAAATGAAATAAATAATTCATGGATAGAGCAAAGTTCACAGAATGGGTCTGATAACAAAGTATCTAAAATAAGTGTTGATATGCTTATTTAACCACTCTATCTGCCAGTCCAGGTGCAGGGGGGAAAAAAACTATCATAGATCTAGTAAAAGTTAAAACAAAAAATAAAAACCAACAGAGGAGATGAATTCTAAATTGGTGATCCTTTGAACAATCCTGAAAGATTTCATTTGCTATGTTAATCCAATGTTACAGGCATTTTTGAAATAAAATAACTTTTTTTCTTGCTAGAGTTTATGCATAAATCAAACCAAGATGCTTCTAGAATTATAGAACTAAAGATAATCAAGTATTATTTTTTAAATGACCACTTCTTCATGTTACAGGTGAGAAAACTGGGCTAGAAAATGTTCATGTGGGCTAGGCGTGGTAGCTCACACCTGTAATTCCAGCACTTTGGGAGACTGAGACAGGTGGATCATCTGATGTCAGGAGTTTGAGACCAGCCTGGCCAACACAGTGAAACCCCGTCTCTACTAAAAATACAAAAATTAGCCGGGTATGATGGCACACACCAGTAGTCCCAGCTACTCAGCAGGCTGAGGTAGGAGAATCGCTTGAATCCTGGAGGCAGAGGTTGCAGTGAGCCGAGATCACGCGATTGTACTTCAGCCTGAGCAACAGAGCAAGACTCCATTTCAAAAAAAGAAAAAGAAAATAGAAGAAAAGAAAAGAAAATGTTTGATAATCTAAAAGTCAACTTTATTCCTGTCAGTGGCCAAGATAGGATTAGAATGCAGTTCTCCTGTTTTCTCTTCACTTAATTATTCAACATTATTTATCCATTTAAGCACAACTAATGCACTGCTGTTTGAAATCAGACCATTCCAATAGCAGTCAAAATACCATACCTTTAACAGTGTTTTCATTATCTTTGAACAGAACATTAAATAACTGACAATCATAATCTGAGCTTCTTTTCAGATGAATTATAATGTGTTAAGCTCTGTTTCAATATTGATTTATACTACATTTTCTAGTACCTTAGCTTCCTCTAATCTGTTTAAAGTTCTGATCTACATGCATGTTACAGTTTCTAAAACTTGTGATCTAATGAAGTATTTCCCATATCTATCACGTCCAACAATTCAAAAAAAGCCACTACAAGAGTAAAAAAGGTGATAAATTTAAAAACCAAAATCTTTCGTATTCATTTCAAGAAAGCTATTTGACAGAATCTAAACTCCAGAAACATGCATAGGGCTTAGGGAAATATAACAGTCAACTTTCTATGGAGTATTACAGTTGGAGAACGCTTGGCCATTTTAATCCATTGAAGCACATCATTAGTTACTTATGGCCACTAAAAAGGTAGAAGACTTTGCTTAAAGAAGTGAATATCTTCAGTAATGGAAATATAAGTAATATAAGTGCATTTCAAGCGTCTTCACGGTTGTTCATTTCTATCTGGAACTGTGGTCAGTTTCTTAGAATGCAGGAGAAAAAGTAAACTGGCAGGTGAGGAAGTTTAAGTAGTATACTAGGTTAAAAGCATGGGCTCTGTAATCTGGGGAGGTTACTCAGCTTCTGCTTTAGTTGCACATCTATAAAACAAGGAATAAAACATGTCAGAAAGAGATGTGCTCAGACCATGCTTAGTCATCATATTTTTGTGAGGGAATAGAAAACCCAACCCCATTGCCCTCCCTCCTGTTACTGGAAGAAGAATGGTGAACTTTATTGGCCAACAACCATGATTATCTATTGAGCAGTGAGAGGAGTTATTGTATTAGAAAGTGGCAAGTGTGTTACACAGTCAGTCCCAGCATCTCAGTCTGTGATTCAGAGTAAATCATATTAGCTTAGACTTGTCCTGTGTTCCAGTCATCCGTGATTCGGGGGGAGAGGAGAGAGAGAGAAGCTGTTCTGAATTCCAAAATGAGATAACAGGGTCATGCTCACTTTTAACAAATAATAATTTGGTCTTTTCTGGCTATGGTTTCTTGTACACAGATCTCTTGGCAGGAACCTTCAACACCCATTTCAGAGGTCTGTTACTCAATAAGAAACAGTATAGAAAGCAACACAGTGCAGAGCCTGGTACACAATAAGCTGTGAAGGAATACTAGATAGATGGCTTTGGATTTGTACTTAAACGTTTGTTGTTAAATCAGTTTATATGAGGTTAGGCATCCTGAGCCTTAGGATAAAATGGATCCACATGTTTTAATAGACATAAGCTCTTTGAAATTCTAATTAGTCTGTCCTACTATTTCAGGTAAGTAGAAACTGTTGGCTGGGTATTCCCTCGGGACACTGGCACTGACAGAAGAAGGACTCGGCTTATTGAAACCAGCCCAGCATTAGATGGTAAACTATCTCCCGGGCACTGCTGCCTCCTGTTCAGCAGAAGGCTCTCATGGAAATTGCTTTCTGAATCATTAGCTGTCACCTACCCCCATCTCTCCTCTTGCAGCTGCTCTTTCGGATTCTGCCTGCAAACTTTTCACATTGGGCATGCTCCCAAGCCAAACAAGTTGCCTCTCGGCAGCTTTTGTTCCTGCCGGGAGCTAGAACCAAACCGCACAGATAAGCGAGTGTAGGGATGCAGCACAGACTCATACATTTGCTGAAGGAACAGACTTCTCTAAGCCAATGTGACGGATGCCTTCAGAAGTCATTTTCATGCTGGTTCACATAACAGTGTCAGCCAGTCTCCAGGACCATATGCTGCTATTTTAAAATTATTTGCCTCTTTAGATTTTTCTAAGGTTCTGATCATCTAAGATGTATCTTTAGATCATGATCTTCCTATTGGCTAGAGACATGCTGGTGATACTTTTGGAAACACACAATTCTGAGAGCATGTCTGGGTCCACTGAAGCAAAATGAAATAATACATGAAATACAAGAAGCTCAGATAGAAGCCACTGCTCAGATAACTATGAACAGTTCATGAAGTACAACTCAGTCAGATCCAGCCATCCAAAAGGAGAAGTAGACCCAGCCTCAAGCAGTGGAAATCATGGGTATTAGAGTGAATGAAAACAGGCTGGGGATTAAAGTGGACAACTCATGAGAGCAAAATATAGACACTAAACTAATTTGACTTGATCTACAGAGGTATTATCCAAAATTTGTGGGACAAGTTATCAATCATCTTTTTTTTTTTTTTTTTGAGATAGAGTCTTGCTCTGTTGCCCAGGCTGCAGTGCAGTGGCACAATCTCAGCTCATGTAGCCTCCGCCTTCCAGGTTCAAGTGATTCTTGTGCCTCAGCCTCCTGAGCAGCTGGGATCATATGTGCATGCCACCATGCCCAGCTAATTTTTTGTATTTTTGTAGAGATGGGGTTTCACCATGTTGGCCAGGCTGTCTTGAACTTCTGACCTCAAGTAATCCTCCCGTCTCAGCCTCCCAAAGTGGTGGGATTATGAGTGTGGGCCACTGTGCCTGGTCCATCAATCATCATTTTTGTTAATTTAGGGATTGATAAAAATTTATTAATGCTATGTCACTAATTAAAGCTTAGCAATCTCAAAATTCTTCTATAAATAACGAAGAGTATACATGCATTTAAGATGAAATAAATGAGAAAACTATGCCTTACATTTAAATCATATTTTACAGCTTCTGCTGGCTATATGTATTATATATTAATCAATTGGCAGAGCAAAAGAATAAAAGATAGCTTTGTCTCCCTAAGTCTTAACCATTGTGTTATATTCAACTCTATAAAAATTGTATGGCAAACATTTGCTTAATAATTGCCATCTCATTCAGATAGAATGAATAAGCAGAAACTAAGCTTCACCTTTGGTTTTAGCACCTCAACTGGTTGAGCATCTCAAAATGGAACAGGCACATTCCTGTATGAAAAAGCTAAGGTACAGGAAAAAGAAGGAGGATGTTTTAGTTAAATCCTAATTTCCTGCCATGGTTAAATATAATAGCAAAAATTAAATAATTTAGAATCTTCGATAGTTACCTTTATCCATGTTAAAACCCTAAAGTTGATGATTACCATTAATCTAAGTTGAGTAGGGAGAGAACCTCATGATCTTATACCTGAAATCAAAATTTTAAAGCGTTTTCTTCAGACTCTGTTTTGATCAGCATATCAAAAAAAAAAAAAAAAGATGAATAATACAATGTTTTTCTACGTTTTGAAGCATAAGATTTAAAATATATTTCTGACCGAGCATGGTGGCTCACGCCTGTAATCCCAACACTTTGGGAGGCCAATGCGGGTGGATCACCTGAGGTCAGGAGTTCGAGACCAGCCTGGTCAACATGATGGAAATCCCATCTCTACAAAAAAAATTAAAAATAAAATAACCGGGCGTGGTGGTGGGAATTTGTAATCCCAGTTGCTTAGGAGACTAGGGCAGAAGAATTGCTTGAACCCGGGAGTTAGAGGTTATAGTGAGCTGAGATGGCACCACTGCACTCCAGCCAGGGTGACAGAGTGAGACTCTGTCTCAAAAAAATAAAATAAAATAATAAAATAAATTTATTTTAAGATTTCCTTTATTTATGTCTCCATACATAAAGAATCAAAATTAAGTGATATTAGATCATGGAGGCAAGAATTCTTCATTGATTCCAAAAGTAAGATCTGCCTGATACAACAATGTCAGGCTCAACCAGAAAATTAGAGTGCTGTGATCACCTGCTATGTCATAAAGATTGATTTTGTTTACAAACATACTCATATGTAATAATTTATCCACTGCTTCCTGTGTCACATGCCGTATGTTCCCTCATTTAATCCCTACCAAATGAACTCTGTGAGATATATTTAATCAATCCATTCTCCAGATTTGGAAACTGAGACTGGAAGTGCAGTATGTCCAAAATCACAACATGCTGTGGCGCCAGATACCTCGAGGTCTACCTCTTGGAAGTGTGTGAGAGTCATTTCTCCTATTATCTGAGCCTTTTACCTTCTCCTGAAGTCAGTTTCAACCTTACTTCTCACCTCTACTGACTTCTGCTATCCACTGAAAAGTGTTTCTGGCACTCTAGGGAACTTAACTATTCTTGGCAGAGTACTTGACATGTAGTGAGCTCTTAACCAACATTTGTTGGACGAATGAAAATAATAAACATAGAAGATAATATTAAAATTGACACTTAATGGAAGGGGAAATAGGCATCAAGAGGTTAAGAAACTTTCTCCAAAGATACACAACTAGTAAGTGATGGAGCTGGAATTCAAATTCTAAAGCACATGGGATCAGTCATCGGGATGTCAAATTTATCTTCATTAGAACAGAATATGTCCAACCTAAATACCTCACAAGACTCTAAGTAACATGAAGTAGGCAATGGGTACCTAATACACTTTATTCCCTATGTCGTCCTACAAGGTGATAGGCAAAAATTCTCGTGTAAAAATGAATTGAAGGCTTAAGCTTTCCCTGCCGTATTCCCTCCTGAACTTTGAGTCATTGCTGTGATGAAATCCTTGTCTAGCTCACAGAATGACCTTGAGCAAGCAGCTGTCTTTTACAGCCTTTGTTTCCTCTTCTGCAAAATACTATTGACACGACTTGTTTTACCTGACTCATAAAGATGCATTTAGAAAGCACTTTGGAACGTACGAAGCTTTCATTAAAAGCAAGCAAATATTTTAAGTGTCATTGTTATATGACTGCTTAAAAGGAACCTTTTATATGGTGGAAAGAAACCTTAGCTTACCAATTGTGCAGCTAAACCATACAAAATTTAAGGCAGGATGGTATTGGTGCAATAATAATTCCAAATTGATGCCTTTAATGAATAGGTAAAGAGCAGTCAAAACTTCTTTCTGTACTGTTTTGATTTACTTTGGAGGGAGCCCCTTAAGGAGTTATGAAAATATAGATATGAGCCTCAAACCCTAGTTTGCAATGTGACATTTTTTTCTGAACTTCATCTGCCAGTCTTGCTATCAGTTCAGTCGCAATGTAATATATTACCGCATTTCATTTCTAGGCAAGAACATTATTTACTCACAGGAGAAATACTTTCCTGAGGAAAGATTGTCTTTGGGAACTTTCAAGGACATTTGAGAAATGCTTTAGCCCAAGCCACAAAATTATGAGCATTTGTTTGTGCCTCTGCGTTCCCAGGGAACCATTTTTAAAACTCTTTCATTTAAGTTTATTACAAACATCCATCTTCTCTTCCCAAAAAAAAAAAAAAAAAAAAAAAGCAATTAACAAAACTTCATTGATTTCCAGTTTCCCTAGGTGCCAGTTTTTAATACATATATTTCAATAAATTTGCATCATCATTTTACCTCTTTCAACATTTTTCTTGTCTCCCCATCTAAATTTTATTTTAACCTTATATGAAAAGTTTTATCACTTACAATTTACTTAAGTAAATCTACAGTCAACATTCACCATTATTTAATTACATTTATTTTTCTCAATCTACATCTAGTTTAGCAAACTGAGCAAAAATACCACATAACTACAATATATAATATTTATATAGAGGCTAAATGCTGGGTATAGTTCTAACCTCTTATCAAATCCTCACCCAAATCTATAATGTAGGTATTATCAACATTATCAGTGGACTGTTGAGGAAACTGAGGCACAAAGAGTTTAAGTAACTTGCCTGAGGTCACACAAGTAGTGACCCACATGGCTGGGATTCTTCTGAATAGAGTTGATAGGAGGTATCTGCACCTCCCCCTCCAAAGAGAAAGGAAACATCTATAACTGAATTTGGGAAACTCCTAAGGGTTACTTAACAGTGATTGTTTTGAATCCATCTCAACCTGCAACATTTTCTGCCCCCACCCAGCTACCACTTCAGTTTGTTAGAAACATTTCTTTGTTCTTACATATCAGGATTGAGAATAGTATAGACACATTGTAGGTTCCGAATGAAAAAAAAAATGAATAAATAAAGTTTTACCTGTGCTATGATCTGAATGCTTGTGTCTCCCCAAGATTTATATGTCGAAATCGAATCACCAGTCCAATAGGTAGGGTCTTTAGGAGGTAATTAAACCATCAGAGCAGAGTTCTCATGAATGGGATTAGTGTCCTTATAAGAGGACTGAGGGAGCTTGTCCCCACTTCCATGTGAAGACACATAGAAGGTGCCCAAGACTCTCAGCAGTGTCTGCTGAGAGCCCCCACCAGTGTCTGCTGAGAGCCCTCACCAGACACTGAATCTGCTGGCGACTTGATCGTGGACTTCCCAGCCTCTGGAACTCTAAGAAAAGACTTTTTGTTGTTTATAAGTTATTTAGTCAAAGGTATCCCTTTATTGCTCATTTCTGTGACTCCCCCTGTACTGCCACAGCTTAATTAATGCATTCCTCTGCTCTCAGTTCAAATAGCACTTAGAAAAGTCTTTCTTGGAACGCCTGATAATGTTGGTTCTCCTTTCACTTGCTTTTATGGCATCACACATTTATTGTACATTTTATATATATTTGTGTGACTGTTTCATTAATGTCTGAATCCCTCCTTCCTGTGGGTACCTGCAGCACCATCAAGCTTTCCAAAATATAAGATTCATGACTACATGAGGTCTGTCTGTTTTGCCCATTATTGTATCTTTAGTATCTGACACACAGTAGACTTCAGGAAATTTGCTGAATGGACAAAAACAGGACTTTGTACAACCAAATAAATATGTAACCAGATCAATGATTTTGGTTGGCTGTAACATCAACAAAGACAGTGCCTTGCTGAAAGTTTACTCTGAGTCTACTCCCAGAATTCTTCTCAAACTGAGTTCTTATTTGTTGTCTATACCACTGATTAGAACAGACAAAAAACAATCAAACTCTGACTTTGTCATCATCCACAGAGGCTGAAGCTCATGGGCTAGGAAACAAAAGATAGATTCACCATACTATTTCTTCTTGGAACTACACATAGAACTCAGTCTTTGGTAAAAAAAATTTACTGTTACTATGTTTGGGTGAAAGATAAAATAAGAGTATCAAGCCCATTAGTTGTGATATTGAATTCTGTTGTTCCATTTTCACATTCATTTCCATGAATTTGGATGCCTTTTGGCCAATCTCACCTAAGCATTTATAACACCTTGATGAATAGTGAAATATTAATGAATACAGAGAAAGAAAGTTTCCATATTTTGCAAAGAACATATTAGCATGAGCTTGAAAATGTAACACGCAGGCTCATTGGTATGCATAGAACCAAGTGATTTTTGTTAAAGTAAGAAATCTGATGACAGTATGAAAAAATGAATGTTGAGAATGAATGTGCTTCCTATTTTAAAATCAAGAATTTAGAAATAGTTTAAGGATTCACACTTCTTTATATCTGCCATCCAAGTGACTATAAAAAATCAATATTTATACGTGAGATTTTAAAAGCCCATCATCTTCAAGGTACAATATGGGATAAAACAAAAACATAACAGAGCACAACAGCAACAACAACAACAACCAAAAACTGTTACATTTTGGCTCTTTTTAATGGTGAAATGATTGTTGTATACAGAGGGGTAAAAATAAAACTTTCAAAAGAATTGCACTCTGAAAAGCATTTGTAAATATGGATGACTATTTTATATGTGATTCATCAAAAAATCATGATTCTTCATTACGTATGTTTAAGAATACATTTATAATGATGAATAAGGACCACGCAGTCTGGGAGCAATAAGGACCTGAAGCAGTAAGTCCTAAGTAAGGAATATTTAGTCCTGGAGCAATAAGGAGTAAGTCTTGAAGCAAATGCATACATTGGCTTCAGTCTCAACACACGAAGAATTTTTTTTTGTCCTCTTGAGTTCCTGTCAAAAATATTTTCCTAGCTGTTATAACCAAATAATGTTGTGCAAAGAATGATAGGGGCCACACTGGTCTTGAATAGAGATGGGGAGGATTAAGGGAAATTGTCTTTGCTTTCTAAAATTTTAAAGTCAACTTTATCGAACATCCACTAAGTGAAAAACATGGCAAGATACTACAAGACTGAAAAAACTTGTTAATAAATACTTTATGTCTTCAAGAAACTGGTATCATAGACATATCAAAATATGAAAATAAGGCCAGGCACGGTGGCTCACACCTGTTATCTCAGTACTTTTGGGAGACTGAGGCAGGCGGATCACAAGGTCAGGAGTTCAAGAACAGCCTGACCAACATGGTGAAACCCTGTCTATACTAAAAATACAAAAATTAGCCAGTTGTGGTGGTGCACGCCTATAATCCCAGCTACCCAGGAGGCTGAGGCAGGAGAATCACTTGAACTTGGGAGGCAGAGGTTGCAAGGTTGCAGTGAGCTGAGATAGTGCCATTTCACTCCAGCCTGGGTGACAGAGTGAGACTTGGTCTCAAAAAAAAAAAAAAAAAAAAAAAAGCTAAATAGCTATTTTGAAAGCTATTGTGAAAATAGCTAAAACAATGAAGAATATTGTAATAACATTTTAGATAGCATGAAGTCAAGTTATTTTTAGAATACATGACTGTGGAAGCAATACAACCATCACTAGTAAAGATTGGCAACTTTATTTTTAGTGGGTGAGGAACTTTATTGAAGCAACTTATGAACCTACTAATGGTTTATTGATTAATTGACGTGTTGATCCTGGAAAGAATAGCATTTTCTAAAGTACTTGAAGGCAAAGGAGCACTCAGTCCTGTGAATAACATGAAGGAATTTTCTAGGCAGAGAAACAGGGATACATTGGAACACAAAAGAAGAAAACAATTCATACCCCAGGTAATTAACCGTAGTTCAGGTGAATGGATGTTCAGTGTGTGAAAGAAATAAATGAGGAGTAAGAATGGGAGGGAGTTTATTAAGACAGGAGTATGCCGTATCTTGAATATCAAGAAAAATTGGTATTTTATCTGGCAGACTGCTTGTGAGAAGGGATGGCATGCCAAGAAGGCCAAGGCCACAAATTGTTAGTCGAAGTTATGGACTCTATCATTCAGTCTGGTTATCTATCTGTCTGTTGCATCCAGCTGATCAGAAGTAGGGTTAAATGGAAGACTGAGTGGTTGCAAACAACCCATACCTACTCTTGCTACTAAAACTGTGAGTACTCTAAACCTTGAACAGAACAACCTCTGGACTAGAAACATCACTTTATAAATAAAGAATGAAAACAAAAGGTTTATTTTAACTAGAACCAGAAATAAGGAGTTCTGCAAATAGTCAGAAATTCAGTGTTACTGGAAAGTTAAGAACTTCGTAACCAAGAACTAGAAAAAGATAAGAATAGAGTATATCAAATTGGCAAAGTTCATTGGTAAGTATTTTCACATAACGGATGTCTTGTCATTCAAATGTTCATTATTCACATGCTCGCAATTTTAAATTGCCCAAAAATTTCAAATTTTCTAATTTGATAACCTACCCATTTACTTTTAGTTGATTACTCATTGATGAATGCAAGATATGAACATCATATCACACAAAAGAAATAAAATGCAAATCAAGTGCAATGTGAAATCCTAACTTTTGCAGATTGGATATCATCTATCTATTTACACTGATAAAGCCAATGTAAATAATATCAAAAATCTTCCAGAATAAATAAACAAAGCCATTGCTAAATGGGGGTCTGGCAAAGATATATAGCTTCGTATTTTAAAAGATATATGGACATAATAGGGGTTACAAAAGATATTTCTTTGAGTATCAAATGATTAGAAGAGGGCTTAGGAAAACTGATGAACTCCTTCAGTGAATTTTTACCAGAAGAGTCCTCTTTGATTTGAACTGCTGATGTTGAATATTCAGAAGATGGAAGCGAATAATGCTATAATCCAATTTTGTTGGAATAATCACTCAAAACAACATGCAATTCTTTTTTAAATTATTACAATTGTGCATAAGTGCTATTTAGCTTGAATTTATGAAACACAAGAGAAAATGTGCTGGTTTTATTCACTTAATAACAACCAATTTTTACATAAATTTCAAATCACAATTTTTAAAAATTGTTTTAAATCAATCTTTGAGCACTATTTATAACTTATTTTAGCATTTTTTCTAGGTAGAATCTGTCTATGATTAATATAGATTCCTTAAGTGGGATTTTTTAAATCCAGAGATCAGATCTATGTCCAATAAGTGAACTCTTAAAAGTTAAAATTTTCTAACTGTAAAAAAGACATTGAAGTTAAAGCTTCCTAACAGAGAAGCATTCCAACTATAGAATCAGCTGATCTGTATGGCATTGAACATTCTGTTATCAAAATATTCATCCACAGCCAAATGAGAGGATAGCATGGATATAGTGAAGATTTCTATATTGGAAATTGGATGAGCTTGTTGGTGGGCCTCCCTCCAACTGCTAAGATTTCAATGGCACAACTGAAAGTAGGACAGCATTTCCCAAAGTTGCTAGAAACAAGAGTCCTTTAAAATGTTCCACCAACAAAGGTTTGCACAGCCAAATGAAGTTTAAAAATTCTTCACATCAACACCTACTTCACATGGAAATTCACAGGGCATATTATAGCTCATTCTAAATCTTAGACATCCTGTAGTGAAGAAATGTATTTAATTTTATCTAACGCAGCATTTCCCAAACATATTTCACTAATTATAGAATTCTTTTTTATTACTTTCCTTTACTTGATATCAATTAATATCCTGTGGAAGCATAGGTGATATTCAAAATATTTAATAACCTTAAGAAGAAAACACTAAACAATCAGATGGCTTGTCTGATACAACTAGTGTTCTTTGGAACATAGTTGGGAGAGGGAGAATCTGGGTTAATACTGAGATCTTATTTAGTAACCAAGTGTAATCAATCTTCAAAACCAACTTACTTACTGGATTATTTTTCTTACAGTTGATGGACTTGAATGTGGCTGACATGATGCAAACCATTTTAAAAAGGTCTAATGTATATGATTATCATATGTTCCTAGCTTCATATCAACTCCACTAAGCCTAAAATAATCTCCCTTTTAAGAATCATATTTTTTAACTTTGGAAGATTTAATCTTCTCTTAAATAAAACTAAAAAAAAATTTTCAAAAGTAAACAAAAAAGTTTTAAAACATAAATGAGTGGAAATAAGCAAGAGCTAAAGAAGAAGTTTTCATTAGCCATGAAAAATCCCTTCTTAAATCCGATTTGAAAAATAAATAGCAAAGATGGGTTATTTAGTTACTTTCCCTAGTGCCTACCACTTGTCTTATAGTACAAACATTTACTGAGATGACTTGTTCCAGTTTCCCGCTTCTGGAATTTTATTATATAATAACCTCTGAAACATATATATGTGTATTTGCATATATACACAGAAAATCTCTGATGGACACGTAAGAAATTAATAACAGTTGTCAAGGGGAAGGGCTCTTAAAATGGTTGGATGAAGGAACAGAAATCCCAGAAGAAATTTCTACTATTTATCTTTTTATATTACATGATTTTCAAATTCTCATTAGATATTCTAAAAAGTAAATAAGCAAAAAGATTCTTTTAAGGGAATGGCAAAATAAAATGTGGTTATATATTTTGGTCAAATAAAGGCTGAGGGAGAATTTGATAATAGTGTTAAGTAGGCCAAGAAACATGAAGAAAAACACTATTTGAATGTGGCAAAAAAAAAGTGCCAGATTATAGAAGGTGCTTTCTCACAAGCAGAGAAATAAATCTGCCCTCTTTCCTGTTGTTTTTGGTTAAGGATGATTAGAAGCTCCTATGAAGGGGCTAATGCCCACATCAAGTTAATTGCTCATGTCTTGATATCAAATACTAGAAATCACCCAGGGCCCAGGAAAAAAATAGTGGTAGGCTGCAGTTGCTATTACAGTGCTTGGTGGATACAAATACTTGTACTGGATTGGTGGTTTCTAGTGGATGACTTAATTTATTGCAATATAGAACTCTGTTCGATGGGACAGTGCTCCTCCATGAATAAGAAATCAGTCTTTCTCAATTTTCACTCATCACCATCTGCAAACATTGCTCTTCTCTGTCACAGATTACCCATCTTCACCTGTGTCCTAGAGAATGAAATGCTTTATTTTTCCTCTTCCTGGGCAGAGAACAATCCTTTTGTTTGTTAAGAGGTGGGTTCTTGCTATGTTGCCCCCAGGCTGGCCTCAAGCAATTCTCTTGCCTCAGCCTCCATGAAGCCAGGGCTACATGTATGCAAACGAAACAGAACGCTGAGCCCAACTAAAGAGAACACTCCTTTTACAGGCTCACTGTATTTAGGTGGAGGTCATGATTTTGCATTCTCACCAAAAGGATATAGGTCCTCCACTTCCAGACTTGGTCAGGAAACCTTGCACACTGCCTGTGTCCCCTTCTGTTGTAACTCAGGAGGCCATGCATTTAAGACATCAACATTCCAAGATGGAAAAGACATGGGTTCCTGATTGACTACTTGAAGATGATCTGTTAAGAAATAATTGCCTGAACCACATTTGCCTTCACCATGTGAAATAAACATGTATTAAGTTATATCACCTGGATTTAAGGAGGGTTTGTTACAGTATCTAGCATTGAATACCCTAATTCATTGCTACATTGGCACACTGGTGATACCTATGGATTAGTGATGAGTCTACTCAATGTGAGCCCTCTCCATTTCTCGTTGTCTATTTACCCTACCTACTAACTATTATTTTTCACATACTATTTATTGATGACAACACCAGTTTTTAATTATCCCATGTACCTCTTGATTTTTTCCTTCAGCCCAACTTCCCAATGAGGAAGCTGACATCATGTATCTTATATAGATAAAATCCCACATAAGGACTTAATATAGAATTTCTATATATGGAGGATCTGTCCATGAAGGAATCATATCTAGAAGGGCTCTCAATTAGACATACATTTGCCCCCTAAAGTCTGTATTAGGTCAGTTCTTGAAAACTACTTTTTCTATTCTATAAATCTAAATTTTTACATAAAAATTTACTATTTTCCTTAATTTATATGTCATGGATGGAAAACAAGATTTTTTAATTCAAAATCAAACTGGAATATGTGATTTATATTGTGCAGAAGGATCCTGATATCAAGCCTAGACCCAAAGGGAAAGAACGTCATGATAGATTGGGGTAATTACTGTAATGAACATGGGAAGGAAAAGTAGTTGCATATTTCCCTGACTTAAATCATTTCTTTTTTATATACAGTGGATATCTCAGTACTTTTAGTTAATTTCTATGCTTTGAGACACCAACAATTGATCCACCCATCTAACTAACATTTCTGAGATCTTAATCTGAGCCAAGGAATATGCTGTCTGCTGAAAAGATAGTGAAAAATAAGGTCTCAGTCTGTCCTGAAGGAGTTTATAGAGGAAGACTTAACTTACTCCAATTAGTAACTGACACCAGATAATTGGAAAGGCAAATGGGTCGTTTGCTTTATTGTATACTTGAGGGATAGAAGGCAGAGAGAAAAACATCTTCAAAGAGTTGGACAGTTTTATTATTATTGATTTTGGAGTAACCACCAATCAAAGGGCAGGCTTAGCAGTCATAAATGATCACCTCCTTAGATGACTACAAGAGTTGGATGCAAAAGTTTTCCCTAACCTCTCAGTTCTATTTTCATTTTATGAAGAGACAGGTTAATCAGATAACATGTTCTTGTACATTCATAACAGGGATAATTTAATAATTCTAGTAAACTACCTGCTAAGCAAAACCTAAGGTCATAAGTTTTTGAACCCAGGGAAGGATTTAATGACTTAGGCAACTTTCTTTCCTGGAAATACATGCAAGATGGATGATGAATGGTACTGAATTATAATATATGATGTCGATCATGAATTTAAAGTCTCTAAGAAATGGGGAGAAACAATTAGCAAAAGGGCATTCTTGAACTTACCTAACCAAAAATCCATCTCTGACTCCCAAAGCACTCATTTCGGCAGTCAGGCCACAAGACATATCTTTAATTTCTGCACAATGTAGTTTTTGCTAGTTCTAATAGGAACGTGATCTTAATGGATATCTCATGTTTCTCATACAGTGTGGTTGAGAAATTTTATGAGAGAGAGTCAATAAAAAAGACCACTCTTTTTATATAGTATTCTTTGTGTCTGATTACTCTTGCCATAGTCTTAGTGTCCTCATAAAGGGACACTTCAAGGACTCTATGCAAGGACAGGTACAGTGAATTTTAGCAGTCAGAGTGAACCAGTGGATAATCACCTGTGAAAAGGCAAGTGAATAGGGGAGTTATTTCTAGTGTTGGCATCACCACAATGAATGACCTTGATTGAGTCATTTAGTCTCTCTGAACCTCAGTTTTTTCATCTGTGAAATGAGGGAAAAACATATCTGCCCTTTCAGGACACTTTCTCAGGATTGCTGGAGAATTAAACAGATCATTGCTGCAAGCTTAAGTGCATTGAGTCCATGAGACGAAAAGGAAAGAAGACGTCATCTAAGTACACAGTATTCTTTTCATCATTATTAATTTTCAAAGGTGAAGATAACTGTGAAAGAACCACGGAAACAGACTGTTGTCTTGGAAACAAAGTAAAGGTTCAACCAGCATCCCTACATTAGAAAGAGAGCTGCCACCTTGGTATCTACTTTTCACATCTGCTCAAAGACAGAAAGGACCCAGACATTCTTTCTACTTTCTCAAAGTTCCTTAGCTGGAATATTTTCTTGGTCACTTTGTCTTTTTATTTTCTTTGTCTTCTTTAACAAAATGATATCAGCTGTTTTTTTGGGTTTTGTTATTGCATAGTTTAGTGTAGGTATGGTATATATAATCTTCTTTCCTTTTGGCTAATAGTAAGAGAGTAAGGGAGGGAAAGCAGAGAGGAAAAGAGAGACAAATATATTAAGAATAAACCCACATGGCTAAAAGAACTGATTTCTATAGACAAAGCAATTTTATAACCTAAAATACTATATAATACAAATAAACTTAAAAGTGAGTTTGCCCTAAAGAAGATTGAATGAAAGAGGACTGTTGTGGTTTTCTAGATAATGTCCTGTATTTCCCTACTCCAATGAGACATTTATTTCTAAAAGAGCTTTATCTCCCAGAAATGATAAAATCAATAATTTTTCTCTCTCCATAGTTCCTTAAAATAAAAATGGCCTTATTTCTTTTCATTCTTCTCTCTACCTCCACTCTTTATCATGGCCAACCTAGGGGAAAATAGCATTGTGTAATTACTTAGAAATAAGTAGAAATCACTTGATGATTTATGATTTTCAGGTTCCCAGTATGAAAAATGTGAATTTAGAACCAATAATCTCTTTTTCTTTAGTTTTAACTACAGTTCTTTGATTTTAGACCTTGCTGTTAGAGCACAGCTTCTTGCTAATAATTTTTGAACTAGAGATCAGACTGTTACTTATCTTGTTCAGTATAACCCTTTAATGATCACACTTCTCCATGGTCCTTTTTCAAACCATTTTCATCTCATGTACGTTTTACAGTTGATATCCTAACTTTTCAGTACTTTCACCTGTGAAGGTGCGAGACAGGAACAATGAAAAATTTCGCCTTTTTACTTTGTATTTTTATTTTTTCAAGAATTTAATATTTTTTAATTAAAAAACAGCCTGGGCATAGTGGCTCATGCCTGTATTTCTAGCACATTGAAAGGCTGAGGTGGGTGCATCGCTTGAGCCCAGGAGTTCAAGACAGTCTGGGCAATATGGCAAGACACTGTACCTATAATAATAATAAAAGAATACATTTCCAGAAATGTACCATCTTTAGTTTACTTTTCATACTATTAATTATAAAAAATGCATTAAGGGAATATTGGGAGGTGTAGAATTTATCTATTACCTTGATTGTGGTGATGGTATAATGGGTGTTTGCATATGTCCAAATTCATCAGATTGCACATGCTAAATATATGCAGTTCTTTGTATATCAATTATACCTAAGTAAGGATGTTAAAAAAAATGCATCAAGGTAAAAATTTAATTCGTATTTACAGAAACTTTCTTTTTCAACCCTGGAGATACTTTCAAATTTAATTATTTGTAGAGCAGCTAAAATCATAAGAAAACTGCTGTCATGGTATAAATGAGACACATTGTGAATTATGCTCCTTGAAAATGCTTCATGCACATATGGGTTCAAGAGTCAACTGGGAGGTCAGAGCCTTCTGAACATCCTCAGTGCATGATGGGACCCATTTGTCTAAGTCTATGTGATATAAGATGTAATACTCATTTCTATTCCCTTCAATTATTTTAAATGCCCCCAGGCTGGAATGAGAGAATTGGAGGTGGAAGAAGGACATCAAACTCAGTAAGAATAATATTTTTTTAAAGTCAAATTTTTCTTATAAGATAGAAGCCAAAAATCTGAGTATAATATTATTTCAAAGAATTTTGAAGAATATTAAATATAATGTGATAGGATGTTTCAAAAATAATGGCATAATCCCCCCCTCCTGCATCCTCGTCCCTGGGTCACCCACTTCAGTACTGACTCAGCTTCAGCATGTAACTTAACTTGTTCCAGCTGCCCAGTGAGATAACAGCAAAGGAGCCTGACCTGTCTTGCTGCTGTTGGAACCCAGTTGCCCTGGACTAGCCTGTCAGATCCTAATGATATTATACATGAACCAAGTGCCCCCATCGCGCAAGTCAACCACCAAAGATGTAAGTGAGGCTTCAGCTGACAAGACCCCACCCTGCTGATTCATCAGTTAACTGAAGCTGTATGAATGAACCTGGGAGAAACCAGGACAAAAACGTTCCCAGTTAAACCCACCCCAAAATGTCAAGTGATTGCTATCTTAAGCCAAATAAGGGAGAGGTGGCTTATAATGCAACAAAAGCTAACTTACACAATAAAACAGTATGGCCACTTAGGTTTATCCCTCAGAATGCAAGTTCAGTTCAATATCAGAAAATCATTACTATGATTCACTACATTGGTTAAATCAAGGAAGAAAATCATACTATCATTTTATTAGATATAGGGAATAAGAACCATCCAATGAAGCTCAAAACGTTTTGGACAGGATATATTTTATAAACATAGATCCAGATAAAAATTATCTTTTTTGACAAAAACCATATACCAAAATTATGTGGCATATGTACAACACTAACTAAAATTACCATGCTAATATTTTTTTAAAATCTTATTACTTCCCTGAAGGGGAGAAACAAAATAAAGATTTTCAAAATACTGTCTCTGTTTAACATTATCTGTTGGAGTTGGCCAACATAAGATGGAGAGGGAGAGACAGAGAAAGAGGGAGGGATAAGACATCAAAGAATATACATTAAAATGTCATTTTATAGATGTTTTGATCATTCGCTTATTTGGAAACCCAAGAAAACAAGTTATTAAATCTGATTAAAAAAAATCTTAACATGGTGACTAAAGATCCATATACTGAAATCAATAATATTTTCCAATAGCATCAATAACCAGATAGAATATAAGATACATTTGTAATATCAACAAAAACTATAGAGAATATAGAGCTTCCTATAACAAATAGTACAGAACATCTTCCTAGCAAAAACTTTAACTCTCTATGAAAGGACACACGCGTAAAGGAAATATACACTAGTTATGGATGAGATGACGTAACACTAATAATATCAATCTCCTTATATTAATCTATAAGTTAAATGCAATTCCAATACAAATCCAACCTTTTTTTAAGGACAGCATGAAAAAGCGATTTTGAAATTAATTCTGGAAGAATGAAGTTCTCCATACAACTAAGGCAGTTTGGGAAAGCAAAACCAAGACAGAGAACTTGCCCTGCCGGATATTAAAATATATTAGGAGCCAAGTGTGATAGCTTGTGCCTGTAATCCCAGCAATTTGGGCATCCAGGACAGGAGAATTCAGGCCAGGAGTTGAAGAACAGCCCGGGCAGCATAGCAAGACCCAGTCTCTACAGAAAAAAAAATACACAAATTATCCAGGCAGGGTGTTGTGTGGGCCTGTAGTCCCAACTACTTGGGAGACTGAGGGTGGAGGATAACTTGAGTTCAGAAGGTAAAGGCTGCAGTGAACCAAGATGGTATCACTGCACTACAGCCTGGCAACATAGTGAGACCTCATCTCAAAAGAAAAAACACACATAAGGAAGTCACGATGATTAAAAACATTGCGATGCTGTTGTGAGAAATGGAAAATGCAGCTAAACAGATGGTCTAGAAGTAGAACCATATAAAGATAGGAAGTACACGAAAGAGGTAGCATCATAGTCCTGTTGAGAACGTTGAATTATCAACTTTGGGGAAAGAGGTTCATTACACAAAGAGACACAGAACTGAATCCTAACCTAACGATATAACTTATATTGCGCTCTCTTATAAAGCTTGCTGAATTTTCACAAAGAAATCTTATGAGACATAAACTAATATCCTAGTTTACAGGTGAGAAAACTGAAGCATGAGAGTAGAATGACTAACCTAAGAAATATGTGGCAGAGCTGAGACTTAAACCCATACGGTTTATCATTCTACTAAATACTATAAATACAATCCTGCACACTGTCCAAAACTAAAATTCAATGAGTTTAATATCTAAATGTCAAAGACAAAATTTAGAGAGAATAAAAAACTACAGAACAACATCTTTGTGATTTCAGAGTAAGGAATAAAATAGATTTTTAAAAAACAAACAAAAACATGTATACGCAAAATGGATGAATTTGGCTACATTAAAATTATGGATTTATGTACAACAAATGAAGCCAAAGTCAGATTTAAAAAGACATGACCTGTAGACGATATATACAATATCTAAAAATCAATAATGCATTTATATGTGAACATAAATGAACACCTACAAATCTAATTGAAAACACAGAACATTTATTAGGAAAATGGGCACAGGTCATGGATGAGCAGTTCATAGATGGGAAAACACAAATGGCAATATTGTATATAAAGACTCAATCTCATTAGAATCACAAAAATGTGGAATTAAAACAAAAATTACCTGTGAATTTCTATATGCCAGATTTCCAAAGGTTAAAATGTGAACTAATATTATTCACTGGTTAAGGATACGGTTAAAGAGAAACTGCTGGTGAGAGATAAATGGTGAAGCTATTCTGGGGAATAATCTGTGAATTAAAGTATGTATACAACTTCTACCTTAGCCATTCTATATCTGAGTATAAACTAGAGAGAAACTACGCCCTGTTCCTCAAGGGGACATGTAAAAAAGAGTTGATTATTGCTTTCTAATGGAAATGAAGTGTTGAGAATAGCCTACGTTCTCATCACTAGGGTAATGGATAAGTAAAACTTGGTATTAACTTATGTGAAAATGTGAGATGGTGCCAGAAGCAATAAATTAAATTCATATGGAGCAACAGAGATATATCTTAAAACTATAATTATGTCATGAAAAATTAAGACCTAGGATGTGATTTGTAGTCAATACTATTTGGTACAAATTAGTAATCACAAAACAATCCAGTTAGTTTTTCAAAAATCTATACAAAATAACTATTAAAGATGAGTTGGGAAATTGCATGTCAAATGACTCAAAGAATGCAATAACGCTACATAGCAGAGAAAAAAGGAATTAAGCTGGCAGAGGAATGTGAAGACCAAAAAAAAGAAAAAACCCTATAAAATATTGGGGAATAGAGGGATCATATACATTGTTTTTAGGGTACATTAACTAAGGTATATGGTACATAATCCATTTTGTCTAAGTATCCTAAAAACAAACGAAAGATACACAATATGTTAAGACTTAAAAGCTTTATAAAAATGTTTAACATGATTGCAGAACACAGGAGAAATACGTAATATATAACCTCTCAATTTAAACTGCTGCAATACTGATTAAATATATCATCATTGTTCTCATGTCACCCATGCAAAGAAAGCAAATAGAAATCAGCTTTTAAGATAGAGACTGGTTTTTTAATTGTTTTAGAATCATTTAGTTAGCATGCCAAGTAAATAATAGTCCATCTGTATCCAAAACACATAAAAAGTTCTAACCCTTAAAATTCTAGGCTCTAGAGTAGGGGTGTGTGTGTAGGAGTGTGTTTGTGAGTGTGTTGTTTAATAAACTCACAGGTACATACTATACCTTACTACAGTCTTAACAACTCTTGAACAAGTCAAACTGAAGGTCAAGAATAAACAGGTAGATGCTGCTTGAATGACACTCCAAAGTATCTTAATAGTCTGCAGATCTGGCTAGACAATCATGTTTTGCTTTCAGAAATAATATATGTTTATTTTCTCATAAAAGTTGTTGAAAGACTAAATCTTAGAAGCATTTGTAATTAATAGACTACATGACACAATAGTAATCTAAGAGTTTATAGAACAAGTTCATTCAGGTGTCTGGGGCAAGTTGACTGTTAGTTCTAAATATTAAACTTATTTAACTTAGATTTTCTGTAACTCAAATTTTTAACTACAAAATGGAGGTATATACTTCAATAACATAAAAAAATCTACAAATTTGGACTTTGGGTTCCAAATTCTTTCTCCAAATGATAAAAAGTTTTAACCCAGACATTAGGGTTGTCTAAAATTTTTCATTTTCTGTATTCATACACAATCTTTCAGCTTGCAATTTGGATAACTGTCATTTTTTTAAATTGTGCAAAAAGCTAATGCTTTTTTACCAAAAGACAAAACAAATTCCCGTGGACTTGAAGTAATAACAAGGCAATGCCATGTATTGGAAGTATGTGCTTCATGGTAGACAATAATCTGGAGGTTAGGTTAAGAACAGGGTGGTCTGGTTGAAGTGAATAAATTATTTCAAATGTACATATAACATTAACTCACTTTGTAATAAAGTCTTTGTCGTTTCATATAAAAATTAGTTTTTTGTTTTTCTCAGTTTAAGCTCAAGGAAATCCCCATACATTTTATCTCCACAGGGTAAATAAAAAAAAGTTCTTAGACAAGTTCTTATGAAACATGTAGAAAATTAAAAACACACACAAATGTATAGTCTAAGGAAAGTTCAACAAATAGAAACTTAAGAGGCCTTCACTGATATTACAAAGCTTAGAAAAATACATTATTCCTAAATAAAAAGATAAATGGAAGCAAAAAAGATCAAAGCTAAAATAAAAATTTAAAAATAACAAAAATACTAGTTAACACAAAATTAAAAACTCATTAATTGTGGTATATTACCAAAAGCCTCATAAAATATTTCACATATATTACAAAACAAAACAAAGAAACAAAAACAAAAAGATTTCTCTCTTCAAATTATTCTACATATATCTTCTTTTTTTTCTTTTTTTTTTTAGACTGAGTCTTGCTCTTTCACCAGGCTGAAGTGCAGTGGTGCAATCTTGGCTCACTGCAACCTCCACCTACCAGGTTGAAGCGATTCTCCTGCCTCAGCCTCCTGAGTAGCTGGGACTACAGGTGTGCACCACCACACCCAGCTAATTTTTGTACTTTTAGTAGAGATGGGGTTTCACCATGTTGGCCAGGATGGTCTTGATCTCTTGACCTCATGATCCGCCCACCTCGGCCTCCCAGAGTGCTGGGATTACAGGCGTGAGCCATTGTGCCCAGCCTACATACATCTTATTGTTAAACTAGTAGGAAGAAAAATTCTCTTTAAACAACCGAGTTATACCTATTAATATTTGTACTTCTCAGATGGATCTTGTTGTATAATATGTATGATTAAAATAACTTGTCTGTTAATTATTCATATTTTAGCATCTGTCATTAACTCTTATTTAATTACATTGTCACCCCTGGCTAACTCCTAAATAAAAACAAATGTAAATGTAATATACATCCCATCATTAATTTTAGAGCTCTAAGACTTAGGAAAACTCAACCTGGAGAATAAACTTTAGTTTTACTAAATGAAGAAAACTATTTTCCAGCTTTTTAAATGAGGGGTTATTCGATCTGAGTAGAGCAGGCATCACAAAAATGTAAACAAAATGATCTTTGCCAGGTTCTAATGCCAGAAATACTGTGAATGTTGCACTGGATCTTGTAAAAATAGCCACAGCCTGGCGCTTGCAGGGCTGGGTCGTGGTGTGTTAAACAATAATACCTAGCCTTGATGGAACTTATTTGGGCCAAAAAGCTTTCACCTGCACTATTCTTTTAACCTCACTGCATTGTTATGGGAAATGTGTTTATTTTTTGAAATGACATTCAAATATATCCTTAAAAGAACACTTTCAGTCTCTCTATAAGCTTCTTCTCTCTTTCAGCCAACACATTACCTTTTAAAAATCAATAGTAGACTTCTCTTTCTTTATATCATCACATTTCAAATCTGATGTAGCTAACAGATGTTAATATAATTTTTTTCAAGAATACTCTCCTTCTGAACATCTATGCCCTCATCTTTATCCTGCCTATTCAGGGCAAAGGTTATCTTTCCTTTTTTTATATAATAATATCAAGATTATGTACTTCATTCAATTTTAGTTTTAAGTGGTGTCTAAGTGCATAAATTAATGTCTGTGCAAAGAATAGCTTGTATTATTTGCCAGACGGTTGGAAATTCTCATGCTTTTAAAACAACTGATTTCATGCCCTCCAATCAGTCCAAATATACAGAAAGAGAACTTTAGAGTGATGTGACTTTTCTGCAACACTTTCCAGGCTGCTGTTCACATGTCAGTCCCGTGTTTCATTCTTAAACTGTTGTTGTTGTTTAATCTATAAAATCTCTCTTAAAGGTCCCCAAACTGCTTGTAATTTGATCTTTTACTTTTGAGGACACATTGTTTCCAAATTGCCATCTCTAACAATATTTCCCTTCTAGTAGACTTTCAGATTATCTTAACCAATAATTGCCTTACTTTTCAACCTCTATTTTGGCATTCTTGAATTAGCTCTTCTATCTGTATCCATTATTGCTCCAATTATTTTGTTTTGCCTTTTTCCTGGAAGTAAGTTCATGCTATTTTTGACAAGGACATATTTGACTTCTGTAAAGATACCGATTTGAGAATTTTAGAAATGGGTGTGTGTCACACACACCTCTAATTAAATGTGTGACCTTGGATAAAAGCACCATAACTTTCCAGATGCTCTCTTTGCTCACCTCCAGAGTTGATTAAAAGTATGAACATCTTGATGTTTAGGCTTTTCAGTCTTAGTATGGTCAATGAAACACTCAAAAGTCCATCATCCTGTCTTTATTTGTATCATTAGTCAGTTTGTTTAAAATAAATTACGGTTTATGAAGCCAGAGATTTTCTTTTTCTCTGGCATCCAATCACTGGAAATATTTCTCATGGATCTATTTTAAGAAGGCCTATGAGTAACTTGACCTTTTACGACTTCCCATTTTGTTATCTTAACAACATGGTTTCCCCATAACTTTCAGAGAAAACTTTTCACCTTTTCCTGGTTCTCCTTTTGACCTCTAGAGAACTTAGCACTTCCAAAAGACATCATACTAATGTTATTATTATCACATGCCCTCCAAAAACCTTCAACCTCTTTCTGCCTATTTATTAAGTTAATATTTTATCAAAAGTTGTCTGAGTATTTTATGCCCAGCTCTGTGTCAGATATTTTACATGCCCTGTAATAAAAAGCTGAGAGATTCATTGAGAATTAATTTCCTAGTACATTTTCACTTTGATACTTTCCTCATTAATGAGTCATCAATTGTGTCTTGCCTATAGAAATAGATAAAACTGAGAAAAGATATGTAAAAGAACTAGCACAGTATCACAGATATAACAAGCATTCAATGGATGATCGCTGTTATTCTTATTATGATCATCACCTTAGCTCATGTGTTTTCTGACTTCATACTGGACTCTACTCTTACCTCTATTTCTTATTAGATCCTCACAGCAACACTTGAGGAAAATTGAGTTTGTCCCTATTTTACTGATTGTGATATGGAAGCCTAGAGCATTTAAGTAAATTGACGGAAGTCAAGAGTCAAGAACCCAGCCTGAATTTGTCACAACCACTTGCCCATACTCTACTGTGGCAATACCACTGGTCATGCATCCAGTTTCACCAAGGTCTTATCAGTGCTCCAGTGCTCTCTTTTCTTTTCTTTCTTCATTTTGTTTTGTTTTGTTTGTTTTGTTTTCAGATAGAATCTCATACTGCTGCCCTGTAGTGCAGAGGTGCAATCATAGCTCCTGGGCCCAAGTGATCTTCCTACCTCCAGAGTAGCTGGGAAGTTGGTACCACCACACCTGGTACCCCTCCAAAAAAAAAATAGCCAAAATAGATAACCTCAGCCAACCTATTTTTTGAGGGTATCTTTTTCTTGACTCTGCCATCCTTGGCCCCCAATTTAAGTTCACTTCTATTTTCCTAGTCTTGGTGAAGAGAGTAGAAGGTGGAAATTGAAGTTAAAGGAGGGAACTCTGATGTTATTCAAATATTGACTTTATCTTAACTTCCAGCCTCTGCCTGCTCCATTTCTGCTCAGTCACACACAGAACATTCACTGTTTCTACCACGTGCTCTGCCCTGCCTTTTCTTTGTCTTTGTGCCATTGCTTTATCTCTAATTGGAATGACACTCTTTCGTCCTTGGTCTCTCACCAATCCCTATTTCATAGTCATCATTAAAATCCAAATCTCCCTTTGATGCCCAATTCAAATGCCAGTTCTACCCTGAAGCTTTCTGGGTCTACCAAATAAGTACTAACTACTGGTCTCTCTATGCTTCTATAATGGCCATCCCACGAGAATGACAAGTGATTTTACAGCTGACAATATATATCTTATCAGCCCTTCCAAATTCTTTCTCCATCCATCTTGTGCCCTGGATGTCTCTCACATGGCCTAACTTGATGGATGTCCTTGCCTTCTAGCTTCTCATTGGGTTCACTAATGGAGAACACCCATGGGAGATTAGAGAAAAGGTGAAAGAAGAGTGAGATCAGGGTGTTTATTCCTTTGGTTTCCTGCCTGCCAAGTTGCTGAGGGATGGATGGCTGCATCTCTCAACTTAAGGCCACAGCCTCTATGGGGAGGCCCCCACTCTCCAGTAATGCCTTTCTTCTCCTTCCCTGCCAGTCCAAGAGTGATAAAAAGTGGCCAAGCTTTTACTAACCCACTAATGCTACACTATCTCTGTTTCCCTACATCCTGCTCAAATTGTCCTTTTCAGGGTACTACAGACTTCCTGCCAAAATCTTGTTTGATGAACTTCTTAATATATTTCTTCTAAGCTGCTAATTTTACAAATGACATTATTACCTTTATGTGAAATGTATCTTCAGGATGAGTTAATACATTCTGAATGATGATAATGGTAACAGCTAGCATTTGTTGAACACGTACTATGTTTCAGGTACTCTCCTAAATGCACTAATCTAATGTAATTATCCCTATAAGCTAAGCAAGGCACAAAAATGGTGAGAAGGTACCAGAAGTAACTTGCTCAAGGTCACTCTAGGGGCTGAGTGGAGTTTAAGGGTCAGGTCTGCTCCAAGCTTAAAGCTTAAGCTTTAGATCTAAACTGGCGATTCTTAAACTTGCGTAGGCATTGAAGTCACCTGAAGCATTTGTTAAAACACAGACATTGGGGCTCAATCCCAGAGTCCCTGACTCTTTCTGTCTAGGGCAAGGCCCAAGAATTTAATTCCCTGGTGAGGCTGAAGTGCTGGTCTGGGTACTACACTTTGAGAACTAGTAGAACAAGCAGTACTGCTTCCCATACACAATAACTAAAGAAGCCGCTCAACAGTATAAGGAACAAAACTTTTAGGGCTCATTTCCAGCTGATTTCCCAGCTGGAAGTCAAAAGAACAATGAGATATTATCGTCTATATGTAGGCAATAAAACGTAATTCAATTCAGCCAGTGTCCTAGGAGCAACGACTATGTGTTGGAGTAATTTGCTCAGGATAACTGTCAAACAGAAATACACTGCACTCAAGAATTCTTTCTGATCATCCAAACACTTAGGCAAACAAATAACCGTGATACAATATGATAGCTGTTGTAATAGAGCACATACATACATTTACATGCACACACAATCGGTGGAGCGCAGTTGAAGAGGAAATAAATTCTTTATGAGGAGGTAATAAATGCAATCGCAAGCAGTCAATAATGGGACTAAGAATTCAAGAAAGAAGAGTTATTTTCTAGGAAAACAAGTGGAGATAGGCATTTTAAGGAGAAAAAAAAAAACCCTTCAGCCTGCACACAAAGGGAAATGAAAAATAATGTAGCAAGATTCTTGTATCCAGTGTTCACCAGCTACAAGGGTGAGTGAATACCCTGCCCCTCTCTAAAGTGGAAAGCAAACCTCCCTACTACTTATTGAACATCTCCTAAATGCTAGACGTTGAGCTCAAAATCAGGCCACATTGATGACGCAGGTGCCATGCTTGCCCTGCAGGTACTTGCATTTTAGATGACGCACATCAACTAGGCAGACTGAATGGAAGTTAATATATTGAGTTACAATTTATCTCAAGCAAAATCTATTCATGAAAGTGATCCAGGAGTCAAATGACCTAAGACTTCACCTGAAAATCATATGTTCATTTTATGAAATGGTAGGTAAAAATTATTTTATATGCCAATACAGGCTTGACATAGAAGACACAAAATTCTTCCATTCATACTATCTGATCCAGCCCATAAACATGTTACTTTTTACCAGAAGAAACTTTCCCTTCCTTCCTAAGAAGCTAGAAGTAAAGGGCAGGCATGGGAATACTTTCATTAAAAAAGCAGAACCTCAATGCAACGGCTCAGCACAGCTCCAATTCACATCCTTCGGAATGGCTTCCAAACTAAGTAATTTAACAAACTGATGAAGAAAAAATAGCCCATTAATCTCATGCTGCATGTTATAATTTAACTCGGGTTTAGCATAGGAAAATATTATTTGCATTGATTAGAAATATGCTTTATGGGTGCATTTATTATAGACTCAAAACATTTTAAAATTATTGGCTGGGCTGACATAATGAACTACATAAGAGTACTACTAGATGGCATCTCAATGTCGTCTGCGCCTCATGTCATATTGGGCTAGGAATAAATATATATTTTTACTCAATGGGCAATTTTATTCCAAACAGCAAAACATGTTCATTTCCACTCAGTTGTTGTAATCATGAAGCTATCAGCTAAATATTATTTGGATAACTTAGATGCAAGCAAATTCTTGCATTTACAATTCAAATATTCTTATGCCATTTTCCCACTTTGCTTAACCTAATATAATGGCCTGATCAATCTGATTAGGAAGATTTTTTAAAATTAATTTGCTCAAATGCTCTAAGGTAGATTCTGAAGGACTAAAATTGTGGTCTTTGGTATCCAACAGAAAGGGTTCAGACTTATCTCTTACTAGCTGTGTGACCTTGGCCAAATGACAGTATCTTTGAGCTTCACTTTCCTAATTTGTAAAATGAAAATAATAATAGAATTCGAGTTGTAAAGTTGAGGAAAAAAATAAGTTTTGTAACGTGTTTACCGTATGGCAGAAAAGAGCAGTTGTTCTGATGGTCATTATTACAAGTGTGGTTGCTAAGATTACTGACAACCTATTGTTTGCTCCCTGTTCAAAGAGCTAGAATTTTAAGGCAGCTTTCCATTCTTTTCCTTGATTTCACCCCTATGATTCTGTCACACACTGGCAAAAACACACTGGCATTTTTGGGGAAGGGATCTACTGAGGTGACACTTTTGGTGTATCAAGTATATAAGGCATAGAAATCTTTGAAGTCTTTCTTTAGACTATTTACTTTCCAGTAGATTGAGTGTTAATAATCATCCTGTCTCCCGCTGTGGATAGCTGTGACCTGGTTCAACTATTGGCACCTTCTGTGGTTCATAGGAAAAGAGCAGGAATCCAGAAAGAGAGGCCTTTCTTTTCTACTCCTATTGCTAAGAACTCTCTTGGATAAAGACAATCTTAAACAGATTATGAGATTGCTGCTTGTTATAGGACCAAAGCAATGTCCCAAAAAAGAGCACTGGCCTATGTTTATTACACTTAGATTTCACTTGAGATACCTTTCCATCCCCTAAAGAAAACAGATGTTTCAACACCTTCCAGGCACTGGAATAATATAGCCAGGGCATCTCTACATGATTGGTTTCCTCCCTGCCAAGTTGCTGAGGGATGGATGGCTGCATCTCTCAACTTAAGGCCACAGCTTCTATGGGGAGGCCCCCACTCTCCAGCAATGCCTTTCTTTTCCTTCCCTGCTAGACCAAGAGTGATAAAAGTGCATGTTTAATTATACTGTTCCATTCAGATGAATGTTTTTCCATCAAGGTCAGATTGACCAGTTGAAATGCTTGATTTTATCCTAAAGTCAGAATCAAGTAAAAGTTGCTGAAAGCCTACCCAGTTTACATCCTATCTTCTCTTCAAAATCTGCTCTGAGGATGCAAGTTGAAATTTTACTGAGACGTGTGTATATGTGTATATGCAATGTATATGTGTACATATTTGTATATACAAATATACACACACACATATACATACACATACACCTATAGAGGTGTATGTATATATTACGGTTACAATGTATATACTGCAATTAATTTGGCTCATTTGTTCCCATTCTAGTATTTTTAGGCTAGAAACAATAGATGACATAAATCCCTTTTCTGCCACAATATAATACCACCTAAAGAATCGTGTTTTATTAGCTAGAAATAGGATTTGCTTTCATTATTGCAGTACATTTGATAATATAAAAATATTTCTGATTATTTTTTCTTATGTGAATTTCATAGCATCTTCATCTAAAATTTACTTTAGAGATTCAGACCAAATGTCATTATCAATTTCCTAGACTGCTTAATCTGTAATTCTGCTACAGATTTTAATCTCAATGTAACAAGGGGGGAAAGCAGAGACAAATGAACTAGGTGTACTCAGGATCACTCTCTGCTATTGAAATTTCCCCAAATCTGAGAGGTTTCATCTTTACATAGAAATATTTTCACTATGGAACGTATAGTGGTTGAACTTTTGAAGAGAATTTGACTTATTGTCTAAAAGTGTTCCATTTGTCCTCTTCTAGGTTTGCACTCAAGACTGCCATTTACCTTAATGGAAGCTGTTCAGGTGCCCCCAGGAAAGAATGAACAATTTGATAGAAAATGCTAAAGGAGTGATATTAGGTTAGCATCTCATATCATCCGAAGAAAAACATATGCAGATTTTCTACTCTCTACCTTATTTCCCACCTCATTTTCAGGATGTGGGGATAAAAAATGTAGGGTCTAATGAACTTTTCAACAGCTTATAATTATTAGTGCTATTGTTAGAATATCAGAATATAACTAACAACCAAATGTAAAATGTTTGTTGATGAAATTGCTTTATTAAAAATATAAATTGGGTGGGTGTTAGTAAATGTTAAAAGGAATTGACAATATAAAAGGCACAAAAATTGATGACTGTATTTCAAATGCTGAGAGGTGTATTTGTGTGTCTTTTTCTCTTTCTCAATCTTATTCAGCACCTATATAACTAAAGGCATATATTTACAGGATGGTGGGCAAGTTTTGGATGCTCAGTTTATGTCTGGAGGAAAGAAAACAACACAAAGATAATTGCCTCAATCAGGTCAAATGTTATATAAGAGATGAGTTAGAGGCTGAATTAGGATTCATGTCATGAGTTTCTCAACAGTTATCAATAGAACCAATGACAGATACGAGAGTGTAGTGCAATATAGGCCAAGATACTTTAAAGTAATTTACTTTATATTAATATTATCTATTAAGACATCTTAGTTCAACCACACTCAGCTGCTCTGCAATAACCCCAGGGCTTCTGAGTTACAATATGTCAGAATTAGGTAAATGGTTCTGCTCATACAATATAATTCAGGCTGATCCAGTGTCCAGTCATTGCTGTTCTACCACTCAGTTGTGAGCTAGAATAAATTCCTTAATTTTTGGTCCCTCGAGGATATTGGAATAATAATAATGCTTACTTCATTTGGTCATAGTGGAGATTAAATGTTATTAAGATGATATGCCTTTCATCTAGGAAACATCAATAAATATTACTGATGCTATTGTCATCATCATCATCATTATCATCATCATCAAGGTCATACCAGAAAGAGGACACATTACCACATGAAATCTCAACTTCATCCCTGGGCCATGCACACCTTTCTCTTCAAAGACTTATATGCCAGATTCTAACACTGTCAGATGACAGAAAATATAAGTCTTTAGGCTTTGTTCTGTAGCTAATTTTTGCATCTTTCCATTTGAGTTCCGGTTTAGCATAGTTTTGTCCCACACAACAGAAGCTGATCTCCAAAAAGAAGAATGATGTAGCCTCAAGTGACAAAGACACTGAGTGAAGTCTTTCACATCCTGGGATGCCTGTGGCCCAGCACAGAGGGCTGCTGGGTTGCCAACACAGAGTTTACTCCTCATGTGTCTGTAATTGGGTAAAGAGAGGTGAAGCTTAGCGTGTGATATGTAAAACGGGCAGCTACAAATACAATTCTAAAACAAGCAGAATTGGCTTCAATTCTTCCTTCTTTTTCCCCACTCTCAGATGCTCAGGAAGTTTTCCTACTCTTGTCCCTGACAGGAATATATTATACCTTCCTGGATATGTAGGTGGATATCAAGAAAGTGCTTATTTGCAAGCAATAGGAGCCAGATATAGCTGATTTGAGCAGAAAATAATTTTTGAAAGGTTATTGATTAAGTTTCAGTAACCGGAAGCAGACTAAAGAACCAGAACCAAGGGCACACTATCAAAATTATAGAATCATGTAAAATTGAAGTGTATGTGCAGGCCTGCCTCGCTGACCCCACAGGAGCAGGATACGGGATGCTGACCCAGGCACTGCTGCCTCCTCTATTACTCCTGGAAGGGCTTCTCCGAGGTCCTTGCTTCCTCATATCATTCATCTCTAATTCAAAATCTAGGACGTGAGTGTAATTGGCCAATTCTAGGTCATCTGACTGTCTTCCAGTTGCAAGGAAGACTGATAAAGAAAGTCAAGTTTACTTTACATTGTTTACATATACACGTGTCTGGTATTTTCAGGTTACACAGTGGGAGAAAGGCACTGTCACTTATCAAGACCCATAAAGTGAAAAGTTCCCCAAATATATAAAGGAATTTCAAATCAGATGTTTGGAAGTTAAAAACAACAACAAATTCAGAGGTAGAATGATAGACATTTTGTAATTAAAAAATATGTTTGGAGTAATTCTGACCTGAGTTCATATGTTAAGCAAAGTACTCAATCTTGCTGATCCTCAATGTCCTCTGAAAAAGAATTTGGAAGATAATATCTATATAAAATAGTGTAGTATAGATTAAATGAGATTATACATACAAAGTGCTTAGCACATCCTAAGCACTTTACTAAACTGTTTATTATTCTTCTTATTGTTGTTACTGACCACTTAAATGAGTGCAAGAATTAACAGAGTCATGATATATGTAACACAGTGCTAAACGTCACATTTACCATCTCAGCTAAGCATGTGTTGATTCAACAAATATTCTATATATCAGACAATAATTCATTAGTATTTTTTTTACAGAAAAAAAATCATGAGGAATATGAAGCATAAACAATGGACCTAAAGTCACTCAATTAAGACATAATGGAGGTGAGATTCCAACCCAGAATTATTGAGCTTGAGAAACTCCACTCTTTTTTTAATTATGATTATTCTTTAAGTTCTAGGGTATATGTGCATAATGTGCAAGTTTGTTACATGTGCCATGTTGGTTTTCTGCACCCATCAACTCGCCATTTATATTAGGTATTTCTCCTAATGCTATCCCTACCCCAGCCCCTCACTCCCGAATAGGCCCCGGTGTGTGGGTGTGTGATGCTCCCCTTCCTGTGTCCATGTGTTCTCATTGTTTAACTCTCACTTATGGTGACAACATGTGGGACTACACTCTTAACTATAACAATGTAGTACCCTTCAGATCGAATGTACAACATGGTGACTATAGTTAATAATACAGCACTGTTTACTTGAAATTTGCCAAGACAGAAAATCTTAGTGTCCTCACCATACACACACACACACACACACACACACACAATGGTAACTATGTGTGGCAATAGATGTGCTAATTACTTAGTTTGTGGTAAACATTCCACAATGTATACATATATCAAATCATCTTGTGGTACATGTTGAATATATACAAATTTTAACTGTCAATTATATGTCAATAAAGCCGGAAAGAAACTCAAACTAACTTGAAAACAAAATATAGCATCCCTCAATGTGTTAATAATTATAAAATACTTAATAGATTGGAGACCTTCAATAAGTGATATTTCTTTTAACTATAACTACTATTAGTTACTAGTTGTGTGCCATAGTCTACTTCTAATGACAAGGATGTAAGATAGGGGTTGCTGCTATATAACTTCAGAGCCCCTGTGGGCATTTGTGGGGTAAACACAGCAGGAAATGAGGTCTCTCAATTTCCGACACAGAAATTCTAAGTTGGTTGGTCTTCATAATACCTCCTTTATAATAAGAAAATAATGCTTTTCCTACATTTGCACTGGGCATGGGAATCGATCCATATTTCTGGGTGCGAGGTAGAAGGCAGGACTAGGTTTTGGGGGTGGGGCTTGGATACCTGACCAAATGAAGGACTAGCTAAAACAGGTCAGGGTGGAAACATCTCCGCATAAGACACTCCCACCAGTATGCCATCTTGGTTTATCATTGCCATGGCAATACCCACAAATTACTGCCCTTTTTCATGGCAACAACCTGGACAACCCAGAAGTTACCACCTTCATCCTAGAAATGTCTGCATAAGTTGCCCCTTAATTTGCATATAATTAAAAGTGGGTCTAAGTATGACTGCAGAACTGCCTCTAAGGTACCTAAGCTGGGCACACTGCCTATGGGGCAGCCCTGCTCTGCAAGAAGCAGTACCTCTGCAGCTGCTGTAGGCTACTGCTTCAATAAAAGTTGCCTTTGAAATTATATATTTCAAATTATATATTTCAAAATATATAAATTAAAATTTAAAAATTAAAAATTAAATTATATTTAAAAATTTAAAAATTTAAATTTCAAATTATATATTTCAAAGTTGCCTTTGAAATTCTTTCCTGGGTGAAGCTAAGAACCCTCTTGAGCTAAGCCTCAATTTGGGGATTTGCCTGTCCTGCATCAGGTGTGTATAGAATCTTCACTTAAATTCTCATCTACTCAGACTTACTATACTAAGAATGCTTTATTCCATTAATGCAAATTGTCCAGGGATAGAAATAAGGTATATATGTAGAGTATTGGAGGAGTTCAAGAACATCACCACTTATCATTGTGTAGTCCTCAAAGGCATGTGTTATTTCTACTCACACGAAGGGCATGGTGGCTCACGCCTGTAATCCCAGCACTTTGGGAGGCTGAGGTGGGTGGATCACGAGGTCAGGAGTTTGAGACCAGCCTAGATAACATGATGAAACTCCGTCTCTACTAAAAATACAAAAATTAGCCAGGTGTGGTGGCAGGTATCTGTAATCCCAGCTACTCAGAAGGCTGAGGCAGCAGAATTGCTTGAACCCCAAAGGCGAGTGTTGCAGTGAGCCGAGATCGTGACACTGCACTCCAGCCTGGGTGACAGAGCAAGACTCTGTCTTGGAAAAAAAACAAAGAAGAAAAGAAAAATGTGTACAAGGCAGTTTAGTGACTTACCGAAGACTATACAGCTAGGTTACAAGAGAAAAGGTATATTTAAATGGGCAAAATGATGATGTATTTATAACTAAAAGACTGTGTCTAACTAAATAAAAATATTTAAAACTGTCCTAATTGTGAGGAATTCTTTATACTAACCTCAATGCACCAGTGTGTACAATATTTTAGAGATGATAAATAGTTCTTTAACTTGCTGATCATACAAACCTACTTAATACTCCCAATGACAAGGAATTAACTACCTGATGAGGCAGCTTCTTCCATTTTTGGACAGCTCCAGGGATCAAATATGATAACATTTCAGTGCCTGCAATGTCATCTAGTTCTACCTGGAGAAATAAAACAGAACAAGTGGCCACTGTTCTTGACAAATGGATATAATTTCATTTTTTCCAAATGTGAGTGCCAGATTCATTCACTGTACTGAATAGATCTGTCAAATGGCTTTGCCCATTTACCAATGGATGGCAAACTGCAAAAACATGTTGGAATTTTAGAGGACTAAATGTCATCTCACTGATACTGTCATCAATATAACTTACATTGACATTTTTGTCTCACACTGGCTTTAAGGGCTACAGGGGGAGCTCCAAGTCTCCAGACCTTGTGATGATCATCTCTGCCCTACACAGTACTTTTCTGCTCATTTCCAAAGGAGACCAAGGATAACTTTCCAGACTTCTCAAATCTACTTGCCCTACTTGACAACACATGTTGGCTGGGCTGACTGGATCAAGATTCTATAAGCAGGATCCTCGTGGTTTAAAGTCCTTGCTGTTTTGGATGAGACAGAGGCTATTTCTTGCTCCCATAACCACTCACTTCTTACCTCGAAGCTTTCCTAGGCTGTTCTTGCTAATACTAACAAAATTAATTATGCTTATCTGATGACAAGTATACAACCTAAAATGCCATCTTTATAAATAAGGCAACCATCAATGGAGTGTGATTTATGGCCTTTTATTTTTCCTATACGCCCTATGTGCCCTATAAAATCTGGCTTTACAGCTTCATAGAGGCTATAATCCCTTTCAGAGGGAATAAATCATTTTGAACCATAATATAAAATAGGGAGTTATATTCACATACTGGCAAAGGAAAAAAATTGATTATAAAATGTAAAAGAGTGACTGATGATTTCTCCCTGTATCTGCACTATTAAAGTGTGTTTGAATAAACTGGACAATATTAATGAATTTCTATAAACATAAGACTACAATTTATAAATTAAAAAGAAAAATTACATTGAAAACTGTAACAAAATAACAAACATTATAATATATAAAAAGTTATTGTAAATCAATGTGAATAAATGGATAAAGGTCATAAAGTCACAAAAGAAGAAATACAAACAGCCAATACATATATTAAAATAAGTTTAATCTTACTCTTATTAGCCAAAGAAATATAGTTAGAATCATGTAGGTCTCATGTTTCACTCATCAGAGTGGCACAAATGAAATAAATGGCTAATGCTGGTACTGGAGAGGGTGTGAGAATCTACACATGCTGTTAAATTGCTGATAGAAAGGTAGGGTAGTGCAACTCTTCTGTAAGCTCATATGTCAATATGTATCCAAACTGAAAAGTGTCCATTCAATTTCTAAAAATTCATTCTAAGGAAATGAATAAACGCAGGAAGGCACATGAAAAAAGATGTTTTTCTCATGTTTCTGAAGTACCAAAGAAAAGAGAGAGGCAAACCTAAATTTTGAGTGGTAGAAAACTGGTTACATTAATAATGAAATGCTGCTGAACTACTGAAATTTGTGATATAGCCTTATTAAATGACATGGAATCATGCTCATTATATACTAATAAGGAAAAAATGATACAAAACATTTTTATTGTTTGACCTAATAATTAAAAGTCATATGTATTTGCTTGCATTGTGTCTGTGTGAACCCCCACAAACAAAAATATCTCAGGAATGTTAGGAAGATCATTTATTGGAAATGGGATAATGAGATTTTAAGTTATTTATACTTTTTATTTTTTTTGGAAACAGGGTCTTGCTGTGTTGCCCAGGCTGGAGGGCAGTGGTGCAACTATAGCCCACTGCAGTCTGGAACTTGTGGGCTCAAGCATACATCCAGCCTTAGGCTCTGGAGTAGCTGGGACTACAGGCTAATGCTACCATGCCTGGCTTACATTTTTTTCTTTATGCCTTTCTAATTTTTGTAGTTTCCACAATGAGTTTATGCTACTTTTATAATTAAAAGTATTTTAATTTTCAATAAGAAGCTTTAGATTTCCCAAATTTTCCAATTACCCTGCACCATGGCTCACAGTATTTGTGCAAAAGAAAATCAGTCTTTTTTTCTGCATTAATTTTCCACAAATAATCATTTGGAATTGGTAAAAGTTGTACAGAGTAAAATTGTTATGGTCTGGGTATGCTATACCTTACAAAGAATTGGAGATGTTAGAATAATTTCTTTCATTTTTTACCACAGTGATACTAAGGTGGATGGGAGGTAGAGGATGAAGGAAAACAGAACTCATCTGCGACCAGGAAAGATAACAGTGAATGACAATTGGATTTATATATTTTTTTAAGGGGGACTTCCACAAGTTTCAGCTCATACTAATACACACACACACACACACACACAATTCAATTGTCTTAGACTAATCGATAATTGTGGCAGAAATGGCCACCTATTGACTAAAAAAAAATTTTTTTTTTTTTTGAGATGGAGTCTCACTCTGTCTCCCAGGCTGGAGTGCAGTGGCCAGACTCAGCTCACTGCAGGCTCCTGCCTCAGCCTCCCGAGTAGCTGGGACTACAGGCGCCCGCCACCACATGTGGCTAGTTTTTTGTATTTTTTAGTAGAGACGGGGTTTCACTGGGTTAGCCAGTATGGTCTCGATCTCCTGACCTCGTGATCCGCCCGTCTCAGCCTCCCAAAGTGCTGGGATTACAGGCTTGAGCCACCGCGCCCAGCCGACTAAAAATTTTTAACCACTCCAGATTGTAGAGGTGTTACAATAAGGCCTAGGATAGTATTCCCCATCTCCATGCATCTGAGAGTTGCCACATTACTGTTTACTGGCCCACAGAGTGCTACCAGAAATTTTATAAGAATGAATATTTGATTTGCATTTCTCTAATGATCAGTGATGTTGAGTTTTTTTTTTTTTTTTTCATGCTTGCTGGCTGCATGAATGTCTTCTTTTGAGAAGTATCTGTTCATGTCCTTTGCCCATCTTTAATGAGGTTTTTTTTTTTTTTAATTTTTTCTTGTAAATTTGTTTGAGTTCCTTGTAGATTCTGAGTATTAGACCAAATACCCATCAATAATAGACTGGATAAAGAAAATGTGGTACATATAAACCATGGAATACTATGCAGCCATAAAATGAATGACATAATGTCCTTTGCAGGGATGTGGATAAAACTGGAAGACATTATCCTCAGCAAACTCATGCAGAAACAGAACCAAACACCACATGTTCTCACTTATATACGGGAGCTGAACAATGAGAACACATGGACACAGGGAGGGAAACAACACACACTGGGGACTGTCAGGGGGTGGAGTGGGGGAAGGGAGAACATTAGGAAACATAGCTAATGCATGCTGGGCTTGATACCTATGTGATGGGTTAATAGGTGCAGCAAACCACTATGGCACATGTTTACCCATGTAACCAACCTGCACATTCTGCACATGTACCCCAGAACTAAAAATAAAAATTAAAAGAAAAAAAGAACGTATATTTGAGGAATAATGAGTTTATAATTGAGCTTGCAATTTCCTCTCTCCTTTCCCTTTTGAGACAATGTATAGGCACATAATGGAAATGGTAGGCTCTTAAATCACTGAGCAGAAAAGTGACTGCCAAGCCAGCGAAGTTCAAACTGAACTACAGAGTAACTGAGATACAAACTTAAAATAAATTATAATAACTTATACTAAATATAATAAACTTTTAATAAATTATTAGAAGCATTACACACATTGCTTACCTTTCAAGTTAATTAACAACTCTACCTTTTTTTGCAAAGGGAAGTTCTCCAAGCTTCTGGAGAAACCATAGCAATCTCCTTTTTCAGTTTGAGAGATGAGTCCAAATATGAGATGAGAAGGAATAAAGACACTGAGAAATGCTTTTGACAAAGAGGAATGAGAGATGGAATGCTGAGGAATTCTTAGTAATAAAGAATTCAGACAGGAGAAGTGGATGGGATGATATCAAACAGATTTGCCCAAAGGCATTTCGGAAAAGAAAATTTGTGAAAATTTGGTGAAAGGAAAAAAAAAATCAGACATAAAGGGCATTTTGGTCCCTAAATGAATTTTTCTTCCAAAAGATTCATACTGTTTATATGTAAACCATAAGAATTCTCTGTCCACTTCTTCCAGAATTTTCTAAAGCCCGCCAGGACATCTGCAGAGAAAGAGAATGTCATTCCAGGATAATCAACTGCAAGTTACTAAATTAAGATCAAAATATCCTCAACCTTGAACATTTTTCAAAGAGTTTTTAGAAGAAAGAGGCTCTCTAGGGGGTTGTATAATTATATAATTGTACCCTTTGTAGAAGGCTATTTACAGATAAGTAATTTTTCCCCACTATTCTTCAAAGTAAAATGCATAAAATAAAGTAGAATTTGGGGTTATTTGTCGGGGAGACTGGGAAGGAAGTCTGCGCAGACTCTGTGAGCCATCTGATTAATAACCCACGCTCCCCTCATTTCCTGCTATCAAAACCCTGATTGCCAAATCCCTAACATCCTCAAAACTAAGGTGTCCAGTTTAAAGCCCCAGCTAATGAGATCTAAGTGAAAGTCTGATGATGAGTTTTGGTAAATACTTTCTTTGCTCCAGGATTTAGATGCTGATCCCCTTTTAAATGTTCTTTCTTCTGCGTTAAACATTGTGAATGCAGCTGCAGATTCAGTAGCCATCTTGCAACTATCTTGCAACACAGTGACACACCAGAGGTGACAGGACAGGAAGATAAAAGAACCTAGTCGCTTATGGACACCACTTAGGGGCTGAATTAACACAAAAACAATCTCCAAACTGTTACATGAGGAAAGTTAGGTAAGTAACTCTTATTCAGGTTCTATTATTTCAGCCAAACTCATTACAAATAGATACTGAATTCTAACCTCAGTTTTCCAGAATTCTTCCTAGCATCTAATAGTTATCCTCCTATTCTAGACTATTAATTGTCAGATTTGCTTGAGGTAACTGTGTGGCGAGGTCTGGCTCTTTTAGAAGTCCTGATACTATTCACAACATCTTTTTTAAAAAATGGTAAAACTTTTATGTCCACTCATCTTTCTAATTACACTGAGAGGTCAGTTCCTCCAGAAAGCCGTGGCTGACAACATTTTACCCCTGTATATAAGCAGAATGATTAAGCAAAATAAATAAAACAGAACGGGTAAGTGTGTACTGTGTTATATCTTTCAAAACAACTAAGACAATAAATTTCAAATGTATCGCCACAAAACAATGTCAAGTAAGTGTGATTCGCTTGATCTAATCACTCCACTGTGTTCATGTATCAAAAACATCACACTGTATTCTATAAATGTAATACAATTATAATTTGTAAATTGAAAATAATATAAGTATTAAAAAGTGTGTGGGCTCTGGAATCAGACTTTCTAGATTTGAATTTTTAATCTACTACCTACTGGTTATATGACTTTGGTAAATAAATTTATCTGTAAATTGGGGACATTAAGTAGGACTTACATATCTTAATGAAAATATTAAATGAGGTAATTCAATTAAAGTTCTTATAATCTTGCTTGGTTCAATAAAAATCTAGCTAGTTTTTAGATTACCTTTGGCCAATTTAGGGTAGAGGCCCTTTGTACTCCTATGGGTCTCTGTAAACTCATCTTTCATGAAACACACATCCCATACTGAAGGTATTTTCTGTAAGCAATGCGTTTTTAAAGTGTAGTCATTGGAACAGTCACATCAGCAGCACCTGAGAACTGGGTAGAATAGATACTCAATATATTTTAAATAAATGGATTTATTTATTAATGTCATAAAACAGCCCTCACCCATATTGTGGAAAATTCCATTCAAGTGGCTGAAATTCCTCCGCACACTCCTCACCTCCTGTAAGCTTGCAATCAGACAAAGACTTAATTACAAAAAGAGCTGAGGAAATTATAGAAGCTACCTAAAATTGTGTTACCTTCATAGGATTACACAACTTTAATTTAGTGGTAGGCCGGGGTGAGTGCCTCAGGCCTGTAATCTCAGCACTTGGGAAGGCTGAAGCTGGTGGATCACCCGAGGTCAGGAGTTTGAGATCAGCCTGGCCAACATGGCAAAACTCTGTCTCCATTAAAAGTACAAAAATTAGCTGGGCTTGGTGATGGGTGCCTGTAATTCCAGCTTCTCCAGAGGCTGAGGCAGGAGAATTGCTTGAACCCGGGAGGCAGAGGTTGCAGTGAGCTGAGATGGTGCCACTGCATTCCAGCCTGGGCGATAGAGCGAGACTCCTTCTCAAAAAAAAAAAAAAGAAAAAAAAAAAAAGAAAAAGAAAATTTACTAGTAAAGACCTCTGACTTGTACGTCACATGGACCTGAGTTCAAGTTCCACCATCATCATATTTTAACATGAGTATATATACATTTCAAAGACTCTGCTCCATGTGTGCAGTGTGGGGGTCATAATAACATGCATTTTCACTGTATGACTCTCAAAAAACTTGGATGAAACAATCCATTTGCCATGGCCAGCAAAGTGTCTTGCAGCTAACAAGCACTCAAGGCATTAGCTAATATTAACAGGGGAGAAACAAACAAGCAGGAAAGCCCAAAGCCCTGACTCCTACTCAGTGGCCCTTGATTCATGCCATAATAACTCTTTTTTTTTTTTTGATATGGAGCCTCGCTCTGTCACCCAGACTGGAGTGCAGTGGAGCGATCTCAGCTCACTGCAACCTCCACCTCCTGGGTTCAAGTAATTCTTGTGTTTCAGCCTCCTAAGTAGCTGGGATTACAGGTAACCACCACCACAGCCAGACAATTTTTGTATTTTTAGTAGAGACAGGGTTTCACCATGTTGGCCAGGCTGGTTTTGAACTCCTGACCTCAGGTGATCCGCCTGCCTTGGCCTCCCAAAGTGCTGTGGTTACATGCGTGAGCCACCACGCCCAGCCATGCCATAACTTTCTTCCATTCATCCTACTAGCTTTCCATCAAGACTGAGTAGAGGAAGATGAACAAATTGAGATTAAACCCTTTTAAGATAGTTTTGTAATTCCTGAATGAAGAAAATTATAAAAATTTAGCAATTAATAAGTTCTGCAGAAATATGAGAGAACTCCAGTTCTTCATGTTACTTTTCTAGAAAACCAAGTTATGGTTCTAAGATGTACCCCTCCACCCTAATTCACCCCTGGCATGATCAAATAATATTTTTGTAAATGGATAAGTCAACGACATAATCAATAAGCTAAGTTATAAGCAGGTGAAAATTTGTAGGCTTGATAAAAAAATCTCAGGTGATTGATCTGTTCTCACACTGCTAATAAAGACATACCCAAGACTGAGTAATTTATAAAGAAAAGAGGTTTAATGGACTCACAGTTCCACATGGCTGGGGAGACCTCACAATCATGGCAGAAGGCGAATGAAGAGCAAAGCCACACCTTACATGACAGCAGGCAAGAGAGCTTGTGCAGAGAAACTCTCGTTTATAAGAGCATCAGATCTCCTGAGACTTATTCTCTACCATGAGAACAGTATGGGGAAATCATCCCCATGATTCAATTTACCTCTACCTGGCCCCGCCCTCGGCACATGGGGATTATAATTCAAGGTGAGATTTGGGTGGTGGGGATACAGCCAAACCATATCATCAGGCTCATCAGTACGTGTTAAAATAAGGTAATATGAAATACTCAATCTTAAAAAAAAATGCAGCACCAAGACCTCTGTGATAATCCTATTTTAAAAAACAGTTACAATTTTAGTTACAATGTTTCCCTTTTGAGAAAGCATTTTCTGCATAACTTTTAATGTACTGTTGATGAGCACAATTCAACAAAACTGAGATAAATATTTGCAGAAGTCCTGCAAGATGAAAAGCATAGAGTTAGATGCTATAGAGGATAATTGCACTTCAAGATGAGTAAGGACCCACACTTGACCTCAAATAAATTAACTTTAAATAGAGTGGATGAGTCACGTGCAGAATGTAAGAATGCTAAAAGGTCAAGGTAACTAACAAAAAGGAACATGTGGGGATTCTTAAGAAGGAAATAAAATATTGGTTGACTCAGGAAAGGCTGAAAGGAGTAAGTTTTCCTTGAATGGTCTTTGAAGAGTTCCCTTCACTACCTCCTAGTACTGAGGCTAGGGTGTCACAGGAAATAGAAAGATATGGAGATCAAGAATCTTCTCTACTCTTATAGGATTGGCTGAAAGAAGATTTTCTTACCAGAATGTAATATAATAACATTTAAGGGTTCATGAAGTCAGAGAGACAAAGGCTTGAATATCCCAGCTCCGTCTCTCTCACTAAGGGTCAAGTTGCTTATCCTTTTAACACCTCAGTGTCTCTATCAGTAAAATGATAAGAATTTTTCCTACCTGAGTGGGAGAAGAAAATGACGTAATCCATTTATAGGGACACGCTTGGTATCTGGCACACGGAAAGTACTGAATATGACCAGTTGGTCAATGATGATGGCAATGATGATGGTGGTAGTGTTGGTATTGATGTGGCCTGCCCAGAGCTAGCTCTGACTGGGAGGACAGATTAAAGACTTCTGGGCTCCTGAGGCTTTTCATATAAGTGACACTTGACAAATGTAAACAGGTTGTCCAAAAGTTCATGTGCAATTTAAGAAAAGGAAGGATCTCAGAGTTGTTCAACTACTTACTAATAATATGAGTTATTATAAGCAGTTATGGCAGCTCACATTTATTGAGCACTTGCATGTGCCTAGTACTTTAGAAGGACTTATTCATTGTTCACAACAACAGTTTGCAGTATGTCCTAATATCTTTATTTCTTTCTTTCAGAGGTAGACACAAGCTTAGAGAGGTTACAATAAACACCTAAGTTTCCCTGTCAGTATGTGCTGGAAAGGAGTTAAAATTCAGTCTGTCCAGCTTGGTCTCAATTACTAAACTATGTAATTAAGCATTTTGCCATTGCCTGATTTTCCTTCTGATGTGTGACTATTTCACTCAATCCCCTAGGTGAACAAGAGATAAAATAATCTCTCTTTCACCCTGCTTTGCCTTAACATCCAACTTCCCTTCTCCAAACAGGAATTGTTCCAATGGGCAGCAACAAATGCCAGAGACTGGACCAACCTCAGAGATGACTAGGGGTCAGGTACTACCATAGGCAAAAGCTCTGTGACAACCCTGCCCTTGTACAGGGTGCATGACAGGAATGGGAGTTAGGGGATAATGGAATAAGGCTAGGAAAGACAGTACCTGACATGCCAAAAATACTGACACTAATACTATTAATAATAAATAACAGAACTCACTGTGCTGTAGGCATTGTATTAAGCGCTTGACATGAAGAACCTCATTTAACACTGAAAACAGGCCTATGCGGACGAATCTACTGTTATCATTATTTCACTATTGGGGATAGTGAGGTCCTGATAATCAGGTAAATTGCTCAAGCTCACATGGTTAGCAAGTGGAAAGCAGGAATTTGAACTATGTTCAGCACCTGCACTCTTAACCACTATGCTATATTGTATATATAGTTATATTACTGGCCAGTCACGGTGGCTCAAGCCTGTAATCCTAGCACTTTGGGAGGCCAAGACCGATGCATCACCTGAGGTCGGGAGTTCGGGACCAGCCTGGCCAATATGGTGAAATCCCATCTCCACTAAAAATACAAAAAATTAGCCAGGCCTGGTGGTGGGTGCCTGTAATCCCAGCTACTCAGGAGACTGAGGTGGGAGAATCGCTTGAACCTGGGAAGTGGAGGTTGCAGTGAGCTGAGATTGCACCACTGCACTCTAGGGTATGACGCAGCAAGACTCCGTCATCTCAAAAAAATGTTGGTGGGAGTGTAAATTAGTTCAACCATTGTGGAAGACAGCAAGGTGATTCCTCAAGGATCTAGAAGCAGAAATACCATTTGACCCAGCAATCCCATTACTGGGTATATACACAAAGGATTATAAATCATTCTACTGTAAAGACACATGCACACATATGTTTATTGCAGCACTGTTTACAATAGCAAAGACTTGCAACAACCCAAATGCCCATCAATGATAGACTGGATAAAGAAAATGTGCCACATATACACCATAGAACACTATATAGCCATAAAAAAGGATGAGTTCATGTCCTTTGCAGGGACATGGATGAAGTTGGAAACCATCATTCTCAGCAAACTAACACAGGAACAGGAAACCAAACACCATATGTTCTCACTCATAAGTGGGAGTTGAACAATAAGAACATAGGGACACAGGGAGGGGAACATCACACACTGGGGCCTGTTAGGGGGTGGGGGGCCTAGGGGAGGGATAGCATTAGGAGAAATACCTAATGTAGATGAAGAGCTGATGGATGCGGCAAACCACCATGGCACGTGTATACCTTTGTAACAAACCTGAACATTCTGCACATGTATCCCAGCATTTAAAGTATAATTTTTAAAAAAATTACAACGATCTTTTCCCATAAGCCATTCTGGCACTCCAGACTTAAATAATCCATGAAACAGAGAGAGAGTGAGATCAAGGCAGACAAAGAGCAAGATTGAGAGTGAGAGAGAGAGAGAGAGAGAATGTGAGCATGCAAGCTTGGAGAGTGGAAGTTGAGGAAATGGCATCATTTCAAAACAATGTACTTTGCCTCATATAATAGAGTTTTTGTGATAATCTTCTCAATGAAACAGGGTGCAATGATTAGCATCTAAGTATGTCCCTCTTCATAAGGATGGCAGGACAGCATTTTTTACCTTTAGCTCAACTGTTTCAGAAAGTGTGGTCCCAGTAGACATACAAACTAGTGGGTCTTTCACGCCTCCCAAATCCAAAAGTAACATTTCATTTCCATGTCTCTTTCTATAGTTCCACTCTTCTCATGCCTATCATTCATTTACCTGCCTGTTTTTTCTTGATTTCTATACAGAAAGATGCTAAGTCTGTGTTCTCTGATATGGAAAGGGGTGGAGGAGTGGGAGCTATGGTGCCTCAATGGTTTGGGGATTTGTTTTTTTAGTCTTAATTTTATTATGCCAACTCTACTGAACTTAATTATGGTAAATACAGAATTACACAATTACCCTCTGTTCCGTTCTTCAGAAGCTATATTTTGATAAAATTTACTACACGCTGCTTTCCCCCTGAACACTAGAAATGGATGTGTGTTGATATAAAATGTGTTATAATTACAATTAAAATATAGCTTACATAATGATAGTGTTAAAATAAAATTATAGATGTGTCGAGACAACATGGTCATGCATTTTTATTGTAAGTACATGCTTAGACCAGTATCTGGTAACTAAAGGAAAAGGGAACAGAATTTTGGTTAAGCCACAAAAGCTGTTTAATGGTTTTCAAATAACTAAAGGGAGCTTACAATCTATGAGATAAAATTTTCCCATCATATTTTTAATTTAAAAATTCAAGGAAATACATGAAATACCTGGAGAAATTGTTGAAAGTAAGTATGCATATGCACATTTTAAGATAAGCCCCTTATTTTTTTCTTAAATACCTGTGTAACTACCTAAATTTCATCATGTGTATCAGTGATGACAAATTTTCAACTAAGTTTAATGAAGAGCATAAAATAATAATAATAGTGTATTATTGCATTAACTAAGTAGTTCAGAATTGATTCTCATTAAAGAGCCACCCTATCACAACTAACTTAAACCTTACAAAATATGGTTGCAATTACAACATGAGGGAGAAACATAGGAAACTGAAATGTTTCTTCTAAATGTTTATAGTTATGGTGTGTGACCAGAATAATTGTGTCACAAATATTATTAAAATAATAAGATATCGTTTTGTTCAGCTTTACTGCAGAAACAAACTACAGGAATTTCTTTTCATTTCAGATAATTATTTTTCACTAATTGCTCAGTGTTTTTAGAACCTACAGTGCTAATTCCATTTCCTCATTTAATCTTTAAAATAAACCTTTCTGATCATTATTCTTAATATCTCCATTTTACACAATGTAGCTCTAGTTCAGATCTTTCTTCAGACCTGCAGACTTCTGGAAACTTCTGTCTCCAAAACTCATCCTTAACCCCTAACCCTGTTCCACCTCAATCTTTTCAATTTCAGATGATAATAATCTCACCTTTCCAGTTGCCCAGGCCCAAAATCTTGGGTTAAGGGGTCTCGATCTCATTCTTTCTTTCACAGCCCACATTCTGTCTGCCTGGAAATCCTGTTTCAACCTTCAAAATGTACTCCTTCTTAGAAGCTCAAGCCACCAAACCATCGATCCTACCTGGAAATGCCTCCTCTCTGTTCTCTGTGATTCTACTCTTTGCCCTTACTGTCAATACCACAGAGGGTTATCCTTTTCAAACAAGAGATAGTTCATCTCATACCTCTGCTAAAATTCTACCACTAGCTGCCTACAGAGTAAATGACAAAATGCCTGCGACAGCCCTGCGTGAACTAGGCCCATCACATCTGTGACCTCAAGACCTCCTGCTGTCTGTCCCTTCTTCCTCCTTGACTCTACTCAGCCACAATGGCTTCCACAGTATTCCTCAAACATGCCAGGCCCATTTTTTGCCTTGGAGTTTTGGCACTGGTCCTTCCTACTCCCAGGGAGTGGTCTTCCCCTAAATACACTGTGCCAACTCCCTCACTTCAAGTCTTTGCTCAATTGCCACCTCATCAAATCTACCCTATTACCGTACTTAAAAGTAGAGGTCACATTTACAGCCCCTAGCACTACCAACCCAACAATCTTCAGCAAGTTCCACACTCTTTTCCTTATCCCATAATGTTCACCAACTTGTAACATCTATAGGATGTATTTATAACATCCATCTGTTTTCACACATGACAGTGTAAGCTGAGAGAGAGAGGAGGGAGGAAGGGGGGGAAACGGGAGAGAAGAGAGGGAGAAGGAAAAAAAAAAGAGGAAAGGAGAGACAGAGAAAGCTTTTACATTTTTACTGAGGTGTCCAAGCACTTAGAAAAGTGCACATGGAAGGTGCTTAATAAATATTTCTAAAAAAAATAAAGATAAGGAAAGAAGGAGTAAAGCTTATAAGTGTAAGTAACTTTCCCAAAGCTCTGCAGATAGAAAGGGTCCGCAATGGAATTCAAGCTTGAGGCTGCCAGACTTCCACTGCTCTTAGCCTTTCTGTGAAGTCCATGGAATTCGTTATTTCCTTTAATTAGTTCTATAAAAATTTTAACTCCACTGAGCAATGTCACTAAAATGTTCTCTGTGTGTGTGTGTGTGTGTATCTCTCACTGTCTATCTCTCTCACTGTTCTTTTTTGCTCTTTCTCTCTCTCTATATATATATAGATGTAAATTATATATATATGTAAATTTTCAATTTAGCAGAAGAAACAGAGAAGAGTGTAATACAGCATAACTATTATGGTAATTTAACAGCAAAATTCAAAATTAGCAATAATGATTATTTAAGCAATATTGACACTTGATGTCCATCTAATAACTTTAACATAGCTTGCAAATTTATTAAACATGCTAATCTCAGTGCTAAAATATTTCCATGCATATTTCATGCAATCCTTGCAATTACTCTATCAGACAGGTACATTTTTCTTATACCCATTCCAAAGGTAAGAAAATTGGTGAAAGATGTGGTACCTTTTTGATCAACGTCAGACAGGCAGTAAGTGGAGGCTATGGATTTCAATCCGGGCCTGTCTTACTTCAGAATTTGATTCTTAACCCCTACATGGAAACTCTGATAATTCCTTTGATAGAGTGTGTGTTTTCTCCTGGGAAACCTTCCCCCATGTCTGCATGAGCTAGCACCTTCAGAACATAGTCAAGTTTAAACCATGAACTAAAGAGCACTTTAAAAATGGAAATATTTTTATTTACACAATAATGCAGAAGACTACACTGAGCCCTTTAAGTGACTTTCTTGCTACTTTCCATCAAGAATAAAAGAAAGAGTCAGCAGCCATGGAATGACAAAAGCACAACACCCAAAGATGGAGAATTCTGCATATGACCAATTATAAAACTATTAAGCTTCAGCTCTTTTACAGCAAGAGGCAAAATAACCCATTAAACTGAAAACTCTCCTACCCTTCCCTCCACGGGCCACACAAACATTAACGTTGCATTTATTAGGATGTATTTCCTGTGCTCTATCAAGCTGACTTTTAGCAATTGTATTAATACAGTCCTCTCACTCTGCACATATATCTGAATGATGGATTTCCTCACTTGAGGTTTGTAGAAAGAGTGGAGTGAATGAAATAAAGTTTAGAAAGAGCCATCATGATCTGTAATGGTGGCTACTGAATCAAGACAAGATGAAACATCTTTTCTCATTTATTTGAATGAAAAGTCTACTGTATATTTATTTCCTGCATACGGGGCTACTTGTTGCATAATGGAGAACAAGCATTTTTTTTATTTGGAGGTAAGGGTTTGTGTGCTCAAGTTTCTATGGGCCTACAAAGTTAATCTTGTTTTAGGATTAAAATAAAACATATATTTCTGTAAATAGATATGGTTAAGCAATCAGCAACTGTGATGTCTTTAAACCACTATAAATTCAGGATAGGAATATCTGCAATTACTTTAAGCATTTATGCGTTTGTGCAACAATTGAGCAGTATACATAGTGGTTTGTTGTCAGACAAAATTAAGTTTGAATCCAGACTTTGCCACTTACCAGCTATGTGACTTCAGGCTACGAAAATAACTTTTCTTAGCTGAACAACAGGGATAAGAATATGTACATTGCAGGACTACTGTGAGAACTAAATGAAATGAAGTACTTTTAGCACACGGCACAGTGGCTCATAGTAAGGACTCAAATTATTATTATGGTTACTACTACTTTTGTTGAAAAAAGATTAGAAAGTCTGTTTGCATAAAATGTGATATATATCCTATATCATTGAAATTTCATATATTTGATTTTTGACTTTATAATCTAATAATGTGATTCAAAAAACATTTAGTCGTAAATATAGTTGAAAGCAGGTTACTTGTCAAACATGGAAATATAATATGAAGAAGGTTGACTCAACACTCTTTCAGACAGATATTTACCTGTACATAGATTTTATTGTTTTGATTTTTTAATTGCAGAAAACATATATATTGACTATGTCAATTCACAAAAGGTCCATTAATTAACCAGACTGACTATATGTTGCATAAATATCATTTTACATAGAGATCATATATGCATTTTAGTGGTTGGGAAATGTTTGCAGCTGTTTTAATTGTCTACTTAATGTAAAAAGGAACAAGAAGCAGAGTTAGGCTTGTTGCTTACTGTAGAGTGACCCAGGAGTTTAATGTACTTTGTATTCCATTATACTATGAAAATGTTTCTGTGCCCTGGGGATATCAACAAAAGATTTGCTTTAATGAAAGGAACCAAGTATGGGTCCAAAGCTTTCAAATAGGAGGCCTATATATCCTGCAGTTTACATAAGAAGTGTCCGCCTTCACTCTCAACTGCATCAAGATAGGGAAGATGTGATCACAAAGGCTGAAAGCAATTACAGTAAATGTTGGGAAGAGAAGGACATCGAGTTTTGAATGCCCCAAAGCTGAGCTAAAAGAATTATGTTTAAAGTAAAGAAAGTGTTATCTACAGCAAGATTTTTCACTCAATGAATGCCAGTCAGTGAACCTTACATTAATGTAGAAAATCAGCTGTTTTTGCTATAACACTTTCAACTGCACATGGCTAAAATCAAACTCAAAATAGTAAAAAGAAATGTATTTCAAAGAATAACATGTCCTAGAAACTCACAGACACATCTAGATTCGGATATAGTTGAATGTAGGAGTTCCAGAATATCATCAGGGCTCCCCCTCTCTCCCACCACTCAGCCCTACTCACGTCTCCTTGACTATACGCTACAGAAAGTTGCTCCTTGTGTTGGATGGCCACTGGGAGCCCCAGAATCACATCTCCCCAGCTTAAAAATTCCAGAGAGAGGAGATAATGTTCTCGTTCATCTCTGAGAGAAACATCTTGGGGAAGATTCTAACTGGCCTGGATGAGGTCAAATGATGACAAAGGAACCAATCACCTGCTTTGCTTGACCTGGGCCACGTACTTCATCCCTGGGACCAGGAAGATAGGCGGGATGTCATCATTTCTCAGTTTGGGGAGAGAAAGGTCTGATATTTTTCCAAGATGAATGAGAATACTACATGGAGATACAAAAGCTGTAGCTTGCTGCTACTGTAAATTCCACAGTTCTCACTCCCTGCCTTGTGTCTTATGAACATGCAGTAAGCTGACCTGAGAGATCATTTTCCCTACCAGCAGCCTTGATATATATTATTGAGAAGTTAATTGTAAAATAATATAGAAGCAGTCTGAATATAGAAATTAACTTGACTAGTAATGACCAAGACAGCTGTATGAAAATATATTTTAAAAGTTCCTACAAACTCACCAAAAGTGGGAGCTGGAAATGCAAAGACAGTTTTGACAAGAGTTTTTTTCCAAGCTAAACAAAAAAGATTACAGACTTTTAGAAACCACATTTTTAAAGAAAAAAAAAAAAAATCAGATAAGGAAAATGAGGCCTAGAAAAAGTAAGAGATTTATTTAGGGTAACTTAGCCAGTTAACGGCAGGATTGCGACTAAAACACACTGTATAATCCAAGTATGGTCTTTTAAACCTATGATATAACCTGTATATATGTAAGAAATACAGCACTTGTCATTTGTTAATCTCCAAATGTTCATGAAGTTGAAGTAAATGTATTTACTGTTTCAAGTATTCTTAAGGAGAAAAATGCCCGAAGACATCTTAATTGCATGGGTGTGTATACAAGAAATACACGTGGAGATGTCTTCAAATATAATATGTGCATGTCTTCATTCCTTCCCTCTGCTCTTTTTAAAAATGCCCCTTTAAAAGTTTCCCACTCACCATCTGTTAGGCAAATTTCCTAAAACACAGCAAATGTGGAGGCAGAGATTGTTATAGAGACTATTCCAAATGGCAGTGACACCTATACTTAGGAAATTATAAAAAGCGTAGGTTAAAGTTGTTTTTTTTAATAAATTTCACCACTGTAGTAATACCACACCACCCTATGTGCTCAGCGCGATAGGATTACATAAGATGGAGAGAGAGAAAATGAAAAAAAAAAATCTAGGTATTTATGTATAAAATATTATCCCAAAAGTTTGATATTACATTCAAATTTCAATTAACAGAAGGAAAACATTGACACATTTACTAAAGCATTTCATTTATGGTATAAGGTCCACAGACTTAGATTTGCATTATGCTCCAACAAGGATAGAGTTGACCACTTTTTCCAGCTACTTGCTTTGGGAGAAAAAAAAATCCACCTGCCTGAATCAGATGCCATTCAATTCCAAATCTACAGCATAGGCCATGTCACTACACATGAAATATTATTCATTCAGAGTTAGGATGTAGCAAGAGTAATTTATACTCTGGGAGTGTTTGCTCTCAAGTCAATAACAGAGAAGCCTTGAATTAAAATGTTCCCATTACTTTCTGCTATAATATATCTTACTTATTGCCCATAAAACAGTGGTCAGAGGAGATTTATCTATTGGTCACCATATTATATAACCTCTCCACTTTAAGCCATCCCAACTCTGTGATGATTTTTTAAAAATATGTTACTTATAGTCAATATTAATTTATCTTTAATCTTTCTTAGCATTAGAAAAGTATTATTTTGCACAAGCTTAGGAACAAATCTCCAGAAATTCCTCCCTGATGTTTCTTTGAGGCTGAAAATGCATTGCAGGGCAGTTGCAGTGATTTAATTCTAGTTGGCAGAGCCCTGGCCACACACTAATTTCATTAGCCTCAAATTCCTGGATTGATTTGAAGACCCACTGGATGTGATTCCCGTCCTCAGACATGTCATTTACTAACCCACTCAGTGTGTAAAGAGAGGAGAGAAAGAGGACTTGCTAAGCTCATATCTTCAATCTGGTACCCCAGCAGTCAAATGAAAATTCGAAGTCAGAGACACCATTTACATCTGAGTAGTCCATTCTTGCCCAGGTCCAAATTTTCAGGAAGGAACTTTATTCCTGACTTTGCTGGGGGCAGTAGCATTTGTTACATCTATGACCATTTCATTTCTCGCTCCTTCTCTGCAGTGCTCAGCACCTCCCATTTAAGTCCCTAAGTATTCCCTCTCCTAGCCTACAGGCTTATCTCACTATAAATGTATATCTCAAGTGATCAGTTTGGCATGGTCCCTACAGCAACCTGCAGGGACCAGAGGAAAAAAGAAAACTCAAACCACCGGAAAGCTAGGAATTCAATCATTTGGAGGAGTTTCTTTTAAATAGGACAATCTTAATTGAACTGAACCTTGCGATCCCACAGGAGATTCACTATGTCCTTTTTCTCTCCCTCTAAGTGTGCTTTGAACAATGGGTATGTGTATCATTATTCTCTCTACTCATTTTGCAGGCTTATAGAAACTAGAAAACTGGGGACTGGAATTACACGACAGGAGCTTCTAAGATCACACGCAAAAAGGGTTACTGGAAGAGATTGTTGGTATATGAAATACATATTCCAACACGGGCAGTGATTAACCAGGACACATACAAATCAACTGTTTTATCTAGCTTGCACACATCCCAAGCTACAAGTTGGTGCATTCCTCAGACTACCAGCCTCTTCTCAATAAGTGCAGGTGAAAACCAGGGGCTCTTTCTCCCTCAGCTATTCAATCCAACATGAATAGCTGCAATTTACAAATTAGAGGCAAATGACAGTATTTTCCCCGAATGGTTTTACTCCCAAGCCATAATGCTAACGCTAACATTGGGTTCCTTCCTCCTCAGCTCAGGGAATGGAGAAAATAATGTAAGACCAGCCCTCCGCCTCCCCCGCCAACTTTTTAACCCCTAGCAAGTTGCCTCAGGTTCACACACCAGAGAAGGAATCAGCTCCCCCTGGAATCTTTTTCAGGAAACACAGTCCCTTAGCCTAGTCTGTAATCCCTTTCTTGACTTTAACATTTCACTCTTTTTTCAGACAGAGACAGGCTCATCTGCAGTACTGCCCAGGTGAGTGAACAAACAGGCAAAATAATTTTACAATGCTAAACACAAAATATTTTGTGCCTTTAATCCCAGGGGCTAACAGGGAAAACACTGTCACCTCCCCCAGCTCCCAGTGGTTCTCAGGTAATGTCTCTGACATCCTCTCCCGCCTGCACTGCTACTGCAACTTGTCTAGCTTTAAGCTCAACGATGAAGGAAGCACTCTGGGTTTCAGCTACAAGCCAGGTTCTTCCCAAAAGCAAGGAACTCAGAGTGATGGCTAGCCCCAGAACACTTTTGGGTTTGCAAGCCTCCAAGGATTTCCATGATGGCACTCAGGAAGTGTCAGAGGGGCTATGCAAGCTGCAGCCTTGGATGGGCACTCCTCTTTCCTGGATGCAAACTTCACATTCCTGGAGGTGATGTGGTGACAGCCTGGGTCTCACAGAGTCCCCTTCTGAAGCCCAACACCTTTAGGGAAAGCACTTGAGAGGGGCCGGTTCTCTAGATATGAGGAGCATAAAGGTGCCAGGATCGGCATGTACATCTGCCGAAGAGATTAGCTGGGTTTGGGTACCACCAGCCAGGTAGAGAGCCGCTATGCATTGGGAAAGGGTCATTTTAATACTGAGATGAACCAAGAACTTGGGAGTGAAGACAGAGTAGGAAAGGAGGCAGAGGTTGAAAGGGAGAGAAAAAATAGAGAGAGAGAGAAAAAAAAAACCAGCAAGGAGACAGAGACAGAAAAAGAGAGTGATGCACATATAGGGAAAGACAGAGAGGAGGGAACCTACAATCACAGAGACCCTAAAACTCAATTTCCAAACCCCAAAGCCACTAATTCCTACCCAGTGCAGCTCAGGAGCCATGGGGCAGAGACTGCTGGAGCAGGAGGCGAGAGAACACTGCGGTAGAACCCACCGCTCAGCGGCCCCGGATCCGCCTTCCTCCCATTTTTTCTCTGTCTCCCTCCGGGCACCGGAGCAGGAGGACCACGGAGACCTGCTCCACGCACCCCTCTGCCTCCCAACGGGCGCCTTCACGCCTCGCTCCGAGAATCGTCCTCCAAGCCAAGGATTTGGCTTGGGGTCTGCGTCAGGGAGATAGTGGGTGATGGAGGGGAGGAGGGAGGAGGCAGGGAGAGCGATTTTGTTTCGCAGTTAGCATGAGCTCATCCCTGGGCTGAGGTCTGAAGTGGCAGGAGTGGAAAGCTGATCGCCCAGCTCCGGCCAGTGGCAGGATCGCAAATGTAATTTAGACGGTGCAAAATATTGCCTGGAGCAAACCAACTGGGGGTCACGTCTGCAGGCAGCATCTCTCCACCTGAGGAAGGTCCCAGTACCTCGCGCCCTGGGCTCTTGCGGAGGCTGGCTACAGGTCGGGAAATCGACCCGAGGGAGATGGGGACTTAACATCCATATCTAGGTTAAGACCTAGCCCTCGATTTAAGAAGTGCCTCCTTAAGGTTGTCTCCAAATTTTCCAAGGGAGTGCAGGTTGGCAGGCTGGCTTGGGGGTGGGAAGCTGGGGAGTTGGGAAATGCCCGGTTTCGAGGCATCGTCTCATCTTTCCTATTCCATTCGCCTAACCAGCTCTCCTAGGAGCCCGGCACTTTTACGAGCCTGTTTTCGGACCATATTTCACCCTAATGCAAACCTATTTAAATCATCGCCTTGTTTTTCGCAGATTGCTTCTTGTAAATGGGGCCATAAATCCAGGATGTCAAGCCGGATGGAGTGGAGCGTGGACAGGGGAGAGATGGAAGGGAAATAAACCAAGCAGGGAAGGTATCTCCTCGGGCGGGGTGGGAGGGATTCGGCAGGATCTCCAGGGTGGAAATGAGCGAAGGCTGACCTGACCCGAACCACCGGAGTCCAAGCCAGCTTTTAGGGTTAAGGGCTCAGGTAGCCACGGTGTGCTCCGCCCCGGAGGGAGCGCCCCCCTACCTGGAAGAGCCTCAGGATGTTGGCTACCATGATGGAGACCGAACTCCCCGAAGCCCCAATCACTCCAACTACTTTCTCCGGCTTGACGAAAACCGGGGGTTCGCCGTTGGTGCAGCGCACGTCGGAGGTGTCCTTCTGGATGAGCGCCTGGACGAAAGTGAGCGACTGTTCGAGCGCGTAAGTGTCCCTGGAACAAGTGTCCAGGATCCGCGCGCCCAGCGTCACGTTGGGCAGTAGGTTGGGATCACTGTTGATCTGGTCCAGGGCGTAAAGCATCGCTTCCAGCCTGTGGATCCCGTTCTCCCTCTTGATGTCACCGCAGGGCATTCCGCTGGGACCCTTGGCGTGCACTGGGAACAGCCCCCCGAGGGTGACGTCCCCCTCGATCCGGATTGAGTGCGGGGCGTACATCTCCTGGCCGCGCGCCGCCGCCGCCAGCGCGCACAGGAGCACCTCCAGCACGCAGCAGGGGAACTTCATCAAAGTCAGGACGCGAAGCAGCTTCCTCAGCTGGACCATGCTGCTCCGGCTGCTGCGGTGGCGGCGGCAGCGCTGGAAGGGACGGTGGTGGGCTCGCCGAGGTCCGGGCCCCTCAGGGCGAGCTCCTCTGGGAAAGCCCAGGGGCTCCTGCAGGCACGGAGGGTGGGGGAGTCCGGGGAGGGGCGACCAGAGTGGGTGAGGGGTCCCGCGGTGCCTGCCAGCCTGGGGCGCCTCGCGCTCTCGGGTTAGCCGGCCGGCGCGCCGCGCTCGCGCTCACCGGCTTGCCGCTCGCTCTCTCCAACAGCCCAGCACTGGGGAGAGGGCAGGGATTGCTATCGCTTTAAATGGTCGTTCGGCTCCCTCTCCTCCTCCTCCCACTCCCTCCCTCCCTCGCTGGCTCTCCTTCTCTCCCTACCCTTCCCAGCGCCAGCCCTCCCCACTGGTTTGCATCATCACGCAGGGAGGGGCTGCGTGCTGAGGTAAGGGGGGGAAATGGGTGGGCGGCTGGGGAATCGGGGGAGGTTTCCTCAGAATGGGAGTTTCGTGGTCCCCAGGGAATCTAGGGATTGCGGGGAGCAAATAAGAGCCTAGCCCTCGCCCCCAACTCACTGTGGAAGCCTCCCTACCCACACCCACGTTCTGGGCACGGGTGTCATCAGCCGCGGGATGGGGCGAGGACGTCGTGCTGACTGCTCCCAAACCCTAGGTCCGGAGCCTAGGCTCTTAGATCTGGGAGAACACGAGGGAGAGGCAGAGAAACCAGTGAGGGAGGGGCGCGGGAAGACCCTAGCTAGACTACTCCTGAGCCGCCTGTGCTAGTTCTCGCTAAGAAAGCCACACATGCACACAGGAGCCTGATTCATGACTTAAAGACGCTTCACCCAAAGGGGTCTCCAGGGCCACGCGCTGAGCTTGGCTGAAGGGAAACAGAAGTCAAGAGGAGACGCTAGGCATAGGAGTGCATCCTTGGTCTTCAGTAGTCACTAGAGTCAGAGCTCCGTGAACTGACGCGTTTCCCCAGCACGTCTGTGTCAAAAACCTCGGACGCATCCCTTCTCTTTACTTCGCTGCGGAGATGGAACAACTGAGAACTCCGCAGACAGCACTTTCTTCTCTAGCACTGACAGGTGTAAGTCTCCCTCCTACCTATTTTCAGAGATGCATCTGGTGCACCTGGTGATAGTTTTTGCCAGTAAGAAACAGCAGGAAAGAGGTGATGGCAGGAAGAAAAAAGAGGGGGCAGGCAGAAGTGTCCCCATTGATTGGGAATGCCTTTCTCTTTCTCTGGCTGGGGTTAGGGGGCAAAGTCAGGATGCCAGAACAGGTTGCAGTGCAATTGAGAACCTCTCTATGAACGGTGTCTCCTCCTGCAGGTCCAGACCATGTTTGGCCCATTAAAGCAACAAGTGGCTCTACTTCCAATTCAAGGAAAGTGAATGTCTGTCCTTGGGGATGGGAGTGAACTTAAGGAGGTTAAACCAACTCTTCCTGAGGCTTTCTGTTGGAGTGCAGCAAAATCATATTATACAGATTTGAGGGTGGAAAGAAAACCAGAAACAAGACTATACTTTTTGTTTTTGTTGATGATGTAATGAAGAAACCTATCATTGTAGGGGGGAAAAAAAAGTCAAAAGGCACCTAGTTGGTTGTCTCTGCCACCAAATACTTGTGTGCTCTCAGCACTTCTGTTCCTCTGTCTGGGTTTTAGTTTCCCCATCTGGAAAATGATGAGATTGAATTGGATGCCCTCCAAGTTATCTTTTAACTCTCAAATCATCTGTTAAAATAGGTCATGTCCCTTTGGCCATGGTGCTCTTTTTAGGCCAATATTTTCTATTGTATTATGTGCACACCAGTTTTTGTACATCCAAAGAACACTACGAAGGTTTCCTGATATAGAGGGTTTTTTGTTGTTGTTGTTGTTATTTCCTGTCAGGGACAGCCCATCAATTTTTTTTTTTTTTTTTTTTTTTTTTTTTGATATGCCCCTCTTGCTTGTTTCAATGTTTATGGTTTCAGGAGAACTGATCCCACTGCCTGTGATCAAGTCTTGGCTAATCAGAACATCAGATCCTTCTGGCTGTAGTGCTGTTCCAGGATGGGCAGAAAGTCCAACCAGAGCCATTCAGGGATAATCCCTGGACTTTTGCTGGGGCAGCCAGGATGGAGACATAGGGTTATCACTATCACACAGGCAATCTCTGTATAAGTCAGATTAAAAGGGGCCCCTCCCACAAAATACTTTGTTTCTCTTTTGGAAAATTGTCATGCTATTCTGATTTTGTCAAAAGAAGATATTTTCTGTCACCTTCCAGAAAACAGTGCTGTAATTAATATACAAATCTACTCTGTGCACAATGTGCCTGTGAATCACCTTCAGACTCAATGCCTTGCTACACAAATGCACAAGTTGAATTACCGAATGCCATGATGGCCCCTGTTCCTTCCTGCAAGTTGTGGAGCTATAAGAATATAAGCCTAAAGCTGTGCCAGGGACTTCCACAAGAACAGGGAGATATTTGAACCCCAAAGTAAGAGAGACAAATACATAGAGATAGAGATAGAGATAAATAAAGAACGAGAGAGAGATTGAGGCTTAATTAAAACATTTGCATTCCTGGATCCAAGCATGCTTGAAGAATTGCCTCTGGACTTTTAAAATTATATAGCACTTTCTTTCTGTTTGAAGACAAAAGAATCCTCTTCTAATTCACCTGTTCTAGTACACAAGACCGAAAAGGTGAAATAGCTGAACAGATACTCTGTTAGAGCAGCATCAACTCATTTGGAAGAAGATATAAATAAAGTAATAGAGAGGCATACTTAGGAACACACACACTACGATCCTAGTGTTTAAGCATTAGCACCTCAGGTTGTCTTTGACAGAGACTACTATATCCTTATTTCATTTTTAAGTTCAGGCTATTTATTACAAACTTGTTGACAAAAATATTTGGAGAGTTGGAGTAACAAGTAATGTCACTTGATTTTTCACCTGCACATGTCTCGGTTCATGCCCTGTGCTTCCATTTTCATTTCCCATCCAATGATTGCTCAATAAATATTTCTTGGCTGACTGTTGAATGTTGCCTTATTCTGCATTTTCTCTTTGCTCTGCTCCTTCTCCCCAAACATCTGGCAGCAATCATTATCTTTCCTTTATTGCCGTCATCTGTGTGCATGTCATATTTCCCTTGCCAAGTTGTAAGATCCTTGAGGGTAAGGGCTGGATATTATTTATCTTTTTATCCAGGACCATGTTTCAAATGATGTTTTGTGCCTAAGAAGCACTAAGGTGTTGAATGATTCAGAACTGGTTTTGCCATTCTCCACTGCCTTTATTTGACAGTGACCAAAACTTAAAGTGGGCAGAGCAGGAATGCTGACAGATAAATCATTTTCCTCTCAGTCGCTATAGACAGTTTCTAGAACTTAAAAGATAATTAGTAAATTTTGAAGTAATTTTGTTTTTTAAAAAATGTGCAGGACTAAAATATTCTAACTTTAAAGAACTTAACTCTCAGGTAAAGCTTTGATTGGTCCCTCCTGAGTCAAATGCTCATTTAGAAATTAATAATTGTGGCCATGCCCATAGGCTGGTTAGAGGAGCTCAGAAGCATAGACTTATTTTTCTAGCCAGGCACCAGCACCACTTAAACTACATGGAAAGAGAAGTCCGCTACCAGAGAAACTGGAAAGTGATGCTGAGCTTGCAAAATCACTACATATCTAGTACGTATGATTTATAATTCACCTTTATACCTTTAACCGTGGCAAAGGATCTGGCACTTGATAATGAACACGGTATTTGTTTTGTTTGGTTTTCTGAGATTATACAGACAGAAAATCTCTGTGTAAGACAGGTTTATGTAAAATTGGGCCAGTGTTCTAATGTCTGATTTAATTGGCGGAGAACCTAGTTTTAGGTACAAAGATTGTAAGCTGTAAAATGTATTCACAGGCTTGGTTCTATTTAGTAATCAATCTGTCCTCACTGAGGGGTTAATGAAAAGTAACTAACTAAACTTAAAGTCTCAGTCTTACTTTATATTTGTTTGTTTTCTTGAATATCTTAATTTTACTTATTTTATTTGTTGTTCTGCTGCCAGAAGATGTTCTACTCTTCAACATCTTCTGCAGGAAATAATATTTGCACTTCCAGTTCCCACTATATTTATTTAAATCCAATTTGTAATCTACAAGTGTGTCTTCCTTAACCACTGCTACTTCTGCTATGGCCACGAATGCACTTTGGCTATTCTTCTATCCTTTATATAGTTCTTCATCTGTAACTTTTCAAAACACAATCTCACATTTTATTGTACTTTTGAATGGGTGTTCACTTTATCTTGGAGAGAGAGAGAGAATATTCCATTTTCGTCTGTTACACTTTTTTGCTGTATCTATTTGTAATAGACACCTTTTGTCACTTAACTAGCATCCGTTCATCCATTTTCTGATCCCATTTCGTTAAGAAACCTTGGTATTGTACAGAAAAATTCACTCCAGAGAGTTTTCAATGGGTGGATTGAAATTGATCCCTACTGGTAATCCTATCTTCCTTTCTAGTAGTTCATTTAGGAATTCAAGGCAGTGACACCTAGGGAAAGGTTTGATGGGGGTTTCTGAAAGCATTTCTTGTGTCTGGCATGATTGTGTGTAGATATGAGACCCAGGATTATTGTAATTCTTTCACTAGCTGCCTGAAGATGAGTTCAATACACAGAGTCCCGGCACCACTAGATCAAATTATCCCCAATGCTTCCTCTTTTGATTTCCAGTTATATAAGCCAAGAAATCTGCTCATTGCATAGGAAAGTATTAGTTGTGTTTTCTGTTACTTGCAGCCAAATGCATGCTAAGTGTTACTAAAAGTATTTATATTATTAATAAATAGTATATGAATACATTTATATTAATGTTATACATTTTATATGAATAATGAATATTACCAAGAGCTTATATTTTTCACGTTTATTAGGTACCAGGCACAATATGTATCAATTCTCAAGATAATCTCATTTTATATATATCATCATTATTATTGTTATTTCATAGATCTGAAAATGGAGGCCCAGGAAAGTAAAAAGTATAGTTTAATCAATATGCTGCCATTTGTTACTGCCTCTTTAGTTTCTCTTCCTTACCATCTTGTTGCCTTGAAGCTTACATATCTTAAGTCCAGACTCCAGATGCTCTATAAGTGCTCTGTCTCATCAATTGCACTCAATTCAGAAAGACCTTACTTGTTACATCCCTCAGATCTCATTGGCCTTTGGATGTAGTATCTGGGAAGCCACAAGGAGAGACTCACCTAAGGGCCAAAGGAAACTTCACTCCCCAGTTTTCTTTCTTCTCAGGTCTCAATGTTTCCACTCATTTATTCTCTCAGTACATAGGGAGGACTGTTTTGTCCTGCCATTTGGGTAGGTATATGAAACAACAGCTTTGGGGCAAGTCATTCATACAGTAAGTGATTCTCCAGGTACAAATCTCTCTCCATCATATTTTGTACTACAATTTAAAAAAACCAATTGTTCCTTCCAGAGCTGTGACTCAGAGAACAAAATGGCTTTGACTTAATAGGCAAAAACTGTTCTCTGCTTTAAAATTGCTGGACAAGGCCTGTCTAGAAGGTCTTGTACCTCACCCTACCCCTATAATTCTTTGAATCTTCCTACAGTGCTTCTTAGGTGTGTAGAGCATGAATATCCCTTCCCTCCTTTTGGTAACATCATCAGCCATTCCTTTGGGAAAGCACCCTTCTCCTTTTTTAGGAGTTGAGATGGATCCTAATGCTGCATCTACCCAAATTCAGATATGGGCACACATCCAGGGTTGGCTGAACTGAGCTCTTTCTTCCCCTGGTGGAGCTGATGAGTCCAAAGATAGGTAAAGAACTTGAAATGTTATGTATGAATACTGGAAGTCAGATGTTCTTCTCCTAGCTAAATATATATGAAGACAGAGACCTGGTGCTTCTAGCAAGTGTTGTTTCCACAACATGAAGAAAGTTTGTCTGAGAATAAAATCAACCTACACAGCAGGGCACAGTGGCTCACGCCTGTAATCCAAGCACTTTGGGAGACTGAGTCGGGTGGATCACTTAAGGTCAAGAGTTTGAGACCAGCCTGGCCAATATGGTGAAACCTCATCTCTACTAAAAATGCAATAATTAGCTGGGTGTCATGGCGCATGCCTGTAATCCCAGCTACTTGGGAGACTGAGGCAGGAGAATCATTTGAACCAGGGAGGCAGAGGTTGCAATGAGCCAAGATTGTGCCACTGCACTCCAGCGTGGGCAATGGAGTGAGACTCCATCTCAAAAAAAAATAAAAATAAATCAACCCACACAAGGAAGCAAATCCACGATATGAAAAGAAAAGCTCTGACAAAGTCTCCCAAGACAGTGGATCCAGTAATGTCTCTAACTGTACTTGCCTTCAAACATTTCCTTTTGTCACCCAATATATTTTATGCTTTGCTTAAGCTAGTTTGACTCCAGTCTCTCAAAATTGAGGGTACTAATTTAGATGGTTACTGTTTCAAGATAAGCAGCTATTAATTCGTAGCTACTGATTCTTATACTCCTCTGAGAATGAACTATGGAAAGTTTAGAACTCTATGACATAAGAGCATAGTAGCCCTGGAGTCAGTTCTTGATTTGACTCCAGACCTTGTGGATATACTATCAAACTCCACACTACACTGGTTTTAAATGACCAGTTAAGTGGGAAGTAAAATTAAAACTTAAAAAGGATTGAGTATAACTGATGGACCTTTAAATTGTCTTAAAAATACAATTTATGTTCATCTCATGATAAGAAATGTAACAATACTACAAAACAATACGAAATTAGCCAGATGTAGTGGCATGTATCTTTAGTTCCAGCTACTCAAGATGCTGAAGTAGGAGGATGGCTTGAGCCCTGGAGGCAGAGGTTGCAGTGAGCCATGATTGTGCCACTGCACTCTCACCTGGGAGAAAGAGCCAGACCCTGCCAAAATAAAAGAAGAGGAGAGGAGAGGAGGGGAGGGGAGGGGAGGAGAGGGGAAGAGAGGAGGAGAGGGGCAGCAATAGTGTAGATTTTTATATGTGTGTGTTAGATATGTAGGATATGATATTTTGCCTATTTAAAGCTGGTAGTAATTGTAAAGTAGTACAGTTTGCTTTATTGTAAGAATCAAACCACACAGCCCTTGCATTCTAAAGACCTGCTTATCTATGGGAAATGGAGGCATTTGAATATGCTGGTTGAACCTCATGTATTTCTTGAATCAACTCTGACTAATGTGTGAGGCTTATTCTGTTTATTGAAGACCTACTCTGTATTAGGTACTGAAATGGGCAGTTTATATGCAATGCATCATTTAATCTCTGCAATGAATCTATGAAAGTGTTTGCTATTATTGATATTATCCTAATTTAAACAGAAATACTGATAGTAAATAACACTTTTCTGGTACTTTCATTGATCCAGGTACTGTTCCAATGATGTACACATGCTGATATATTTAATCCTCATAGTAAATTAGGGATTTATTTAATTCCTCAAATACATAAGGTAAGTACTTTTATAATTACCTCTATTTTTCAGATAAAGAAATTGAGCTGCAAAGTTACTAAAAATTTTGCCAATCTCATAAATATAGTAAGTGCCAGAGCTCAGATTTGAACCCAGAAAATCTATCTCCAAGGTCTGTGTTTCAGTCACTATGCTTCCTAGCTTGTGGGTACGGAAACATAGCACACTTGCGTCTGTGTTCCCCAGACATGCTTTTAACTACTGTACTCTATTGCTTGTCTGTTTATTAGTGGATACTGATTTATATCAGCAGGGGGTTCCTGAATTTTTACTCTTTGGGAAGACACCTTCACAGCATGTGTAGTGAACCACTGGCATCCACTTGTTCAATTGCTGTTTTTGTTTTTGTTTTTTTTTTTCCTCTTCCCACCATCATATGCATGGTCCATATAAGAGGCAGAGAATGTCTGTTCTCTATCTGTCTTCTAGGCCTGCATATGGCTATGAATACCTCTACTGTATCTTAAGGTCCTGGACAAGCTTCTTTGCTTTGTTAGGACCCTCTCTCTGTGTGACGTCCTGCTGCAGCTTATTGAGATGCTACTGTCAACCACCCCTAAAACCCTGAAACTGCCAAGTTCAAAGCCTACCTGAAACAAGCTCAAGTTCAGTGCCTTACTTGAAGTGAGTTGATGGTATGTTTTCCTTTCTGGCTATTACTTGATTCGATAAATATTAACTGAGTACAATAACATTGTTTTCACAATACCAAAACTTGGCCATCCAAGTAAGTTTTGTGTCTTTCAGGGTAGTCAGTTTGGATATTATAGATCTATTTCTAAAATGTTCAAAATATTGGGCGATTCCCTCTGGGAAATGTCTTAATATGTTTTAATATGTCTTATGAGACCATCTACTATATTGTTTAATATTCACCTCATTTAAGAGTCAAACAATATCTCTGTAGTTATTCATATTTGTTCCTTACAAGTATTGATTCTTTGTGATTTTGGCCCATTTCTCATTATCCTTTCTACATGGAAATTGTGTAAGACAAGTTGATGCTAGTATCTTAGCCATACCAGTTCTTTATTTTACAACTTTGATTGTTCAGTCCCTCAGATACCCCACACACAAAAAAAAAAAAAGAAAAAAAAAACGGGTACTTATAAACCACAAAAATTGGGATCTAGCCTCATTTCTGTGGGAGATGGTAGAGGGTAAGCTCTTGTGCACATTCATTCAGCCAATCAATCTCGATTGAGAACTTTTGCTTCCTCATGATGAACTAATTGGTCCCAGGCTTTCCCTCTCACTTACTCCCAATCATTAGAAAATCAGACAGAACATATGAAAGAACTTGTTTAAGCCATTGGGTAATTAGCAGCTCCAGACCATGATTCCCAAAGAAGGGGAACAAATTAGGAGAGCTCTATGAATGTCATGACTTTCTGCTTCATGCCACTATTCAGACCCAAGCTGACCATGACAGATTGATACATTTGAGGAGATAGAGATCAGAGTTCAGAGAGGTTAAGGAGGCTATCACCTGCATCTTGATGAAGGCTACACACACAAGATGAAGGCTACACACAAAAAGAGGACCAGAAACTTGTATGAGGTTCCCTTGAAGTTTATCTGAACACTATACTGTGAAAACATAGGATGAGGATCTGGGACACCAGGAAAACAACAACTTTTTGGGAACTGCATCAGAGCTCATGCATTGCCAGGAGACATTTGTGCTCTGACCCTTGTTGACCAGGAGACATTTGCAGAGCCCTTGTTGAACTCTCAGAGCATTTAGTAGAGACTCTAGAAAGATTACACTTTAATAGTATGGCTAAACACCCACCCTAAAACATCTTAGAAACAAGTCTGGAAAGCTTCATGCTGATCTGCAAGTAACTTAAGCCTGCTAAAACAAAATATAACAATTTTTAAAGGTAGACAGTGTAATACTGACACTTAACCCTGTTACATTTACATTGGGCAGAAGAATCCAGTGAAAATTATAAGGCATGTAAAATGCAGGAGAAGAATAAAAACAAATTTTGGAATTATATATTTTTGAATCAGCAGACAAATACAATAAAACAGCAAGGCAGACAGAATACTAAAATAACCCCAATGGTTCTATTATATTACATGATGATAGGGCTTGTACAGACATAATTAAGGTTATTAATCAGTTGATTTAGATAGAGAGATTATCCAGATGAGCCTAACCTAATCACATGAATCCTTTAAATGTAGAGGCTTTTCTTTGGTTGGTTGCAAAAGAGGAAGTCAGAGAAATTCGAAGCGTGAGAGAGATTTCACTCTGTAGTTCAGCCTACAGAATGGTAAGATAAATGACTATTGTTTTAAGCAACTAAAACTAATATAAACAGCTAATGTAAATATTCTCAAGAATTTGAGGAAAACATGAGCATAATGAGGAGAAAAGTGGAAAACATAAAAAAGAACCAATTGGAATGTCTAGAGCTGAAAAATACAATATAGGAAATAAAATATCTGAAATTCATTGCCTATATGTAACAACAGTTGCACATTGCGAAAGAAAACATCAAAGAACTTGAAGATACGTGGAACACTGATCAAAATCGACTTCATAGTATTCCATAAAATAAGTCTGAATACATTAAAATATATTGAACTCATTTTGACAATGAGGACATTAAATTAAAAATAACAAAATGTCTGAAAATCACCTTGCATTTATACATCGAACAGTACACTTTCAAATTACCTACAGTCTAAACAAAAATTTTATTTATTAAAAAATACTAGAAAATATTTTAAATGACTGACAACAAAAGCAACCTGTTGAAATTTATAGTGTGTAGCCTAATATAGGTCTTTGGAAGATATTGAAAGCTTAAATCCTTATATTAGAAAAACATATTTAAATTTGATTATCTAATCTGTGCATTAAGAACTAGAAAAATATAATGAATTTAACCCAAAGTAGAAAAAATAAATAATAAAAAGCATAACTCAATCAGAGAAAACATGTAAAAATAGAGAAAAAAATCAATAATACCAAAGCTGTTATTTGAAAAGACTAGTAAAAGTGACGATGTATAGCTGGACATATTAAGAAAAGAGAGAAGAGAGAAATGACTGATATAAAATGAGTGAACATCACTCTAGACCCTATACTCATTAAAAACATAAGAAGGCAGGTGCGGTGGCTCATGCCTGTAATCTCAGCGCATTGCTGGGGCCGAGGAGAGCAGATCAAATGAAGCCAGGAGTTCGAGACCAGCCTGGGCAACATGGAAAAATCCCATCTCTACTAAAAATACGAAAATTAGCCAGGCCTAGTGGTGCATGCCTGCAGTCCCAACTATTTGGTGGGCTGAGGCGGGAGGTTCACTTGAACCTGGGAGGTGGAGGTTGCACTGAGCCGAGATTACAACACCACACACCAGCCTGGGTGACAGCGAGACTCTGTCTCTTAATAAATAAGAAAATGTTATAAGCAATTTTATGTTCAAAAAATGGATAACTAAATGAAATGAGCAAATTTATTAAAAGGCATAATTTACTAAAACTGCCACCAAAAAAAACAAATCTGAAAATGTTTATGTCTCTTAATTACAAACCCACTGTTTGTAATCATAAAGTACATTAAAGCGATAAACCTTTTCCCACTGTTGCCTGGGGCTGATGGTGGGAATTAGAATTAACTGTAAATGAGCATGAGAGATCTTATGAGGGAAAGGAAAATGTTCTAAAACTAACTATGGTGATGGTTTCACAACTTGGTAACATTAGTAAAAATTAAATTGTACTGTTTAAATGGATGGGCTTATGATAAGTGAAATAGATCTAAAAAACTGTTTAAAATAACATAAGTAAAATTATAAATATATATATATTGTTTCCACAAAGAAAATTTCAGGTCTGGATAAATTTCATCAAACATTTAAGGAAAAAATATCAATCCTGGACTTGAATGCCTGACCTCAAGCAATCCTCCCACCTGGGCCTCCCACAGTGCTGGAATTACAGGTGTAAGTTATTGCACCTGGCCCATCCTCAAGACTCTTAGAAAAAAATAGAAGAGCGGAGAGCAGGAACAGAGAACATTTCGCAAAACATATATTTGTTCATTATTGTGTACAGTTAAGTTATATAACACACAGGCACACATGCAGAGAAAAAGAATGTATATGTTTACTTTGCAGATAATAATAGGCACACAAAGAGATGTTCAACATCATTAGTTATCAGGGATACGCACATTAAAACCATGAAGAGATATCGCTACCGGTTAGAATAACCAAAATCTAGAAAAAAAAGACTCAGCATTCCAAGAGTTGGCCAGAACTTGGAAGCAATGGTAGGTTTATATACTACTAGTCAGAATGTAAAAGGGTATTACCGCTTCAGAAAACCTTTTATCAGTTTCTTATAAGGTTAAACATACACTTGCTATACAACTCAACATTTTTGCTTTTACTCAAGGACATAAAAATGTGTGTCCACACAGGTTTCTATTTGAATGCTTATAGTAATGTTATTCGAAATAGCCACAAAATGGAAACAACGAAATGGCCATCAACAGTATAAATATGTTGTGTTATATCCTGACAATGGCATATTACTCAGCTACAAGAAAGGAACAAACTATTGATTCACACAACATAGGTAAATCTCAAAAATGTTATAGCAAGTAAAAGAACACAGACAAAAAGGAGTATATGCCATATGACACCTTTTATATGAAATATTATAAAAGTCAAAATTAATGTTAAATAATAGCTGATCAGCCCAGGTCTGGGGTTAAGAAGTGGATTGAGTAAATAAGGATATAAGATACCTCTATAGGAATTATTCTGTACCTTGTTTGTGGTAGTTGTTATGATATATAGTTTTATGTTTACATATTTATAAACTCAACCTATATTCTTAACAAGTGCATTTTTGTTTATCTAAATTATACCTCAATAAAATTGATACAAAAGGTTAAAAAATCTTGTAGTCTTATACATTTCTCTCATCTATAAACTAAAGGGACTTTTCTGAGTTTTAACATCTCTTTCTGCTCTAATTACATGCAATGCTTCTATAACTATTGATAAAATATAAACTTGTATAATGTCTCCTCATGAACTTTTATACTTGTATTTGTGTTGCTTCTTGTAAAACACATTATTTTCCCATAAATCTAACAGTGATTAATGTTATAACTACAACTTGCAAGAAGGCATTGATAAAAACTGCTTAGAAATCTCTTTCCAACATTGATAAAGTCTTACTTAGGGAGTTAGGATCATATATGTCTTGCTCCTACTTGAGTGGCTGAAGTAAAGAGCACACCTCAGAAATCTTTGAATATAAAATATCATTCGATTCTCCTTCCTTACTCTTTAAAAGGTAACATTCCATAATTCTATCCCAAATCGCTTGCTTTATGCCATATTTGCCAAAGTCATGCCAGCTTCTTCACATCTTGCCACACACTCAGAAGTTATGAGGTAAGCTATTGGTCCCTGTGACATCTTTGGTTAATCTTTTTTTTTTTTGAGTAGAGTTAAACTTTTGTTTATCATCAATTGATTTTTCTTTTCTTTTTTTATTTCTTTTAATTTTTTGTAGAGATGGTGTCTGTCTATGTTGCCCATGCTGGACTCGAATGCCTGACCTCAAGCAACCCTCTTACCTAAGCCTCCCACAGTGCTGGGATTAGAGGCATAAGTCACTGCACCTGGCCCATCCTCAAGTTTTTACACATGGGACAAAGTTTGAAGTCCCTGAGATGGTTAATTTCCTAGTTTCCTAGTTAATCCAAGCAGGAAAAATAGATGGAGAAACAATAAATCTGTTGAAAGTAACCCAACAGAATCAGGTAGTTAACCAGGATACTGATTTCCAGAGCAACTCAAAATGTGTGATATGCCTGACAGAGTTTGGGCACTTATGACTCAATTATAACTAAAAGGGTTCTTTAGAGACTTCATGAAATCAAAAGATTGAATTAAGGGGAGTTAAAACAACTTTAGAGGGTTGATAGACATGTTCTACGTTTTGACTGGGATAGTGGCTACATGGGTAAATCCATCTGTCAAAAGTAATGTCTTCATACACTTAAAATGTATGCATTTTCTTCATATAAACCATACTTTGAATAGGTTAGTAACCATTTTAAAACAGTAACAGTGGAGAAACATGTCAAATACTACTTACCTCAATCAGGTGACTAAAGTTAACATCAACAGTGGTAAACCAGGTCAATAGTACATATCCTTGATATAATGTGATAAAATTGGCACATTACTTCTGTGGTCTTCCCCCTACAAGACCATAATGCTATTTTAATTATGAGAAAAAACATCAGTGAAATACAAATTGAGGGACGCTCTATAAAATACCTGATCAGTACTTCTCAAAAGAGCCCATGTCGGCTGGGTGCAGTGGCTCACGCCTATAATCTCAGCACTTTGGGAGGTCGAGGCAGGTGGATCAAATGAGGCCAAGAGTTTGAGACCAGCCTGAGCAACATGGCATAACACTATCTCTACCAAAAATGCAAAAATTAGCTGGGGGCGTGCTGGTGCACGTCTGTAATTCCAGCTATTTGAGGGGGGCTGAGGCAGGAGGCTAGCTTGAACCTGGAAGGTGGAGGTAGCAGTGAGCCAAAATTCTACCACCGCACCACTTTACTCCAGCCTGGGTGACAGAGTGAGATTCTGTCTCAAAAAGTATAGTACAAATAAAAAGAGCTCATGTCACCAGAAACAAGGAAAGCCTGATAATTTGTCACAGTCAAGAGGAGTCTGAGACATGACGACTAAATGGAATGTTATAGTTTGGGTAGGATTTTGATTTCCTTAGGGAAAAATCAAGAAAATTTGAATAATATATAAAATTTAGTTAACAATAATGTATCAATATTAGTTCATTAATTATGATTCATTAATAAAAATGTTAATAATAGAAAAATCTAAATGTGGGGTATATTGGAACTCAGTGCTATCTTTGCAACTTCTCCATAAATCTTAAGCTCTTCTCTTAAAGTAAAAAAAAAGAAAGTTTATTAAAATTGACTTGAATAAGACATATGTAAAACATATGGAAATTCATATATGTATATGGAGGAGGCAGTATTAGGGTGATCATATAATTTATTGTCCAAACCCAGACATGTTTTAAAGTGGATGCTGTTAATAACCATTTACGGATAGGAAGATAAAGTATAGGTCCCCCTAAGTGAAAAGCATATTAAATATTCAAGTTTTGGTTTTACACTTCCTGTGTTTCAGTCCAGTCTCTGCCACTTGCTTGTTTTTATAAATTACTTTACTGAACATTATTTCCAATTTGGGAAGGACAGTAATACTTTCCTTACAAAGTTTGGGAGGATTACATTAAGATAATTAAAGTGTTTAGTTAACACAATTACTGGCACATAATAAATGCTCAATAAATCATAGATGACATTTGTGCCTATCTAGACTTTAGTACATTTTGTTAAAATGTACCTACATAGTTACACAGAATTCTACACTAATGTATCCTCTTGATTTTCATCCTAACCCAACAGTGGTCATACCAACACTTACTCTTTAATAGTTAGCATAGATGTCACAAACAACATACATGTTCCACCCAGTATTTGTTAGGAGATTGAAGAACATTTGCAATAATGCTAATTAAGACAAAAAATAGTAATAGTAAATAATATTGGTTACATGGCCTTTTTTCCTTGGAGTAACTCTCCCCATCTTACTTCTTCTGATCTTGCTGGATCTGACAGTCTGAGTTCCAGCACCTAGATGCAGATGTAGCACATGGATGTGACTGAAGCACATCCTCTTAGATACAATTATTGGTTCAGAAATAGATCTAAGACTACAGTAGAGTCAGTCAGACTCATGTAGGGAAGAGAGGTCATGCTTGTGATTGGATTCATGACTGGTAATGATGTTAACCCCAGGCTGACAATAGTCTTCTTTGCCATAGTATGAAGAGACATTTCCTGAGGAGGAAGTCAATTCAGAAGTAAGTAAAACTAAGAGGTTAAGAGAAAGATAAGGCCGGGCGCGGTGGCTCAAGCCTGTAATCCCAGCACTTTGGGAGGCCGAGACGAGCGGATCATGAGGTCAGGAGATCGAGACCATCCTGGCTAACACGGTGAAACCCCGTCTCTACTAAAAAAAAAAAATACAAAAAA
>NW_012106886.1:2423689-2428736 GCF_000951045.1 Mandrillus leucophaeus
ACTCCCTCTTTATTTGTTCATTATTCCTGCATTAAAATTCAAGGGGCTTTCTACCCCTCTTTGTTATACCTGTTTGTCTTTTATCTGTGTATCTGTCACTTTGCTGTCTCTTTGCATTTCTAATTTCTTGTCCACATTTGCTCAATGAGAATATTCACTGTAATCAGCAGACCTCTTTCCTCTGCAAGTGATGGAAACCTAGTGCAAACTAGATGAAACAAAAATGGAATGTTGTTGACTCATGTTACTAGATAGCCAAGGGAAAAATCCAGCTTCAGATATGGCTAGATCTAGGTGCTTGAAAAAGTCATGAGACTTTTTTTCTTTCAGAGTCCTCTTACCTTTGCATTTCTTTGCTTGTTCACTTTATTCCTTCTTGCTGTGTGGCCAGGCTCTCTGCACCTGCACGCAAGACAGACAAGCATAGTACCAACTGCCTTACAGAATCCTTAAAGGTTAAAATACAAAGTAATAGAGATCTCTATGCCATTGTCCATAGAACAAATATTAAAAATATCATGAACATAATCTGACTGGGCAAAACTGAGTCATGTTTTCTTTCAGGCAGTGATCAGCCATTGTGGTTGAGACACTCACCAGAACTATGCTCACGATAGAGGAGCAATTCCACACTGAAAATAGCAGGTGTTTACTCAATATAAAGTAAAATGTGACTAAAAATAAATAAATAAGCCAAATAACATTTTTATTATAACTATGGGAAACTGATTCATGAATTTCTTCGGTTTTAGGTAGGAAAAGAATAGGTTTGAGACAGAAGCTACATAGAATGCTACAGCGTTCTGTACAACAGTCTTTTCTTCATGACGTTTTCCATTTTTCACTATAAAACATGTCTTGCCAAACCATCAAAGATAAATATTTAATTATTTTCTGCCCAACATTTCTAGGGTCACATATAGAAATTAGCAAGAGCTGAGTTCTATTAAATTACAGTATTAAACATTTTTCTTGACTCACCACACTCACTAGGCATATAGTCAACTCACATTCAGCCTGCTTTACCTCTTTGCATTAAACTATGATCTCACACTTTCCTCACTTCTTACAGTCCCAATTATAATCCTTAGAACTCCTAAAATAGCTCACTGTATTGCTTAAACCCTGGAACAAATGGCCATAAACGAAAATTATCATATGGTCAGATACCTTCAGTTAGGTCTCTCAATTCTAATTTAGATCTTACATCATCAAGATTAGTGATTCTCAGCTAAGATGATGTCACCCCCCCAAGGATAGCTGGCATTATCTGGAGACATTTTTGATTGTCATGACTGATATCTTTCCTGTTTTCTGGTGGGTTGAGGGCTGAGATGGTGCTAAACATCTTATAAAGCAAAGGACAGCAACAACAAAAAATTATTCAGCCCCAAATTTTATTGGTGCTGAGTTTGACAAACCCTGTTCTAGATTAATAACTGTCCAGGGATTATGAACAAAATTATCACATCTCTATCACTTCATTCAATATGCACAATATACTCAAATAGGTGGATGAATAATTACATGAAGGCAAAATACAGTAGAAAATAATAACCATTAATGATCTCAACCTTCCTTATAGCTCATTTCTTTCATTTTTTTCTATTTTTGTCAAGCCTTCATGTTCTATTACAGCATTCCAGTTGAGCTCTTAGATCTTCAACAGAATAGAAAAGTGAAATAAAAAACATGGTGCACTAAAATTCAAGAAACCCTGGTACTAGTTCCAATTATATCTTGTATTAGAGTTATGACTTGGTAAAATAATTTACTCCCTTAGAAACATGGTTTTCACTTGTTTAAAATAAAATATTTAGATTAAATCGTTATTTTAAGTACTTTTTCATGTAATAAAGAAGAACAGAATGTGAAAAGAAACCTACAGAAACACAATGGTGGGAAAAAAAAAAAAAATTCAAGAAGCCAGGACCCCTACTGATTCAGCTTGTCTCTCTTTCCCAACAATGGCACCAAAAGGGAGATTCTTCTGAATTCATTTTGTTAATCACCGAATTCATTGACTTCTATTTTTCTTTTGAGTTCTAGTGTTTGATGAATAAAGCAAAATTCATTCATTGTAGGTTCCATTTTTATAATGAAGCAGGAAATTTCCCCTGAACCCTTCGTGGATGGGAAGTGGAGTGCAGGCAATGGGGCTAGCTGACTGCTTTGGTGCCAGCAGGGGCAAACTCCACTCACTTGAACCCATTGCCCCATTGCGCTCAACCCCTTGCAGGAGGGGGCATGCAGGTGAGGGGGTGCAGGATCCAGGGCAAGTGCTTTTAGGCACCGGCAGGAGCAAAAATTCCATGTAAGCCCTGTGGCAGTGTCTAGCAGGGAATACCCACAATCCTCAAAGCCCCAGAGGGCATATGTTAAAATGCTCTTTTCGTTTTGCCATCCACAACGGCTTAGGTGTTAAACAACTCAGTGGGCCCTCTGGCTTTTCAACTGAGGTGGTGGTTCTCCACCAATGAGGGCAGAGGGTCGGGATAACAGCCTTTAGTGTCCATATCCGTGACACCCGAGCTCTTATTGGGTATCCAAGAAAAATAAGGTCACACAAAAGAAATGAAGTGTTGTTAATGTGGAGGATTTTATTGCTGATGAAAGTGACTCTCAGCGGGAAGGGGAGCTGGAGAGGGAATGAAGCAGCAAGGTGATCTTCCCCCAGCATCCAGCTGTCCTTGGCTGGACTCCTCTCCAAAGCAACACCATCAAGCCATCCCTCTGAAGTCAAGCTGCTTGTCTCTGACATCAAACTGTAGCTTCTAACGTCTAGCTGCTTCTCCTCTTCTCTGCCTCTCTTTCCCTGCTGAGGGAGCCTGGAGATTTTATGGTTACAAGATTTGGGCGGCGGGGTGGGCATGGGCAGTTTTAGAAAAGGCAACGTTCTAGTAGGAAAACAGGAATGCCTGTTCTCGCTTTGGGCTGTGGCTCCAGGCTTGAGCATGGGGTCTTCACCAGGGACCTGCCCTCTTCTGCCCAGAATTTTCCTGTCTCCTGTCTCTATCAATAATGCTTTGCTTTCTATTTAGAACTAAGTCTTACCTAATAAAATAACTAAATGGTCTTAGATACCATAATATGGTTACATTTCTGAGATAAATACATAAGGGCTTCTTCAGAAATTATTCTAAGACCTATAGTCTCATGCACAATGCCAATATAGTACAGTGAGATTTTAGGTGACAGCACCATTTTGCTTCTGTCAAATTGTTTGAGGAGAAGGCTTATTCAAGATTTGCCTAAAAGGGGCAGTTCTAATATGCCAAGCCACAGAGAAAACCATGTTCCAGAGACAGGGAAAAGAGATGGAAGATCTTTCCCAACAGTAATCACTTGATACAGGAAAACATATATTTGGCAAATAAAACAAAATCCTTCTAAATTCTAAAATAATAAAATTAAAATTACAAAACAAAATTTTCTTTGTTAACCAATGGATCCTTTTAACAATGTTTGCACAAAAATCTGCAACAGAGATTCTGGAATGCCAGAAAATGAGCAACAGTATAAGACCAGCAAGAGTATTTACTAAGTTTTTTTTTTGTCCATGTTTTCTCTTCTCTTAATCAGCCTTAGCAATTACATCTGACTTAAGAGTGCCTGTTAGATTTTCCCTTTGTTGCATCTTTCCTTGATGTCTTGGTGAGGAAAATGAAAATCAATAGAAATTCTGTGGCATGGCCCTGGAAGCATTTGACTGTATGTATGGCTTCACAAGTGCTTTATTTAGACTGAATTAAAAGTGATAGGGTTCACAACATGCTACACCCAAAATACGGTGCTTTGGCATATTGAATGTTTTAAGCTGAAGGAATTTGAGAAACAAGAGGTGCAGTAAGGACCTTTTCACCTTCCCATGGAGGAAGTTGGAAGACCCTCATTTGAGAAGTGCCCTCCTTAAGACAGAGGATGTTGCCCTAACTCACTAGTCATGGCTCCCACCACTTTGTCCAACCACATTTTTTCATGGCTTTCTACTGTAACTGTCCAAAGAGTTTTTCATTGCCCATTGCCCAGATAGAGCCAATTTACCAAGGCAGGAGAATTCCAACAGAGAAAGAATTTTACACACATTGAGCAGACCAAATGGAAGGCTGGAGTTTTATTGTTACTCAACTCAGCCTCTCCAACCATTTGGAGGCTAGGTTTCAAAGGTAGCTGGGGGGAAGGGGCAGGGGTGCAGGTGGGAAGTGGTCTTCTTGTGCATTGAGTGGCTTCTGGATTGGGCCACTCAGGAGCAGGTGGCAGGTCCAGGGTCCAGGTGGAGCCACTGGTTGAAGGATTTGCAAAAAACAAACAAACAAACAAAAACCTGAAAAGATGTTTCAAAAGGCCAATCTTAGGTTCTACAATAGTAATGTTATCTGCTTGAGTAATCAGGGAAATTGCCTATCTTGTGACCTACAAAACAATGACTGGCAATTGTTTATGTCTACGCCTCAGTGGAATTGAGGCTCCTTCTATTCACCTAGCCTGGAGGTCTCTCATTAGCTTTACAAAGGCAGTTAAGTTTTGGGGAAGGGCTATTATCATTTAAACTACAAACTAGATGTCTCTCATTAGTTTGCTTGGCTTAATCTCAGAAATAATTAAAGGTATCTTGAAGACCAAAGGTAAAATGAGGATTGACCAGATCAGATCTCCCCCACTGCCATAATTTTCTCACTGATATAATTTGTGAAAAGGTCGTTTTACTACTTTGCTTTTCAAACCTAGTATAAAAACACTCAGGTTTAGCTGTTTATTTGGGTCATCATTTCTTTTTGAAGCTCCAGTGTTACATAAAACCTATATTAAATAAATTTGTACGCCTTTTTTTCATTAATACATCTTTTGTTACAGTCCCCAGAGGAGAACCAAGAAGGTTTGAAGGAAAATATTTTTCTTCCTACAGTTTCTGGTAATAAGGATAAGATACCATTGTCCAGGACATCTTTCTCAGTCCAGAAGCTGCAGCTGAAATCTGGAAACTTGCCTAGGTTCAGTGGCTCACGCCTATAATCCCAGCACTTTGGGAGGTGGAGGCAGGAGGATC
>NW_012106886.1:2428786-2444700 GCF_000951045.1 Mandrillus leucophaeus
AAACAAAATCCTTCTAAATTCTAAAATAATAAAATTAAAATTACAAAACAAAATTTTCTTTGTTAACCAATGGATCCTTTTAACAATGTTTGCACAAAAATCTGCAACAGAGATTCTGGAATGCCAGAAAATGAGCAACAGTATAAGACCAGCAAGAGTATTTACTAAGTTTTTTTTTTGTCCATGTTTTCTCTTCTCTTAATCAGCCTTAGCAATTACATCTGACTTAAGAGTGCCTGTTAGATTTTCCCTTTGTTGCATCTTTCCTTGATGTCTTGGTGAGGAAAATGAAAATCAATAGAAATTCTGTGGCATGGCCCTGGAAGCATTTGACTGTATGTATGGCTTCACAAGGGCTTTATTTAGACTGAATTAAAAGTGATAGGGTTCACAACATGCTACACCCAAAATACGGTGCTTTGGCATATTGAATGTTTTAAGCTGAAGGAATTTGAGAAACAAGAGGTGCAGTAAGGACCTTTTCACCTTCCCATGGAGGAAGTTGGAAGACCCTCATTTGAGAAGTGCCCTCCTTAAGACAGAGGATGTTGCCCTAACTCACTAGTCATGGCTCCCACCACTTTGTCCAACCACATTTTTTCATGGCTTTCTACTGTAACTGTCCAAAGAGTTTTTCATTGCCCATTGCCCAGATAGAGCCAATTTACCAAGGCAGGAGAATTCCAACAGAGAAAGAATTTTACACACATTGAGCAGACCAAATGGAAGGCTGGAGTTTTATTGTTACTCAACTCAGCCTCTCCAACCATTTGGAGGCTAGGTTTCAAAGGTAGCTGGGGGGAAGGGGCAGGGGTGCAGGTGGGAAGTGGTCTTCTTGTGCATTGAGTGGCTTCTGGATTGGGCCACTCAGGAGCAGGTGGCAGGTCCAGGGTCCAGGTGGAGCCACTGGTTGAAGGATTTGCAAAAAACAAACAAACAAACAAAAACCTGAAAAGATGTTTCAAAAGGCCAATCTTAGGTTCTACAATAGTAATGTTATCTGCTTGAGTAATCAGGGAAATTGCCTATCTTGTGACCTACAAAACAATGACTGGCAATTGTTTATGTCTACGCCTCAGTGGAATTGAGGCTCCTTCTATTCACCTAGCCTGGAGGTCTCTCATTAGCTTTACAAAGGCAGTTAAGTTTTGGGGAAGGGCTATTATCATTTAAACTACAAACTAGATGTCTCTCATTAGTTTGCTTGGCTTAATCTCAGAAATAATTAAAGGTATCTTGAAGACCAAAGGTAAAATGAGGATTGACCAGATCAGATCTCCCCCACTGCCATAATTTTCTCACTGATATAATTTGTGAAAAGGTCGTTTTACTACTTTGCTTTTCAAACCTAGTATAAAAACACTCAGGTTTAGCTGTTTATTTGGGTCATCATTTCTTTTTGAAGCTCCAGTGTTACATAAAACCTATATTAAATAAATTTGTACGCCTTTTTTTCATTAATACATCTTTTGTTACAGTCCCCAGAGGAGAACCAAGAAGGTTTGAAGGAAAATATTTTTCTTCCTACAGTTTCTGGTAATAAGGATAAGATACCATTGTCCAGGACATCTTTCTCAGTCCAGAAGCTGCAGCTGAAATCTGGAAACTTGCCTAGGTTCAGTGGCTCACGCCTATAATCCCAGCACTTTGGGAGGTGGAGGCAGGAGGATCACCTGAGGTCAGGAGTTCAAGAAGAGCCTGGCCAACATAGTGAAACCCTATCTCTACTAAAAACATAAAATTAGCTGGGTGTGGGGGCACATGCCTGTGGTCCAAGCTACTTGGGAGGCTGACACAGGAGAATCACTTGAACCCAGGAGGCAGAGGATGCAGTGAGCAGAGATCACACCACTGCACTCCAGTCTGAGCGAGACAAAGCAAAATTCAAAAAAAGAGAAGAGGAGAAGGGAAAGGAAGGGAAGGGGAGGGGAGGGGAGGGAGAAGAGAAGAGGTCTGGAAACTTTGACAAAGTTGGTCAAAGGTAAACATTCTTTAAAGGGTTTATTTGGCTTGAATTTGATTCACAATTGGAATAGGTATACTTTGAAGATTTGGACTTTTACATCCAAAGGATTTTTCTTTCTTGAGGGCTCTCATTCTAAACAAATGTCCCTTAAGTATCTATAGAAACATCTAATTGAAAGAAAGGAAAAATGAAAAAGAAACAATTTCTTGACTGGTCTAAGAAAAACACACGAAAACGCCAAAAAAACTCCCTTAAAAAGATTAGGAGGTAGAGCTCAGACTTAGAACAAAAGTTATGAATTGCAAAAGGCATTCAGACAGGCTGAGACATAGGTTACAATGGATAGCCAGCAAATAGCTTTGAAAAAGGCCCCAAGGAACCCAGCAAGGCTGTTTTACAGTCCCTTATAAAGTCCACTTATTTCATGAGACTCTATAACCAAACCTTTTCAGCTCTAGGCCTTCCCATTCAAATTACTTTGCCAATGTATTTTGGACCTCAATCATAAAAATTTACTTAATGGGGGCAAAAAATCTTATAATTACCCTAGATTTCTGACACTATAATAAGCAAACATGTTTCTTAATTCCTTCCTGGAGAAAACCTACATCATTTCTGTTTCACTTGGAGACACAAATCTTACCATCTCTTTGGAAATGCAAACTTCCAAGAAGATAACTCTTGCATTCAACTCAAATGGAGAAAGAAGGGAGACATTTTGGAAATAAACTGCCACTTGATATTTTCAAGTAGCAGTTTGAAGTCCCTCATCCCAAATGTAGTCCACAGCTTCCATAAGATTCATATGAAATTCTTAAAAGTCTTTTTCACAAATATTGGTAAAAAAAAAAGCTTTAGCTTCCATTGAGCAAGTAATCTTGACTTATTTGCTCCATCTGCTAGAAATGTAATAATACAAAGATGAGAATCAACTCTTATATAAATAAGCAAATTTTGTGTTTCTGCATTTCTACCTCATTAATGGCTAAAATTTAGAATGAAAGCTATAAAATCTCTATTGGCATCTGTCTGTATATTTAAAATCTCTATTGGCATCTGTCTGTATATTTAAAATCTCTATTGGCATCTGTTTGTATATTTATGTGTGTATGTATGTTATGTACATATAATACTTTCTACCCTTGAATGGTTGAAAATTAATTTTAGAAATTAATTTCTACCATAGTAATTTATAAAATTCTCAAAAGAAATTATATTCAAATTGACTTTGAGATAAAAGCACACTTATATAAATTGTCACAGGTGCATCTGGCAGGGACTGGTGTCGTAGGCAGTAAAATAATTTACCAAGATAGTTGTGGGTAAAGAAAGGTAGATTTATTAGAAAAGACATGAGATACATTGCAAGGGTGCAATGGGCAGCACAGCAGAGAAAGGGCTGTCTGCCAAGAGGCAGGGACTGTAGGGAAGTACTAGATAGGTTGTACTGGAGGGGCTTTGTGCAGATAAAGTATGCAGATAAGGTCTTGCTGCTGGGGCTGTGTGCAGAATGGGGTATTTGGGAATAGGATGTCATACCAGCGGGTTGTATGTGATTAGCCATTTCTCAGAACAATTTTTCTCCTTCATCTGGGACCTCTTCCTTGTTGCTTACTTATCAGGACTACACATCTAGTATTCCTAAAAGTCTCAGAAATATAAAAACTAACCCAAATGCTTTTCAAGTTCATGTGGCTTGAGCAAATATTTAATAAATAAGGTTAGTTTAATATTGTTAGTGTAATAAAAACAGCTATGTCTTCTGAGTTATCAACATTAAGTATAATACATTTTTATTCTACTTGGGTTTACCAGTCAAATAAGGTTAAAATAGTTAACAAGAAAAGAACTTGAGATGATGACTAGCATTGGTCGGTGTTATAATAAGTCTGCCTAAAAAAATAGCATCCAAAATCTTTTTGGTAACCTGCATTCTTAAAGTTACACTAAGCTAAATTAAATAATAGATATTAATTAAATGTCTGGGTCAGTGCTCAAATAAAGTACTAAGACATTACTTTTGGCATCCTGGTTTAAAATGGTATAAAGAAGTTAAATATATTTGGGTCTGTTAATAAATGTGAGGAATTGTGCTATGAGGAAGCATATTCCTCTAAGAAATAGGAGATAATATATTCATAAAATTTGATATCTGCTATAGATTGCTAGTATTTGGGAGACAATTCACAGTTGTCTACTTCCTGGTTTTTTCAGTTAAAAAAAGGATACCAATGGCTAAAAATTATAATCAATATATAAAATAAAACTACTAAAAATAATAAAGGAAAAACTTTGTATGCAACAAACACAGGATATATTTTTAACAAAGAAACATACAAGATATGGATACAAGAACATATACAAGATATAAAAGATGAGTTATTGTTAAGAAAAAAAATAGAGTAATTTTATTCAAAAGTAAGGTGACTAGTTTTTCCAGAATTAAGTAGAGACAAATCCTGAATAGAAAGTTGTAAAAGGCTTGCATAAAAGATATCTTATCTCATGTAGTTAATTAAGCGGGCTAAGACTTAAATGAATTTAGTATAAAGTTTTAAAATTAGCTTTTAAATCAATAGAATACCTATGCAAAGGTAAAGTTTAACTTTTTCTGTTAAAAGGATAAAGATTTCTTGAATTATTTAAAAAATATTTTTGTTTACCTATTAAGTAATGTGCCTAAGAAACAAAAATCCCGTTTAATCAAAAAAATTTTTCCCATGCTTAACGTTATGCTTAACAGACCTTGATTACTTCAAAAAGCTCAGTCTCAATATTAAAAAATAAAGTAGGCCGGGCGCGGTGGCTCAAGCCTGTAATCCCAGCACTTTGGGAGGCCGAGACGGGCGGATCACGAGGTCAGGAGATCGAGACCATCCCAACATGGGCTAACATGGTGAAACCCCGTCTCCACTAAAAAATACAAAAAACTAGCCGGGCGAGGTGGCGGGCGCCTGTAGTCCCAGCTACTCGGGTGGCTGAGGCAGGAGAATGGCGTGAACCCGGGAGGCGGAGCTTGCAGTGAGCTGAGATCCGGCCACTGCATTCCAGCCTGGGCGACAGAGCGAGACTCTGTCTCAAAAAAAAAAAATAAATAAAATAAATAAAAAATAAAGTAAGAGTTGGGGTTTTGTTTGTTTTTTGGCAAGTATATTACTTTCTGTATTTGCCTTTAAAATAGTTAACACTTTGGTTAAATGGATAACTATTGTTTCACAGTAATCTGGGATTCTACTAAATCAAGTGTTCAAATATTTAAACATATTTGACAAATTTCTCAAAATCAAATGCTAAATATAGTCTTTTTGACATCAAACTAGCTTTGAGATTTTCCAGAGAGCCCCTAGAAAATATCAAATAATTTCTGAACTTGTAAAGAGAGAAATGTTTAAGTAGATTTATTAGATATGTTAAATTATATAGTTACTATATGTTTAATAATTAGTTACTAAATATTTAGTTATATTTATTTGATATTTTAAATTACAAAGTGAGGACATTGACACATTTCTAGGACTTTCATAAAATTTGTGATCCATGTATTAATAACATGTCTATGCAAATATAACATGAAGGTTTATAATCACTTCTTATTTGGTAATGCAATTATGGGTTACATGGGACTAAATTAACTGGAAAAAAAGGGCTTATGATTTTCATGGCCCTTTTGTTAAAAACATTGTGGTTCTCAAATGTTTTGTTTTCTAGATTTAAGGAACTCTTTTTCCCTTTCCTCTTAAGCTATCTACAGCTTACAGCTATTTGATAAATTATGCCTTTATAAAAAAAATGAAATATTTTCCCTTTATCCATACTGATCCCTTCATGAATAAAAAACTACCATTGAGTATTCTTATTTTTGTAGCAATACAATTATTTGCGTTAAGTTTAATAAGAATCTGTTCTCCTTGTGACAGGACGTAATTGTCAACATTGGTTATATTACCAAGGCTTTGACTGGAATGTTATGGACAGGATCAGAAGAATCAGATATGACCAGAGAGTTTTAAGGAACTAAGGCTGATTTTATTGAGCCAATGCTTATAAAATCCCTTGGAAAAACTGGCATGATACCTAGTTACAGGATTCACAGCCTTATGGGTGAGTAAAGGAGCTCACTTTCTGCCGGTTCCAAGAATCTCAGATTATGTTGGAAACCTCAAGAAAACAGGGATTCACTCAAACCAATAGGTGTTGTAGGAAGAGTCTAATGCCCTGTTCCCGGCTTGTCCTCATAGCCTCAAGAGGCTTTTAAAAGTCCAATCTGAGATTTCTTATAAAAAATTACAGCAAAGCAAGCTAAAAAAAACTCACATAGTAAATTACTGTTTTTTTCTGTACATATGTAAATAACAGGCCACGTGTAATGAGAGAAGACTTAGTTTGCAAACAAATTGGTCCTACTTTGATTATCTTTGATAGAAATGGAGGTGACTAGAGAGATAAAAATTATGTTTCAATGGCAAACTATATCACATCATCTGAATTATACAATTCCATTCCCACTGTTCATTGCATTTGAAGTTTTGTTATCCACTGTAAACTGGATGGAGCCTGATCAATTATTTTAGCTTCCTTGAAAATGTGGTTACAACTCTAACATTTTACATGATTCTTTTACCCCCCCTGATTTGGCACCACAGAAAGCTAAAACCTGATTGCTCACATCCTTATTTGGAATACCTAAAAAAGCCTTGCAAGCTGAAACTGAGCACTTCCATACTTTGCTCTGAGAATAAACATATTGGTGTGGTACAGTTTGGAGATTTCTACCCTCCAAATCTCACGTTGAAATTTCATCCACAGTGTTGGAGGTGGGGCTTAATGGAAGGTGTTAGCATCACGTGGGCAGATCCCTCATGGATGGTTTGCTGCTGTTCTTGTGGTAATGAGTGAACCCTTGTTCTATTTGTTCCCATGAGAACTGATGATTTAAAAGAGCATGGCACCTTCTTCCCCTCTCTCTTTTTCTTCTCCTTTGTCACGTGACATGCCTGCTGACCTTTGCCTTCCACCATGGGTGGAAGTTCCCTGAAGCCTTCACTAAAAGCAGATGCTGGTGCCATGCTGCTTCTACAGCCTACAGAATTGTGAGCCAAATAAGCCTTCTTTCTTTATAAATTATCTAGCTTCAGGTATTCTTTTATAGCAACACAAACAGACTAAGACACAGTGCCATCACTAGAGGCATTCAAACTGCAAACCAAGAAATGTGTTGGATGTCCACTGTTACTGTCACTCCACCATCTCAGGATACTTTCAACTCAATATCTAGAAAATTTTTAATTGCACTCTGGATTCAAAAACTGAGTTTATAGCTTGTTTTAACAATTAACCTTTTTAAATTTGTGTTTTCATAGAAATACCCCTACTTAAATACCTTATTGCTTACACCTCATAGAGGTTTAACTTAGGTAGGCATCCTACTTCTGCCAATACTACTGAGTCCAGAAATAAGACACAACTCTTTAAGCAGAGGAATCTAATCCCAGGACTGACAGACTGGTTCAGTGACATATGGGACAATCTGCCAACTCAGTTTCTGGGCTGTAAAACTTTTGGGGAAAAGTTGCAGATGGAGAAATCATAGGGTTCAGAACATACTACCCCAAAATATGGCACCTTGATATACTGAATGTTTTAAGCCGAAAGAACTTGAGAAAGAGTAAGTTCAGGAATGACTCTGACTTTTCCCTGAAGAAATCATAAGACTTTTGTATGAGAGGTGCCCTTCCTATACCTGGGAGAAAGCAGTATCCTTATCTCTGAAGACGAAGAGAGAGAGGCTGAGAGGTATCTAAATGAACAAGCCTTGATAAGTTAACCCCAGTTTACTACTCTTATCTCACACTCCCTAATCCTACCATATTTTTTCATAACTTTGTCTCTTCATCAAACCTAGTATAAAAAGAGTCGGGTTTAACCATTTTTTCTTTGGGATCTTCATTTCATTATAGAGTAGCCCATGTCACATTAAACTTACAGTAAGCAAATGCACCAGGTATGGTGTTGCACACCTGTAATTCCAGCACTTTGGGAGGCCGAGCTGGGTGGTCACTTGATCCCAGGAGTTCGAGACCAGACTGAGCAACATGGTGAAACCCCATCTCTACAAAATATACAAAAATTAGTTGGGTGTGGTGGTGCATATCTGTTGTCTCAGATACTCGGGAGGCTGAGGTAAGAGGATTGCTTGAGCGCGGGAGGCAAAGATTACAATGAGCTGAGATTGTACTTCTGCACTCCAGCCTGGGACACAGGACGAGACTCCATTTCAAAATTTTTAAAACAGTGTTTTTTTTGTTTTGTTTTGTTTTTGTTTTTTGTTTTTTGCTAATCTGTCTTTCCTTACAGGCATCAACTGAGATCCTAGAAGTGTATAAGGAAAATATTTGTTTTCCTCCCCTACAAAATAATTGAAATGTTAATACTTCAAATCTAGTTAAACCTATTCAGTGCTAGAAAGAATTCATGCCTCAACTCATACAAAGTTTTTCTTCAAGCTATCAAATTTTCTTTCTTTTCCGTCTTTTTCTTTGTTTCTTTTCTTTCTTTCTTTTCTTTCTTTCTTTCCTTTCTCTTTCTTCTCTTTCTCTTTCTTTCTTCTCTTTCTCTCTGTCTTTCCTGTTTTGAGACAGAGTCTTGCTCTGTCACCTAACCTGAAATGCAGTGGTGCAATCTCAGCATTACAGACATTTGCCACCACACCCAGCTAATTTTTGCATTTTTAGCAAAGATGGGGTTTCACCATGTTGACCAGGCTAGTCACAATCTCCTGACGTCAAGAGCTTAAGAGATCCACTCACTAAGGCCTCCCAAAGTGCTGGGATTACAGGTGTTAGCCACTGTGCTGGTCTCTTTCTCTTCTCTTTTCCTTCCTTTCCTTTCTTCCTGTGTAGTGTCAAATACCTTGGGTTTCTTAAACTTTTAAAACAAAATTTCCCAAGTAACTATTGTAGAATATTAATCCCCAAATATGTTCATTTAATAAAATCTAGATGACCAAATACACACTCTTGTGGATATATTTTGTTCCCATTTGCCAAACAAATTTTCTGAGAAGTCTTGCAGTAAAAATAACGTTAAATTGTCTTCCCAAGTTATTTCACCATGGTGCTATGTCCCAACCTTTTTCTGTATATTTTTTCAAGTAATAGCTATTAACACCTGTGAAGGCAGCAGGAAAAACTGGAAAATATTGATCATTGATTTTTATCTTCCTTCCCTTCTATTTTTTTCAATATCTTTTGAATCTGCACTTTGAACCTTCAATATTCTACTCCCTTAGTAGCAAAAGCACTTTTGCAAGAATCTCCAGTCATTCTGAATTTTTTATTTAAATAATGTCTTTTAATTCTCTACTCTAACTGGATCTCTGTAGTGTATATAAAACCACCCATTACTCATTACTTGATTATCTTGTGTCCCCCATCAAGATTTTAAAAATATGTATTTCTTGATTTTCATCCTATATGTCTTGCTATGATTTGAATGTCCCCTTTAAACCTGTTGAAACTTAATCCCCATGTGCAAGTATTGAGAGATGGGATTATGAAAAGTAACTGGACCATGAGGACTCTGCCCTCATGAATTGATTAATCCTTTCATATAGTAATGGCTTAATGGGTTGTCATGGGAGGGGAACTAGTAGCTTTATAAGAAGAAGAAAAGATGTGAGCTGGTGTGTGAGCCTGCCAAGCCCACTCACCTGATAGCCTGCATCATCCCAGGACTCCTTAGAGAGTCTCCACCAGTAAGAAGGCTTTCACAGATCCAGCCTTCAACCTGGGCTTAGCCTCCATAATTGTAAGAATAAATCTCTTTTCTTTATAAATTACCTAGTTTTCAGTATTCTTTTATGAAAGAAAGTGAACTTATACCTGTGTCCACCTAGAGCATGTTTCCATCAGGACTCTATCCTTAGTTCTATTATTTATTTTGTTTTATCCCCTTTCCTTGTGTGATTTCATTCACTACATGCTTTTTAGTTATAATGATTGGATGCTAATGACTCTTAAACCAGTATTTCCAGCCCAGACCCCAGTCTTGATCTTGAAAATCAAATTTTAGTAGTTCCCATCTACTACTCAGAGTTCACAAACTTTTCCTGGGTAGGAAACTTTCTCTCCCTCACCCCTCCTCCTCCCTTCCCCTCCCCTCCTCCTCCCTTCCCTCTCCCCCTCCCCTCCCTCTCCCTCTTCTCATCCTCCTTCTCCTCCTCCTCCTCCTCCTTCTCTCTGTCACCCAGGCTGGAGTGTAGTGCCATAATCACTGCTCACTGCAGGCGTTAACTCTTGGGCTTCAGCAATCCTCCCCTCTCTGCCTCTTGAGTAGCTGGGACTACAGGCATGCACCACCATGCCTGGCTACTCTGTTTTGTATTTTTTGTAGAACCAGGATTTCACCATGTTGCCCAGGCTGGTCTCAAACTCCTGGGTTCAAGCAATCTACCTGCGTCGGCCTCCCGAAGTGCTGGGATTATAGTGGGATTATAGGCATGAGCAACTGTGCCTGGCCTCTTCTATTTTTTTTTTTTTTTTTTTTTAGAGCAGCACTTATTATAGTGCCTTTATAATTGCACAGTTCTAATACTTGTTGGTTAAATCAAAATTTAGAACCAAATAAGCTACATGGATTAGTAATTCATCTAAGAGTTTGAAGTCAGATTAATTTGCCATTGGTCAAATCACTTAATTTATTCAGCTCTCAGTTTCATCTGAAAATTGGAGAAGGTGGACTAGATAATTGCTGTGCTCACTATTAGCATTACATTTCTTTTTAAAAATTTTTCCATTATCTTTTTTAAAAAATGGAAAAAATGTTAAAAATTATTTAAAACAAGAGAAGCTTTGCCTATGAAGTTATGGTATTTCAGTACAAATATATACATTTAATAAATTGTTTTGAGTGCCAAATTAGTGTCAGGCATTGGGGTAGACATTTTAAGATGAATAAAACATGCTAAAGATAAGTAGAAAAAAATTCTAAAGAAAGTGATTTACATTTCTATTTAAAGTTTACATTCTCCATATATGAGTTAAAAAATATGTTCTACCAAGTCTTAATTGAAACTAAAAAGAGCTTAAAAAGTGACTGAAAAACATCATAAATTTATTGTTAAAGGAACCACTGAAGAAATGTACAATACTAAAAGCTTTTATAATTTTGAAACTTCAAATAAAATTTGTCCTAGTTGCAAAGACTTAAGAATACAGTCTTGTTTAAAAAAAATACTTGGACCATTTTAAGCACTAAATAATTATTTCATTTTTTGTTTGTCATATATTTTGAAAAAATTAAGGAAAGTCAGAAAATAATACTGGCCTAATATTGATCAGAAATGCTGTAATCTCTTATACACATCTAGATGTGTATAAGAGACAGTTTGTCATATATTTTGAAAAAATTAAGGAAAGTCAGAAAATAATACTGGCCTAATATTGATCAGAAATGCTGTAAGATCAAATAATGTCACCTACCTACTCATTATCCATGTTAATGGAGAGTTTATGAATAAGGCATGTTGCATATAGTAGTTCATAAGTGAAAACCATCTGTAATAGCATTGGACGCCCTGCTGGTGTAAAGTTATCACGGTATTTCAGAGCCACATATATGAATCAGATATCTCAGGGGATTGAGAGAGATTTCAACTTAACTCTTCACACTGGAGTGAAGAACAATAAGAAAAAATTGTAACTGATATAGATTGACAATCAGTGATAAGGGCACACATTTTTTTCCAGCAATTTTTATGTTTTTAAAACTTGGTCTAAATTATGCAGAAAATATTACATAAAATACTGGAAAAAAGATATAAAAGTAAGTGAGATGGGGAAATATTTCTAATAGTTGAAGCCATATATTTTAAATTTTTGTCTTTATGGAATTCTAAGCATAGAAAAAAAGTGTTTGTTATCCCTTTTTGGACCCTTTTTTGCATTCAGGGACCAGACCTTATTCAACATGATATTCTCAATATGTAGTAGAGTATGTGCCCACGAGACGGTGCTCCAAAAGCTGTTGAATCTAGTTAAACTGAAAGAAAACAGGAAGGAAATATGTGATATTCATGATAGTTATTACCATGACAAAAAATAAGTGTGTAAATACAGTAGAATCTCTTTTAACTGGTCCCTACTAAAATAACCCATTGGATTAACTAAGAATTATAATTTACATTGCAAAACATAAAACTATGTTCATCATCTGAAGAATGCCCAAGGCTACTTAATTATATTCTAGTATTCTCACATTTATGCTACCCCCAGATAAGCTCCATACTTACCAAGAATCGTTTTTCTTCCCAGATCTGTTTTTTTTCCAAGTGTACTTTTTTATTACTTCCTTCATTATTTATATAATCTAATGGAATATGAGCATGGGAAGAGAGCAGTTCCTATGAAAACTATGTTTAATGGTTTCAAAATATACTAATAAAGACAAGTTACAAAAAATATTCTTGAATTATGTGCAGAAAGAGAAAAATAAAAAAGATTGGGGGTGAGAATATAAGACCTCTGAGGACTGTAATCTTGCATTGTTTCACGAATATGTCTGAGATCTCATTTCACTTAAAAAAAAAATGGGGAAATAAATGACAACACATTGTGAATATAGTTTATGCAAAGAAAAGAACATAGCTCTTTAATCAGCAAACTCATTAAAATAAATTTAGTCCTACTTCAAAATATTGGAAAATGAATGACAGCTTAGATAGTGTATCTTTATAAAACATTTCATGAGTTATATGACTTAAATGATTTTTCTTATTAATTGATCAGTTAGACTAATCATGTTGAATAGAATACTTCCATGCTATCCAATTTAAGTGTGATATATGATACCAAAAATCTATTTTAAAAATACTTCCCCCGGGTACCTCTTCTTCCTGGTAAGTCCATTTCTTTCTTTTTACTCATTCTACCATGACAACTTGGCCATGAAATTTATCACCCCAGGTAAAAATACGGTACATTCAGCCCAGAATAATGCAATCACTGTTCAGTTTCAAGTTGACTTCAAAGTGACTTGTTTTTCCCCACTGGCAAAAACAATCTTCATATTCTGACTATGTCAACAGCAATATCAGAATCTCAATATTCCAAAGAATTTTGTACCTAGTAAGATAAATGCCAATGTTGGATCAAAAAATACATATCAGGTATGCTTTAGTTAGTGGCCTTTCAATCACTTATAGATAATTTTTTTAAAATTCCGTCCTTGCTAAAAATGTACTTAGAAAGTTTTATTTGGTTGTTTCTGAGGTCTGCTTTTAAAAATCATGTTGTGCTGCCTTTTATCTGCTAAATACCCTGAAAGTTCTTCCCTCTGAAAAGGAATTGCTAACAAACATTCCCAGCTGGGGAGAGAGAGATCAGATTGGTATGTCTCAGAAGACAGTAGACATGAGACAGCATCAAGCCCACACAGAGTGGAAGAGGGGTCCAGAAGTACTGAGATGCCTCCAGAGAAAGAGCTGAGGCATGAGGGCCAAACTTGTGGAGAGGCTGGAGCCATTATGGTGAGGGAATAAGTAGACTTGGTATGGATGCCTTAACATGGATGGTCTATGTTAGGGCCTGAAGGGTGGCATTTCTGAGACTCAGAAGTTCTGAAGTAACAATGGAGCCAAGTTACTGGGGAAAGAGAACCTCTATACTATGAATACTCCATGAGTGATAAATCCACAAGCCTCAAGATTCAGCAACATATAAGGCAAGATGTGAAACCACAGCTCAGAGTTCAGTTGAGTTGTGAGTCATCTGGAATTTATCTGAAACAAGAAAGAGCAGAGCGGGTAGAGTGGGGGCCATTTTCCCAAATCAGTAGAGATAGATAGGTATCTCTATGCACCTCAAGTAGACCTGCATTGGGAAGGGGAATGATGGAACACCCTTTGAGATGGGTTCCTATAAATCCATTCTCCCCTACAGTAAGTTTATAGGAAATTTAAGTTTTTCTGAGATTCACTGATAGAGAAATAAGGAATCTGTATTCTATTGTTTCCAGTATGAGTGGGAGTGTATACATCATTTTTTTACACATACACATACGCACACATTCAAATACGTATACAAACTAAGAAAAGGAAATGAAGGTATTGGAGAGGAAAATCATGTTGACCTGTTCATAGAGAAAGCAATATGCATTCCATTGATTCTGTAGAAATTGTAGTGAACAAATATGTGTAGTACTTGCCTTGGTTTTACCTATTAAAATTATCTATGGGCAGTTCTGAAAAATAAAAACTCTCTAATGTGCACCCTCAAAATGTCTTTATTTTCTATTTATGTATTTATTTATTTAAGGACAAAAGTCTTACTCTGTTGCCCAGGCTGGAGTGCAGTGGCATGGTCTCAGCTCACTGCAACCTCTCCCAGGTTCAAGCCATTATCCTGCCTCGGCCTTCCAAGTAGCTGGGACTACAGGCATTCGCCACCACGCCTGGCTAATTTTTGTATTTTCAGAAGAGGCTGGGTTTCACCATGTTGGCCAGGCTGATCTTGAACTCTTGACCTCAAATGATCCGCCTGTCTCAGCTTCCTAAAGTGCTGGAATTACAGGTGTGAGTCACCGCTCCTGGCCTTCATTTTCTCATTTTTTAAAGCTCACGGCTGATACATTGGGCCAGTACATTTAATAAGAACAATGCCATCTGATATAGAGAGATGTTTTATTGAAAAGTTCTGTTTTCTTGTGAAATGCATAACATGTCCCTAATAAACCAGACTCCACCTTTTTGAGAGCACTAAGGCATATTTTAAAGAATCAAATATTTAGCAAATCAACAGTTCTATCATCATAGTACCAAACAACCAATTTTACTTTTTTTCCTCCCCAAATTTATTTTTTCATTATCTGCGAGCAAAGAAAGCAAACTGTTTTCTCATATTCTGATATTAGAGGAATAGAATCTTTCGTGTCCAAGCTCCCAAATTTTTGTTTTTTTTTTTTCTTAAATTGATCATTGTTTTTTTGAAAAAATCCTCTTATATTGCCAGAGAAATGTAGCAGTGAATATAAAACAAACTTAGAATCTGTGAAGATGCACCTTGTTAAGAAGAATACCTTGGCTGTGATCACGTTCTCCTCATAACCTTCATGCCAATCAGACATGGATGTTTCCTAAAAGATACGCAACCCCGAGTCAGTTACATCCTATTTGGCGTAAGAATTACAGATTAATTCCAGAAAAATCCAAGAGGAGTAAAGTTCTTTCAATGAAGTTAATTTTGCTAAATTATTTTTATGTCCTCCACTCTTTTATATTATTATCAATCTTTCTAACTTTCTTCTATTATACTTTCTAGTAGTTAATAGAACATTCTCTAGTTGCAGTTCGGTTGTTTTGTTTTCCAAATGCTTTTTATTCCCTGACCTAATGGGAAAATAAAGGTTTGCTTTTTCACTAGCACTACACTTCCTAGGTAGCCATGGTCTCCTATGAGGTCACTAGAATAGCACAGAGATGTAGCATGTTGTATTGACTTGGTTCTCATTACAGCCGTTCAATTCAATGGTTGTCTTTCCCCAAAAATCATTAGTAGTATTCAATTTCTACTATATACTGATAATTCAACCTTGAACAAATGGTTATAATTCTGCTTCTCATAGCAACTACATTCTAATGAAAGAAAGAGATGAAAAGTACAAAATAAATATATACAAATCTAACTTCTCATTTAAACAGGACTTAGGGAAAAAATGGGATATTGAGGCAGATAATACTAGAGGGTATGATGGGAAAACTATTTTCAATGAGGAAGGCAGGGAGGTGACATGATGGGTGGGACCTGGAGGTGAGAAAGGACTAATTGCAAGAGGGAAAGAAAGAGAGCAAAAAAGAAAGAAAGCAGGGAAAAAAGAAAAGGAGAGTAAGAGGGAAGGAAGGAAGGAAGGAAGGAAGGAAGGAAGGAAGGAAGGAAGGAAGGAAGGAAGGAGAAGG
>NW_012106886.1:2449149-2521966 GCF_000951045.1 Mandrillus leucophaeus
GGAAGGAAGGAAGGAAGGAAGGAAGGAAGGAAGGAAGGAAGGAGAAGGGAGGGAGGGAGGGGAAAGGAAAGGGAAAAGGAAAAGGGAAAGGGAAAAGGAAAGGGAAGAGGAGAGGAGAAGAGAGGAGAGGAGAGGAGAGGAAAGCAATTGATGTTTTTATCTGAAGAAAAATGTGAGACTAGATGTAGGAAAAGAGCTTGGAGTAAAGAAGAACTAAAACAAGACCAGGGTAGTCGCAGTGCTGTAGGCAAGGCAGAAAGTGACCTTGGATGAAGTTGGAGCCTTGGTAAATAGCCAGGACATAAGAGTCATGATAACGCCTTGCTGTAATTGCAAAACTGTTAGAGCTGTTCATTTTGAAATATGAAATGTTCAGATAGGACAAAAAGTAATGGGTTCTTTGTTACATTTGTAGGATTCTGTAATGATAATTGCCTTCTGAACTCAAAAAATCTCGCCTATCACAAACCCATCTCCACTTGATGTCTCACTTGAAGCCATTCTTATCATCAGCTTCATAAAAATGCGAAGATGCCCATCATACATGTTGTAAAATGTACAGTGCATTTTTTTTCTAGCCAGTTCTGTTCTCTTCAGTAGGAACAAGATCTTTCTGAGGTGCAAGACTGTGAGCACAGTTCAACAGAATTACTTCAGGGCAGTGAACCCAGTCTACCTCTCAGATCTATGCTGCTAATCCTCCTAATTGTGGTCCATCATAGCCACAGGCCATGGGTTCTAGAAACTGGTTTCTCATTGTAGTTTTAAATATAATTTCCATATTTATCTCATTTGTTATAACTTTCAAATCGATGACCCACTCTCCCATTCTCTTATGGATAAATTAGCCAATCTATTTTACGTTCTGTTAATTTTATCCTGTTTTTTGTTGTTGTTGTTTGTTTGTTTGTTTTTAGATGGAGTCTTGCTCTGTCACCAGGCTAGAGTGCAGTAGCACGATCTCAGCTCACCGCTCACCACAACCTCTGCCTTCCGGGTCCAAGCGACCCTCCTGCCTCAGCCTCCCAAGTAGCTGAGATTACAGGCACGTGCCACCACACCTAGCTAACTTTTAGTATTTTAGTAGAGACTGGGTTTCACCATGTTGTACAAGATGGTCTCGATCTCCTGACCTTGTGATCTGCCCGCCTCGGCCTCCCAAAGTGCTGGGATTACAGGTGTGAGCCACTGCACCCTGCCTGTTTTCATTTTTCTAAATCTCACTTTTGTAAAGCTCCGTTTATAAAATTATTTTCAAGAACAGTCAGAAATAACTGTGTTTATAACCAGAAAGTTTTAAGTGAAATTCATTTCTGAGGAATACATAAATTTCTCATGGGGGAACTATGATGGGTTCATCGACCTTTTTGCAAAATTTGGCATTTAAGGAAATAAATTAGAGATTTCAACCTTTTATTAGGAAAACAGCAACAGCAACAGAATAACTCCAAGCACTATGAAATATTACAATTAGTAAAAGTTCAAACATCCAAGTATTATGTCATCTTTACTTTGTTACTATTATAAACAATTATAAAACATAATGTATTTTAAAATTCTTTTGCATACATTAATTGTGTTTATACTTAATAACCACTGGAGCTTGGTAACCTCTCACTAGACTATTTTTTTTTTCATTTTATAAAGTCAGATTATAACATACTAAAAGATGAATGAGCTATCTGTAACTTCTACTAATGAAGACATTTAATTTTTAGAGATTTTCTCCCTCCCCCTTTTCCTTCAAGTGTGTTTTGCTTAAACTATTTTTCAACATAAGATAAACTTTTCCAAAATTTTTGTTAGGGCAAGTCCAGCCAAGTTAATTTTATTTCAGACATGCAGTTAATAGTGTATTTTTCAAAAGTCCTAGTAGCAATAAATTAAAAAGAAACAGAGAAAACAGCATACTGCGGCTGAGTGGTGCGCCTGTCGTTTGCATGCATTGTTCTTGTCTACCAAACAGTCTATAGGTATCTCTATAGATGGCTCCTAATAAATTATGTCATAGATTCTAATTCCAAAGACATAAGGAGTGAAAAATTTTCACAGTCAAATGAAAATAAAAATCAAAGCTACATCAGAACCCCAAGATTGGGAAGATCAGAACTGTTAACTCGCTTTCTGAGTATGCTTCCAGCAGGAAACCAGTGTGTACTTCATGCCTAGGCATGAGTATGCGCAATTATCTCTTGGCTGGAGTTTCATGGGCAGAAATCCAAGTGTCATCACTGTATGACACTGAGAATATAGTGGCATTTGGTGGCTGAATCAAGCACTACACTGATCTTTGATTCATGATTTTGTCTTATATCCTGGGATGAGCTAAGAAATTAGTGTGTTCCCTTTCATTTGTTGAATTGAGCAGCCAGTTCTCTGTGGATGGTTTCCCATTAGGAAGTGGAAAACTCACTGTTCACCAGAAATGGGCAGCTATCCTAATTTTTTATAGGATAAATTAACTTGGACAATATCATTGGGGTGATACTTCTGCATGAGGTGAGCCAAAGGCAATGACAGTGTTGGATCAAAAAAGGTAAATCCAACTGCATTTGAGTTAGTGACCTCACAATCACTTGTGGATAACCTTCCAAAATCGTCTCTTTCTTCAGAAAAGTTGCCTAGAAGATTTTGTTTGTATTTCTTCTCAAGTCATCTTTCTAAGTAAGGTTGTCATGTCCCTTCACCTGCTAAATACCCTGAAAGTTCTTCCCTACAAAGAGGATTTGCCAGAAGTCATTTACATCTACAGCTAATGAAAGTCACTGAGTTTCCCAAGTAAATACATCCTTGTAGCAACAATGCAGGACATTTTTTTTTTTTATAAGGAGGGCACAGAGCATTTAAAAGAGGGAATACAATGTAAAAAGTAAACAATGACTAATAATACTGTGTTGTTTATTTAAGTTTGTGAAGAGAATAAATCTAAAATGACCTCACTACACACACAAACACACACACACATGAACAGACATACACACAGTGACTGTGTGGTGATGGAAGTGCTAATCAATTTGATTGTGATAATCACTTTACAATATATACATATATCAAATAACCACAATGTATATCACATAATTATGCTGTACATCTTGAATGTATATAATTTTTGTCAACTACACTTCTATAAAGCTGAGAAAATAAATAAATAAATAAATGAAAAATTTAAAAAGAAGGGATGGGGTTGAGAGCAAAATTAAAAGGGAATTCAGGGAAAGATAAATAAACTAATTATTTTTTGAACACAAAGTAAGAGACAAATGTGTAGTAATAACTTTTACATTCCTAATGCCATTTCATTCCCCCACCACAGTTAGTATCTCATATGAATTCTGAGCTACGACCTGAGATTTCTCTTATCCTAAATTTTCTTCTTGCCCTGAGATCCTTCACCATTTGCATCGGTGACAGGTACAGGATTAGAGGCCCTATGGAGAATGTCAAGGTAGCAAACATGTCAATTTGTATCTTCTGAGCTTTCCCAGCTCATCTTTGAATTCTGTTGCACAGGCAGTAACTTTGAGAGAAAAGATCTTTTGTGAATCAAGACTCAAGTTCATGGTATAAACAGTACACTTAGAGGAATATTTACCTTATCAGGTGTTATCCCTAGGACAGTAAAAAGGAAAATCATTTTTATTTCCAGAGAACATTAGAATTAGTTGCTGGCTTGGATCTCATTCTGAAAAATGGAGCTATAATCCCACAGCCCTGTGCCAGGCTCAGGCAGGAAGAGGGTAGAATAATGTGCAAATAGATTCATCATTTAACTGGCACAGGCGATAATGTTAATTATAATAACATTAGGTTGTCCCTCATATCACTCTGCATAAAAACCTCAGTGTTGTTAACAGATGACTAGTTTATTTTTTCTATTATGCCCTTAGTAATTATGGATACAATTATAAGGGAGACATAGAATATTTATAATATTTGTCATGTGAGCATTCTGAACCCCTTTATAAATTACCATTTTCAGATGTAAAATAATACACCTTAAAAAGATTAAAAGTAATTCACCCAAGACATATTCTCTTTTTAGAAACACGTAACTTAAAAAAAAATTCAAAACATTTTCTAAATAATTTTATTTGCCTTCATATCACACCTGGGAAGTCTTTATCTTCTATTTTTCAGCAAACAAAAATGTTCTCAATTCTATTGTTCTTAGGGTTTACAAATTTTACTCACTTCTATTATCTAATTTTATCTTCGTAACACGTGTGTTAAGCTAAACAGGCGTTAATATTTCCATTTTATAAATGATGCAAACATGGCTAAATTTGTTCACATGCTCTTCTCAAAGGCTCACAGCTAGCAATTGTCAGATTTAAATTCAGACTGAGTCTCCATTTCTAAGAGCAACTTATTTTATTCATCAAATCACAGGACACAGAAAGTTTGTATGACTTGTCTAAGACACTTGGCAGAGCAGGAATAAGAAAAAAATATCTTTAGATTTCATACTTAAGTGTGCCTAACAATCATTGTGTTTTTATGAATGCAAATTGCCAAGACTTATCCCCAGTAATTCCTACTTGGTAAGCCTGGCTGGAGCCTAGGAACCTGCTTATTTAGACACCAAAGTCATATTTTATGAAGCAGAGAAGCAAATTTATCATGGATCCTAAGTGACATGAGTGCCCTATACAGTTTATTTCATAGGAATTTTCTTTTTGTAAGAGGGATATATCTTTAAGTATATATAATGTATGAACTATATATAATATTGGTAATTATATATTTATATTACATATATATTTGTTGCAAGCAGGTGCTCTTTTTCATTTTAGAAATATTAGTTAACCTGGCCAGGTATGGTGACTCATACCTGTAATCCCAAAACTTTGGGAAGCTGAGGCGGGCAGAATACTTGAGCTTAGGAGTTCTAGACTAACCTGGCCAACATGGTGAAATCCTGTCTCTACTAAAAACACAAAAAATTAGCTGGGCGTGGTGGCATGCACCTGTAATCCCAGCTACTCAGCAGGCTGAGGCAGGAGAATAGCTTGAGCACGGGAGGCGGACATTGCAGTGAGCTGAGATGGCACTGCTGCACTCCAGCCTGGGCAACAGAGCGAAACTCTGTCTCAAAAAAAAATTATGCACCACATTAAAGGCAAGGTGGTAGAAAAGGGCAAACTAAGCAGTCTTTTTTCTTTTCTTTTTTGAATTTGAATTTGCAAACAATCTCCCATGGCTTGTACACAGGCTTTCCATTCTTTACTACAAAAACTTGTAGACTATCTATCTATCTATCTATCTATCTATCTATCTATCTATCTATCTATCTATCTATCTATAATCTGTCTGTCATCATCTATCTATCTAATCTATCCATCTATCTATGCCTTTGTATTTATTTTGTGGAGACAATACGGTATGAGACCACAAAAAGCTATAGGCTTTAGATATAAAGCTCAACTTCTAAGGGGAAGGATCTAGATGTATCTATTCCCCTGAGGAAAGTGAACCAATGTCTGCTAAGACATGAAACAAGATCCTCAGTAGAAAATGTCATTCACATGAGAGACCCTTCTGTGTACAGCCCAAATATGGGCCAATGACATTTTCTTCTCTGTAGCTTGAGGCAGTTTGAGAAGGTACCATTCTCAACTGGAATACTTAACAAAATGATCAAATGCACAAAGAACCCAGAAATTATGCCTCCTTTTCTCTTTCCCTTCAAATTAGCCATTGATTACTTTGAATAATCTCATTTTACTCATACACAGAATTCCTTTCTTCTGCATCTAAAGGACATTCATATGGACATGATGCTCTTCATCTAAAATTTGAAATAGTGTTCATATTAATTTTCTGAGGCCACATCTGCACCAGGGAAAGGGGAGTTCGGGGTTGGCATTTATCAGATGGTTCCAGCCAGTGTAGATTATTTAGGTAATTCAGGCTAAGGAAACCCATCCTTTTCCTCAATTATTTAAGTAATCCAGACCAAAGCAGCTTTCAGGTCTGATTATCAGATAATTAAAATGAGGAAACCAAATTCAAAAGAGAAGTTAGAGGGCCTAGTTAACCTGAAAATATTCTGGATTCTGCTGATAGCCATTTTTTTCACTTAATGGTAGCTAGGGGAGCCGTTTGGTCGTACTATTTTAAGTTTCACATAAGAAAATGTCTTTTTGTATATCAATTATTGAATGAGGGACAGAATTACTCTATCTTGGTTCATTAATTCTACTTTTTTATATATCCCCACCACAGTCATTTGCAGTTGCAGCTGCATATTATTAGATGAATTCTTTAACTGTGTATTCAAACGTCATGTCCAACTCAGCAAGACCTGACTCACCAAACCTTCACTACCAAAACCAACTCTTACACCAACAAAGAGAAGCCATGATTGCATGCTCTGAAGTGGGAAAGACCCACCAAGATTTGGAAAATTGTCTTTACTCTGCGTGCCCTTTAGTTTTATCATACATGAAATGAGAATTTTGAACCTTATAACTTCTAGATCCATTCCAAATCTCACTTCCTGTTACTTCTCTGTAGTGTGATGTTTTCGTTTATTTACTGTTCAGACACCCTTGAATCTGTAATATATTACTCTCAGGCCGGGAATAAGTATATAAGTGTCCAGTTACAAAGGCAGACCTTGAAGCTTTATTTTTATGATGCTAGTATTTCTTCTATTAATTGTAGAGGTCCAAGAGAGCTAGCTGTCTTTTCTTAATGTCATAAACATTCCCTCCTCCTCCCAATACTACCTGTGATCATGCTTCATGGCAATCACCATGCAAGAAATCTTTACTGATAATGACAAGAGTGTTTTCTGGTCAAACAAATCATGACTTTATGAATCATTATTAAATATTGGGCTCATCTTTCGCAAAATGTCAGGCACATTGTAGTCATTCAATAAATATTTGTTGACTAAATGATTGAATATGTTAATTCAAGCATGGGACAAAATTTGACACAGGACAGGGTACCAGTTCCTATATGAGCAACAAGAAAAATATCATGCTATGCTATAGACAATCTCTCTTGCCCTCTAAAAGAACTTACCATTTTACATTTCTGAATAGATGAGAATCCTTACTGAAGAAAGCAAGAAAGACACTTTTTAAAAATAAGTACAGACAAAGTGTGTGTGTATGTGCTTGTATGTATATGTGTGTGTCTTGGTGTTTCTGTGTGTGTCTTGGAAGAGGAGAGAGATCAAAGGATAAAAAAACAGAAATCAGCTTGACTGACTGCAAAGTCCACTGAGAAAGAGAAAAAGGACTGTTTATGGAGACAGGAGATAAGATAGAGGAAACAGAAAAAACATTTAAATGCTTTCATGAAGTTTGTTCATGTAGTGTCTAATACAGATTGTCTTTCAGGGATTGTCATGTAATAGTTAGTAAAAATATTCATTTCTCTTTAATACAATGTAGAGACAGCTGTTCCTGAATATGTCAGAACGCTGAGGTCTGCTTCTCCGAAGGAAGTGGATGAGGAGCTTGTCACATTTCGGTTATTGATGCTAACAGTGCTATTTGCTCCAGGCAGTCCCATGGAAGCCAAACTCATTGTGCCTTTTACATCACCTCTTTTGATTTTTAACTTTCTTCAACTAGGAAATAAAAAGTACAAAATAATCCGTTCCTCTCCCCAGCCCCACCACATACACACAAATCTCAGTACGCTATAACAGTACGCTATAACAGTAAACCAACACATCCCTAGAGGGATGAGTCTGGTCAGGGAACACAATCAGAGGTTTTCCATTAATCTGCTGGATGTCAAAGGAACACTAAGGAAAATGAGGTGGGGGCCAGAGGAGAATCATCTGAAGGGAGTTTTTGCCTTGGGGTTTGCACTTTTGCTATATTTTAATCTTTTGTATATTGGTCAATACCTGAGCTCTTTGATTTGCAGGTTGAATGTTTTGCTGAAAAGAAATGAGCAGTTTATGCACTTTGAAAGTAAGACATGCTGAAAAGAGAATCATGATATTTAACTATACCACATTTAAGCACATATAAATCAACAGCTTAAAGATAAATGTTAATAAGATAATTTATAATTTCTACATGTAAGGTATACATTTCAAGAAGGAGAATCTTTGACTGACATTGCTAGCTTTCTTTCATTTATATGAATTTAAATGAAATCAGATTTCTTTGAAAAATGTATTATAGTTCAGCCTGTCTAGTAATTCAAATTTCCCTTGTAGACTTCACAATTAGTTAAAACTAATGATAGCTTACTATTCCTTTTATGTATGCACTCATCCCCAAAATTAACTAAGTGCTATCACCTAGGCATTTTGCTAAACACTGATTCTGCAGAAATGAACAAAACAGAACTCTCTTAAACTCACTAGCAAAAGTGGATAAATGAATATGCAAAGAAGAAGTGAAGAAACCTAACAAATATTAATTCCACACTTTCTATGTGCCAGATATTAGTTTTGGCACTGGGAATATAATTGTTAGTGAAATTCAAGTGTCCCAAACCTATGAACTTACATCAAAGAGGGTTTGTAAGTGTTAAGAATATAGACATATCCAGCACATTATCAAAAACAAAAGTTGTAAGTATTTTGCTTTGTATGTAGAAAATTATTGAAATTCCAACCGAAGTTCTTCATAAACTGCAATTATTGCTATAGTATTCCAAAGGACACTCTATCATGTAACAGAAAAGATGCTGATTGAGAATCAGCGTTCACCTTTGACGTTAACTCAGTTTGTGCAATTAGGAAGTAATTTAACATAGCCAGGTCACATTTCCCTAATCTATTTTATGTGTAAAGTGAGAGGATGGATCAAATATTCTCTAAGATCCCTCTAGCAGTCAAACTCAGTGTTTCTGAAACTACAGCTTTCATCCAATCCAGAGATGTTTGTTGGGATAATTTTAAGTTGTGAGAGAGAAAGAGGGGTGGGGGATGTATAAGAGCAAAGTGCACATTTTTAGAAGAACAGTGTTCATCAGGGTGATGTGGTTTGGAGGTTTGCCCCCTCCTCCAAATCTCATATTGAAATGTGATCCTCAGTGTTGAAGGCAGAGCCTGGTGGGAGGTGTTGGGGTCACGGGGGCAGAACCTCCATGAATGGGTTTGTGTCCTCTCCATGGTCATGAGTTCACACAAGATGTGGTCATTAAAAAAGAGTACGGGACCTCCCTCCTCTCTCTTGCTTCCTTTCTCACCATGTAACACACCTGCTCCTGTCATCAACTTCCACCATGAGTAAAACATTCCTGAACCCTCACCAGAAGCTGAACAGATGTTGCTGCCATACTTGTACAGCCTGCAGAACTATGAGCCAAATAAACCTCTTTTCTTTATAAGTTACCCAGTCTCGGGTGTTCTTTTACAGCAGTGCAAAATAGAATAACACATAAGAAAAGATGGCTCTTAGGATGTGGCAGTTATTGTGGCTACTTATCAAGTATTTCTGGTTTTCCTCATTCTGATCCTATGGTAGGATTGGACTTGAAGTTGGGCCTGCAGGTGACTTGCTTAGACCTATAATATGTGAGATGTGGTCTTCACGAGCTGAGGCACAATTCATCACATTTTCTTACATCTGCCAAAAGTGACAGAGACATTCCACATAGTGGAAAGTCCATCAACTCGTGTCACTGACTGAAGGCAATGGAAAGAAGAGACTCCTGCAGACCCAAGATAGATACATGGCATAAGAAAGTCTATTGTCAGTCAGCCACAATGGCTCACATCTATAATCCATGCACATTGGGAGGCCGAGGTGGATCGCTTGAGGCCAGGAGTTCAAGACCAGCCTGGCCAACATGGCTAAACCCTGTCTCTAATAAAAATACAAAAATTAGCCAGGTATAGTGGTGCAGGTCTATAGTCCCAGCTATTTGGGAGGCTGAGTCAGGAGAATTGCTTGAACCTGGGAGGTGGAGGTTGCAGTGAGCTGAGATCGTGCCACTGCACTTCAACCTTTGTGACAGAGTGAGACTCCATCTCAAGGAAACAAACAAACAAAAAAAAAAAAAAAAAAGGAAAAAGTCCACTGTTGCTTTGAACCACTGAGGGGGATATCTTTTCTTCTTGAGACAGGGTCTTGCTGTGTCACCCCGGCTGGAGTGCAGTAGTGTGATCACAGCTTATTGAGCCTCAGTCTTGGTCTACTGCAGGCTCGATCTCCTGGGGTCAACCAATTCTCTCATCTCAGCTGGGGGTAGCTGGAAATACAGGGACTTGAGTCCCTGGGACTATGGATGTGTGCCACCATGCCCAGGTGATTTTTTTTTTTTTTTTTTAGTAGAGATGAGGTCTCGCTCTACTGCCCAGGCTGGTCTCGAGCTCAAGCAATCTGCCTGCCACAACCTCCCAAAGTGCTGGGATTACAGGTGTGAACCACCATGATCAGCCAGTGGGGTATTTTTTAACATAGCAGAACCATACCCATCTTGACTGAACTATATTAGCAAATGGACTATGTTACCAGTAGGTCTGTTCTTGTCTTCACCCTTCTTTTTTTTTTTTTGAGACGGAGTCTCGCTCTGTCGCCCAGGCTGGAATGCAGTGGCCGGATCTCAGCTCACTGCAAGCTCCGCCCCCCGGGTTCACGCCATTCTTCTGCCTCAGCCTCCCGAGTAGCTGGGACTACAGGAGCCCGCCACCTTGCCCAGCTAGTTTTTTGTATTTTTTAGTAGAGACAGGGTTTCACCGTGTTAGCCAGGATGGTCTCGATCTGCTGACCTCGTGATCCGCCCGTCTCGGCCTCCCAAAGTGCTGGGATTACAGGCTTGAGCCACCGCACCCGGCCGTCTTCACTCTTCTTTGCAAAGCTCAAAAGGTTGACTCCCACTAGTTTATGGCTAACACTAGAAAGGGAAAGAGACATTTGATATTCCTTCTATGCAAAATCTGATAGAGGTTCATTAAACTTTTCAAACTTAAAATTGTATATTCTTTTATGATTCATCCACAAACTCAATTTGGTCAACTTAGGTAGATTTTATGGGTGGAATTATTTAAACATATGAACTTAAAAGGTTTATCGTGAATTGAAGAAGCTCAGCAGAGATTTATTGTGGATACCGGATAAGACATTCCTACTTTGTTCCCCTTTTCCTGCCACAAAAACTGCATCATTTTTTATAATATTCTTTCTCTCTATTACAGATCCTTTAAGATTTAATAATTTCAAGGTCCTTGAGACTCAGAGTTAAGTCATTATTATCCTCCAGAAGTTTCCTCAACCATGTAAAAATGCTAACTCTGTATCAGGCTGACTCATGTAGAACCTGTCTATGCATACACCACCCACCCTTAAAACATGTGAAGCTCCAGCCCCAAGCTGATGCTCCCACACATCAAATCCCAGTTTACAAAATCCAACCCACAATGTAACACCTGCCAGCGATAATATTATGACTGTAACTCACATTGTTCAAGTGCAGACCACAGCACTATGAAAAGCTTCTATTTTGTGATATTTTTATGACTGATCCTGAAGCAAAGGAGTGGGGGAGAAAGAACTATGGATGGTCACGAATTGCTGGTAACTGGCTTTTGCTGATCTGCTGCAAGTGTTCAGACCTAAAACACAATTTGCAAACTTCTATGGAGAGGAGTCACAATCTCATTCATCAGCCTTTACTAATAATTCATAAAGTCTGAACTACATTACTGATCATGTGTCTTTTTATGCCAGTTTCATATCTGCTGGTAAATAACAATCCATTTAATTACAGAAATAAATCTGCTCTGCCATCACCATGAACTTGAAAGTGATACAAAGTTTAATAAAATAAGCCCTAGAAATAGAGAACTCAGATGCCACACTTTGGCCTCAATACCTTTTTATTTTAGTTCTTGAAAGACCTTCTGACCTCCCCTAAACAAGACTGCTCAGTGGAGATAATTGCTAGTCCTTCTTATTAGCAGTTTCCATTTCTGAGTTTGCTTTGTTATAACTACTTAGTTTCTTATTATTCTCAAGCTCTTTATCAGACAGCCTGAACTCTTGCCTATATTGTATATTCTTTTCTCTTTCTTTCACCATTTTTTGTCTCCTTTTTTTTTTTTTTTTGCTATGATCTTCTCGTCCTAGAAAAGGTAATTTCACACATACTGAATTACTGCAATTTAGGTCAGAGAGACCAGGCACCATGAAAATAAGTTCTTTATTTAGAAAAAAAAAAAGTTTCTGATCTATTTCTCCCGTTAAGCTTGTGAGAGTCTCACCTTCCTCGTGTTATGGATATTGCAAAGAAGATATTTTTAAAGCACCCTTTTAAAAAGTTCCAAGAGGTACCAAATATGCTAATATATTTCCACAATGCTATTTCAGAAAAGAAAGAATAAATTAGAGGAAGCAAAAACCTCTTATTTTGATCCTTCTCTTAATGTCATTGGTAAACCTTCTGTGACTTGATACAAACCAAGTCTAATCTTCTGCTTTTTTATGCTACAATCATGGGGGAGTTTGTATACTATGATTATGTTGGTTTTATGAGGGTTTAGGAGATTATTGTGGAGGGTTAAGTTTTACTTTGCATTTGTTAATAAGCATTCATTTATTATTTGTAGGGGAGTATGCATATATGCTCACACACTCCATGGGTATTCTGCCAAAACCTTTACAAAAATTATATCATTTTATTAAATATGACATTATTTTATAAAGGGAGAAACTAAAATTTTGAGAGTACAAGCAACTGAATTAAGATCACACAGCTCAGAAGTGCCACCGCCCATACTAAATCCTCAAATTTGAACAGTGCAATGGTCCAACCCCATTACTACTTTTTTTCTCTCTCTCTTCCACTTCTACCACATTTGCCTCCAAATAGCTAAATAGAGTGACTCAGTTCAAGTCAACAGATATTGCTGAGGGTCTTCTGTGGGCAAAGTGCCATGCCAGATGCTGTAGGACATGCACAGGAGAACAAACAGAAACTCACAACCAAGAAATGGTGCAGCTAATCTTGTTCAGTCAGAAGTCTCTGAAGAGAAAACAATAAAGCCTCTGAACAGATAAAGCCATTTTCCTTCTTTTGGACTGACAACATGGTCTAGTCAACATTTACTCTTCACCCTGGAGGGAGATGCCACTAACTGAAAGATGAGATGGTTTGCTACATCATATTTATTATTATTTTTTGCTAGATTTCACTCATATGTTTCCTCCACATGACTTGACTCTCTTGAGGGCTTTAGAGCATGGATGCCACTTTGAGATATTAAGGATGCCTAAAGGAGCACGTGAAAAGAAAATGTGAAAAAGAAAAGACATTCTGAATTCAACTCCTGTGACTCTGTTGCCAGGGAGAAGACAATGCTGGTGACCTGAGAATCAGCTGGAGGCCCCGATTCTATGCTTGGGAACTGCTGTGGTTTGGGTATCTGACACTTTCACATCTCCTGGCAAAATTCGATCCTAATGTTGGAGTTGGGGCCTAATGGAAGCTGTTTGGGGCCAGGGGGTAGAAGGCCTGTCATGAATAGACTAATGCCCTCCTTGTGGGGAAGGGGCAGTGAGTGAGTTCTCATTCTATTAATTCCTGTGAGAACTGGTTGTTAAAAAAGAGCTTGGCACCTCCCACCTCTCGTTCTCTTGCTCCCTCTCTGGCCAAGTGATCTCTGTGCATGCTAGCTCCCCTTCTCCTTCCACCATGAGTGGAAGCAGCTTGAGGCCCTCACAAGATGCAGAAGCTGGTGCCATGCTTCTTGTATAGCCTGCAGAACTGTGAACCAAATACACCTCTTTTATTTCTTAATTACCCAGCCTCGGGTATTCTTTTATAGCAGTAAGACAGGAATGATTCCAGCATTGCTCTCATTGGGTTTAAATGAGAAATCTTTTTCCCAACATGGCGGTTTTAACCCTTCAGTAAAAACTAGCGAAGCGCCTACCTATAAGAAAAACCCTGCAGTAGTTCCTGGTGATTCAGAGAGAACACAAATTACTCATGGGCTTTCCATCAGGGACCTCTCATACTTAATAATATTAATACACAGGCCGGACTGCAGTGGCTCATGACTGTAACCCAGGACTTTGGGAGGCCGAGGTGGGCGGATCACAAGGTCAGAACTTCAAGACCAGCCTGGCCAACATGGTGAAACCCCATCTCTACTGAAGATACAAAAAATTAGCTGGGTGTGGTCGCGTATGCTGTAATCCCAACTACTTGGGAGGCTGAGGCAGGAGAATCACCTGAACCCGGGAAGTGGAGGTTGCAGTGAGCCGAGATTGCTCCACTGCACTCCAGCCTGGGCGACAGAGCAAGAATCTGTCTCACAAAAAGGAAAAAATAATATTAATACACATATAAATATCTAATTATGGAGGCTGATTGGGACTATGAAAAGGTGGTAGTGGAGAGTGATGAGCTAGTGGGAATAAAGAAAAACTACTTTAGGTTTCTGGGTCAGTGTCTCACTGTGTAACTGCAGCAGCATCTGAATTTTATCTCCCACTTATGTTGCCACCTTCACAAACCAACAACATACTTAGTGGTCATTCCCAAAATCATGGCCGTCACTCTGAAGAGGTAGTTGGTATATCTTTATGCAATACTTTTGGTCTGTTATAATAGTTTGCCATATCTGGAATCACCACCATTGCGTCAATGGTATCAATATTGAATGGCTCATGCCCAGCTTGCTTCTGATAAGTTAATCTAAAGTTTGAGTTATACCAATGAAAGTATATATTTACTTTTTAATTCCAGCTTATAAACAATAAAACATAAATTAACTTTCTACTTAGAAAACATCAGCTCAAGAAGCATGGTTTAAAGTAGACAATGTCTTTGACCATTTAGCTTCTTAATATATGCATATAATATTTTAAAGCCCTCATGGTAAATCTGAAGCTAAGTGAAGAATTGTCTATGTAGTCCAGTGTGGTGAGTTACGCCTGTAATCCCAGCACTTTGTGAGGCCAAGCTCACAAGTTTAGGACAAGTCTGGGCAACATGGTGAAACTTTGTCTCTCCAAAAAAAAAAACACATAAATTAGCTGAGTGTGGTTGTGCACACCTGTAGTCCCAGCTACTGGGGAGGTTGAGGTAGGAGGATGGCTTGAGTCTGAAAGGCAGAGATTGCAGTGAGCCAAGATCATGCCACTGCACTCCAGCCTGGGTGATGGAGCCAGAAGTAATTTTTAAATCCAGGGATAAAACTGTGGTGTCTGTACAAACCCTATACCATTAATATATAAGTAAACATAAATTTCATCACATAACAATAGCATGTTTTTCCTTAAACCCATTCAGGTACATGATGTTTTCATTGTAGTATTGTGACAGCAGGCAGAATGGTTTAGTCAGAAGATATGGGAATGATACTGTCCTCATGTTAATTTGGGACACTCAGAAGCATGATAGCTAAATCCTGGTATATGTGATTACTCATTCTCCTACAACAAAAATTTATAGAAGGGTGATAAGAAGTGATTTAAAGAAGCACATTTCTTTTTTCTTGACTTCAACCAAAATTAGCAAAATGTAAGCTATTCTGGAAAAGTCCAAGAAATGCTATTAGTGAAATAGTCAGGAGTGGTGTGAACAACTGCACTCTTTTTTGTCGCTCTTCTGAAGTCTGAGGAGTTTCTACTTACTAACAAGATTGGACAAACAGTTTTCTTTGCTTCCATTAAAAATAAATAGAATTATGGATGACATAGGGGGAAAAGTTACAATCTGTAATTTATCCTAAATTACAAGTTCAAGTTGCAATTTTCAGGTCTGAATATGTTTGACAATAAGGACACAGAGCTAAAATCTCAATGGGCAATAATACATCAGGTTGCAGTGGACAAAGGATAAGACACTTCATGACATTTGAAAGCGGCCATTATATTGGTGGTCTTCCACATACTCCAAGATAAATCAGAAATTATCGTTTGATGTTTGCTATAGCTTTTGATGGGAACACTAAATCTTTTAAATTCATGATTTGATGTTCAACATTCTCGTTGATTATTTTAATCACATCACACATAGAAGTACTTCAGTCATCCAATACCTCCCAGGAGGCATAGCCTCAATTGCTATCTCTAATCTTTTTAGAGCACCCTCTTCTGCTACTGTTCATTAATTAAACATAGCTCTGCTGATGCTTCTTTTGGCTGCTGCTCCCCCAGAAGTTGCCAGATTGCTTGTCATCATCTTATTCCCTTCATCCCAACCAAGTTCATTATCAATTATTTTCCTCTTTCAGAGCTATCTTTCTCTTTTAGAATATTCTTTGATGACTTGATAAGTCTTTACAGTCAAATCCCACCTCCATTTATTAATATTACTACTCTCAAAGGCACGACCAATCTTTCTTTGTAATCTTTTCTTTAGTCGCCAAAGAAGCTTAAGACTCCAGGATCAACTGTGGACGTACAAAATTAAATCCTCATATTGAAGAGTAAAATTTCAAACCAGGGGGCGAGGTTGATACCAAAACTCAATGTCAATGTAAAAAAATAGAAACTACAGCAATAATACTGTAACACTGATTTATTTATTTTCATATGCTATATGTATTTAACGAGCAAATATTTATTAAGGAGCAATACTGTGTTAAACACTGTGCTGGATAGGTGGGCAGGATAAAAATGGCATTTTTGGCAGGATATATTTTTCAAAAAACCCTCGCATATTTTTCTCATAATGTGACTTTGACACTTTCCTATAGACAGATGAGGGTCTGTGTTATTTTCCCCTCAATCTTACGACTATGGCTTACCACTATGACAATGCCAATGCTATTCGATTCCTAAAAGTAGGTCAAAAACACCACAGAGTTTTTTGCTTGGTTCTTTTGGGACACTCATTTAGGAGCCCTATGCTACTGTGTAAGCTGTCTGACTGTCATAAGGTAGCCATGCTATAAGGAAGCCCAAATAAAGAGCTGGCAGGAAATGAGACCTCATATCTTTAACTAGTTCACTACCAACAGCCATCTCCAACTTGCCAGCTCCAGCCATGTAAGTGAACCATCTCGAAAGTGACTCCCCAGCTCCTAGTCAAGCTGCCCTAGCTAATGCTGCACAGAGTAGAGACAAGTCACTACTGAGCCCTGCCCAAATTGCCGACTCAATGATAATTATCTTTTCAGGCACCAGGTTTTGGAGTGGCTACTCAGTAACAGATAACTGAGCAGTCCAAAATGTGCAGCACCTATAGTCTACAGTGGAAGACATCATGTTTTCACATAGTTCATCATGTGTGAATTAGTTGGAATAAATACCTCAGGAAGCCAGACATTCCGCTGAAACAAGACATTTGTGTGCATTAGCTCCTTCCTTATGAACTTCACAGCCATTTGCTGGAACGCATGGGATAAAAATCTAGGACTACACATGAGATCAAATCTTATGACCATGAGAAGCACCCTCTAGAGTTGTGTGCACAGTGCAATTATGACCCAAGATAAAAACTGGGCATTCAAAAAGCCCCCAAAAGTCAGAAATACAGTCCAGTAAACTAGGTCCAGAAAACCAGGTCCAGAACATCAGAAAATAACCTAATTCCTTTTGCCAGAACATAATTCTTGAACTTTAACATATTCATGGCCTATTCATTCCAATGCTGGGAAGCTTTTTGTTTTACTTCCAAGTATTGATTTTAGTAATAATAGTAACAATAACACTGCGACTACTACTGCATTTATTAATCAGTTACAAATTCCTAAATACTTTACTAGGTATGTATTTTCTCATCAAAGAACCCTATGGAATAGATGCTAATGTTCTCAACATTTTATGAAAAGGAAATTGGAGCATAGTGAAGTGAAATCAATTGCCCAAGGTCATATAACATGCAAACAGTGGTGCTGTGTTTGAACTCAATCCACTGTACCTCAATCCACTGTACCTCAATCCACAGCCTGCATTCTTCACCACTGTGCAAACTGTCCTCTTTTGTGCTCTGGCAATGCCTAGTAGTGCCATTCTCAGTTTACTCATCTGAACTGTCAAACTGATGGCAAGTTCCTAAGGGCAAGAGTTAAGCCTCAGGCACTATTTTATCTGTACTCCCTAATGAAATGCACAGCATGGCAGTATATTGTTGATGCTCAATAAATGCTTGTTACGTAAATGCATGAAGGAACAAATTGTGTAAGTCACCTCTCCTCCCTGGATCATGATATTCTCATCAGGTACATGAGGATGTTGCAGCAGATATACAGGAATATCTCTTTTGGCTGTGAAATTCTGTGATTCCCTGACTTGAACTACCTCTAAGTGAAGCAGGAACTGCGAATTTTCATTCAATGTTGTCTTGATCCCTAGACTAGAAAATAATAAAAGTTTTATAGGGTTGCACTGAGACTAGCTCTTCTTTTTTTAGCGTTGGGGATTTCCTGTGCTACTTTAGTTAAATAGATCATACGCTCTGGATTCTTGAGAGGAACCCAGTTGAAAGAGTCACACTTTTGTTCTTCGAGATGAATGGGCAAATGGAACATCCTCAAGGCCCACAGGACTTGCCAGCTCTTAGGGCAGATGTGGGTCAGGGTTGGGTTGTCAGTATCACTCTTTTGGGTCTCTTTGTTTGTCAGGGATAACCCATCTGGGTCGTTCTCATCATATGAACCACAAGGCAAGAGAAATGGGAAGCTGAAGCTCCTTTTGCAAGGTAGCAAAATGGACTCCACTTCTCATATATCAGAGTGCTTGCAATTTGGTATATAAATGCTTGGAATGTTAAGTTGGCTTTAGAAGGGCGATAATCTACCTCTGTTACCTCGTCTAATTTTGCAGTTTTTTTAATTGGGGGAAGAAGAAGAAGGTATTAAGTTCATTGCCAAGCAAAATTACTCAGCACAACTCTCACTCTCTGAGCTCTCACAAATGAGAGGCGGCTCTCTGTCCTAGATTCTATGCTCCATTTAGGTGTCATAGTCATCACATCAAAGTCACTTTGTTGTTGTTGTTGTTTTGCTCAGAAATGCTCATATTTTCCCCCTTTGCAATCTATTGACTACTCTCCCATGTAATTTTCCTGGACTTCCTGGGTTGTTCTATTTTACTATTTCCTCAGCAATGACTTTAGAAAAGGAATTTGGTATTTATAGGACACAGTTCATACCATCCTTTCCTAACTTTATATTCTTGTCAAGTTGTCTGTAAAATGAGTCACTTTCTGTTCCAGCTAACACAGTAAACTTAAAGTTACCATCTTTGGAGGGAGAAGGAAACAACCTAAATGAGTAAAACCCATTGTCAATTCAAGGGTTAATACATGTCAATTTGACACTGTAGATATTTAAACATTTTCACTGTCCATAACCACAAGTATTATATTACATTCCTATTGAATCTACCTACAGGAGTCCTTGCCTCTCTTCTCTTTGTGTGTCAAAAATATATTTATTTTATTGCTAATGCTTTGGTCAACTCCTGGAATTTGTACCTACTTTATGACTCTTACCGCTCTGGAATTTTCTGGGGACCACTCCTAGACGTATCTTACTACACATTCTTACAGACCCTTGTAAATATCAACGCTTTGTGTCTGTTATTACAATAGTTATACATATAAGCTATTTTGCAGAGCCTGCCAAGATGACAAGTTCTCCCAGGGTTATCCAGTCACTTTGCTCACATTAAAACTTTGGACGTCACCCAATTTCCTTCAAATGAATGTGACAGAATACTGAACCATTGCTTACTGAGTTTCTTCTTTTTTTGGCCCTTCTTTGTTCTTTGACAACAGTGTTTAATAACCACACTCACCCTCCTCTGTTTCCATAGCTAGTAACCCCGAGGTTGCTTTTGACTCAGATTCTTTCTTTGAGATTCACATTAGTCATGCAGTTAGCAATTCATGTATATACAGCTTGGCACGGAGATATAGAGAAAATTGGAATGATGGTCGCACGTTCTCCCTGCTCCTTGCTTTCCCTTGTTGCTTTCAGTCTACATCGCTGTGTGGAAACACTGGGTCCCCTGCCTGTTTCTAACCTTTAATGGTTTGGTACATTTTGAATTGCTTGCAGTCACTTTATGAGAGTTGAGTGCACAGATTTTCTTTCATTTATTACCTGTCCTACAGAATTACAAAATTATTGTATCAAATGGATAGCCTCTTTACTCCTTGGCCTGCGTGAATATCCCTTCTGTTCTTCCTTCCTCCTTCTTTCCATTCTTACTTTCCTCCCTCCCTCCTTCCTTCCTTTGTTTCTTCCATTTTCATTAGTTATCTGTTGAACACCTATTATGAACCACGTATTGTTCCAGACACTGGAGAGAGCTTGCTCAAAAAAAAAAAAAAAAAAAAAAAGAAAAATGAGATTGCTGGTCCTTATGTTTCTGGAAGGCAAGAAAAGGAGGTCCCAGGAAACATTTAAAAGGAATAAAACATAAACAGGATAGCTACATGTAGTGATAAATTCTCTAATAGCAAATATAAAGGGCAATGTAATAAAGAGTGACTTGGGGTAGGTAAGATACTCAAGAGAGACTTCTGCGTTAAGTTAAAACTATCATAATAAGAAACTAGCTAATCATGCAAGGCTTTAAAATAAGAACATTCCAGGCAAAGGGAACAGCTTATGCTATGATGTGGAAAAAACTTGGCTTGACCAAAAAGTCAGAAAAAAATTCATTAAAAATAGTAAAATCAAACTTGAGAGCAAGAACACACTCATCTTCCCCATGTTAAAAATGGTTAAACAAATAAAAAAATGAGTAATGGCATTCCAAAAAGGATACCGATCATCTGTTTTCTCCAGTCATTTGTTTAAATGATACCGGATGGAACTCAGCTTCGCCCATTAAATATTGAACTAAACGTCTGTGGTACTGTAACCAGACGGCCAGTGTAGTATATCTGACTCTATTACTTTATACCAGCCCTCCATTCCCAACTTTTTAAAATAAGAAAATAACTTTGGAGAATGGTACAGAGGCATGGGTGCCTGCTATAACGTAATACCAAAGTCTGAAAATTAGGAACTGGAAGTACATGCATGCACCTGTGTGTCAAGAAGCAGGTGTAAGATTATGTAGAATCCTGCTATTCATAACACACAACTATATATATCTTTCATACTAAACTAGATACATTGTATAATGTCCATACAATGAAATACATTGTGATATGTTTATAGGATAGAATGTGAAAGACCCAAGGAATGCTACAAACAAGAGCATGAATGAAAACCACACATGTAGAGTTAAGGAAGACAGACATACAAGAATATATAGTATAAAGATTCAATGTATTTAAAGTTCAAAAAATAATAAAGCCCAGTATTTTTGGATACATGGTAATGTAGTAAAACGATAAAGAGAGATAGTAGCCATGACCATAAAAGGAAAGGTAGTAGGTGGGGAGAAAGGTAGCTGGAATTGGGCTAGGCTGTTTAGTGATTCTCAGGAGCAGGCAATTATCAGATTTTGATTTAGGTACATTACATGAGTGTTCTGTTTTTCAGGGGACAAATCACTGACCTATATTTTATGGTGTACTAATCTATATGTCTATTACATTTTACAATAAAAAATAGTAACTAGCATAGTTCCTGGCCCACACTAAATGTTCCATATATTAAAATGGAAGGCATTATAAGCTCGGAAAATACATTTCTCCTCCTCATCTATGAAAGGAAGGATTAAGTGAAATGTTTCCTAAGTGCTTTTCTTTTCTTTTCTTTCTTTCTTTCTTTTTTTTTTTTTTTTTTTTTTTTTGAGATGGAGTCTCACTCTGTTGCACAGACTGGAGTGCAGTGGCACAATCTTGGCTCACTGCAACCTCCACTTCCTGGGTTCAAGTGACTCCTGCCTCAGCCTCCAGATTAGCTGGGATTACAGGCATGCACCACCATGCCCAACTAAGTTTTCTATTTTTCATAGAGATGAGGTTTCACCATGTTGGCCAGGCTAGTCTCAAACTCCTAACCTCAAATGATTTACTGGCCTCAGCCTCCCCAAGTGCTGGGATTACAGATGTGAGCCACTGCACCCAGCCTCCTTTTTCCAAAGGAAAAAAAAAAAAACTATTTAAGAAATGGTTTATAGTTGCATCCTGATTCCTGGGTGTTGGGGGAGGAAAGGAAGAAACAATTTAACCTACTGATTCTACTAGTCTACTCTGGACTCAGCTCTCTATTAACATGAAATCCAGATTTATTTTCATCCGAACTAACATTCGGAAATAATAATATTAAGTATTAATGAATGAAAATATTTTTCAACCCCAGAGTAGTTTAAATCTTATTGTATTATATGCTCTATAGGTACTAAATTTCTATTTTGCATTTCATTACATGTATATAATTAACAGATTGATTGCAATAGTTTGAAGTGTGTCTATTTTTTTCCTGCTACTTTAAGATGCCATTCTTGTCTGGTTATCATAGAATCCTTGGAATCTGCATTGCAAGGCACATAGTAAGCAGTCAAGAATATTTGTGGTTCTACTGATTGAAGTCATCCTGTCTTGTGACTCACGCATGGCACGTGTAGAAGTCAAGGTAAAACAAGCTGTTGAAACAGATATACCCAAATTCTCAGTGATAAACAATAGTTTTATTGTCAGGGATCTAGACAGGTGATACTCCATGCAGTCGCTGGTGACGTGGGCTTTGACAAAACTTCTCACTTTTCCCCAGGTTGAGAGGTTACTGATATCCAATGGGCAGAGGGGGAAGAAAGAGACATATGGGAGTATACTGCTCAGAGGATGGGTGCACTAAAATCTCAGAAATCACCACTAAAGAACTTTTCCATGTCTCCAAAAACTGTACTCCAAAAACTATTGATATAAAAGAATGTAAAATAAAAAAACAAAGAGAGAGGCGGTCACATGGGAGATCATACAGAAGATCTTGTAGGCCACGCCTGGAAATGGCATACCTCCCTTCTGCTCATATTTTATGAAGCAAATCCAGTAAGTGGCAACTCCAGATGCAAAGTCCTCCGGGAGATGCAGTCCCTGTCTAATCTGGGCCACTCCTTCTTGACAGTAGGGTCTCCTAGAAGGTTTTTCTACCATGCAACTCTGGTGGACAGCTGGCTCTCTATGCCACAAGACCATTCAATTAGTTTATTTCTACAGCTCCATACACCACACACACCTGCCTCAGCTACATTATAAGCAGGTGAAAGGAAAGAGATTAGATTCAAGTTTGAGTTTTAAAAGGATTTTACTTTGTCTTCTCAAAGTCACCATTTTAGTGTGGCCAGTGTAGATTACTGCTTTGTGTTTTAAGAAACGACAAATATTTAATTCATATTTTTGATCAATTGTAAGGACCTTAATATATTATACACTTAGAGACTTACCAGATCTGTTTATAAATGTCACATAGAAAGAGAGAGTGCTTGCTCAGAGTTTTCGAGAGAATATCTCAAACCATTCAACATTCAAAACAGAGAACAGTTCTGCCGGAAGATTAATCTTCATTCTCACATTGTCCTTGGTAAAATCTGAAATTACAACCTCAGTTCCTTGACTCATACCAACAAAGGAATATTTCCAAAGGCTTGCTTCTCTTTCACACCAAAATTTCAGTTTGTTAAAGCAAACAATATCCCCCCTTTTGCAAACGCTTACTGCATTTCAGGCTATTCCTGAACCTTACATTTCTGATCTTTCTTACTAATAGTCAGCTGTTAGACATTTCGGTCATTCAAAAAAGGAGATTTTGAAATTTCTAATTTCATAAAAGACTATCTCAAGGTGCTGAATGATAACCAAGAACTGGGAATTGTGGAAATTCTTGCTTCTGTGATTTCAAATTAGAGCTCACAATATCTATGGCATAAGCTACATAAAGAACATCATGGCACTGAGTGATTTAAACATGATAAACAGGTACAGGTGATGTGGTTCTAACCAAATCACTAATGTACTGCAGATCAGACAGAATTAATGAATTTTATGCTGCAGTCTCTATAAATGAGCCAACAAATATGCAGCAAAATTCTGAACTGCAGCCTTGAAATAAAGAGCTTAATGTAATTCAGCGCTTATTGGTTGCCTAGAAACTAACTTGGAAGGGGGTTGGGGAGGGAGGACTAGAAAACATGGAGGGTTCATAGGTTTAATAAGGAAATTATTAACTCTGAACTGCTTGGGGATGTGACAGATATACTCCACAATGCGCTCCTCTCCCAAGAGCTCCGTAATATGTTCCAGAGCAAGGTTAGGGGGCACACAGAAGAGGCTGCTATAGAATGACAGGGCAGTAGTGAAGGCTTTGGGCAAACACCAGCATATACAAACCTCCACAGTTGCTGCAACCCATGATCATCTCAACTTGTTGACCAGCTGCAGCTATGGGTAAAGCTTGCTTATTTGCTTTTCCTAAATTATTTTTTCTAGAAATATACAGCTTAGGACTTGGTTATTACATGAGACACTTTCCCAATTCATTATATCACTAAGGATATTTTAAAATGTTATTTGGGGCAGGTAGGGGATGGGGAGACAGAAGACAGCTTAATCAATTTTATATTAAGAAAAGTGGGCCAGGTGTGGTGGCTCCTGCCAGTAATCCCAGCACTTTGGAAGGCCGAAGCAGGCAGATCACCTGAGGTCAGGAGTTCGAGACCAGCCTGATTGATATGGTGAAACCCCGTCCTTACTAAAAACACACACACACAAAAAAAAGAAATTAGCCTGGCATGGTGGCAAGCACCTATAGTTCCAGATACCTAGGAGGCTGAGACAGGAAAATTGCTTGAACTGGGGAGGTGGAGGTTGCAGTGAGCTGAGATCATACCACTGCACTGTGGCCTAAGGGACAAGAGCAAGACTGTGTCTCAAAAAAAAAAAAAAAAAAAAGAGTGAAGGGGCTGAGAAACGGGGCATGGGGCACACGGCACACATATTCAGCAGGAAGCCTTTTGGAAGAGGAGAAATTAACCAGTTTGGATGTTTTAATTGCAAACCACGTGATGTGAAGGGCTCATTGAGACCACTCATGTTACAGTCCCATTGCTAGTTCAACTTCTTTTCTTTATTTGAACATAGAAACCAAGGAGGAGGAGATGATGCCCAGGTGGCAATTCACAAGGTAGCATTTTAGCATTTCCTTTAAAACTTAAATGAATGGCCCTCTCAATTTTAGAGCAGTGCATACACAGGAGGTACTGTGCTTTAGCGTCTCAGCTTCGAAGAGTTGCTTAGGGAGGACATATTTTATCCTAATTATTTTTGACAGGAATTAGGTCAGATTAATTAGTTTAAAATTCAGCTGAACAACAACGTCTTTGCTAATTACTTCAGGGTTCATACATAATTCATTTACAGTAGCAAAAAAAAAGAGGAAATACTGGGAAAGAATGCTACCTAACACTGACCGCTTTGATGGGCCATTCATAAAAAGAGGACCCTCTGTGACCCAAAAGGTGTGATGAGGAGCACAGAGTTCCGTGAGCATTTGATTAAGTATGAAGATAAATATTTATGAAGATAAATATTTATTTATATAAATATGCATTTTTAGGTAGCTTTATGTTTTTAATTACTTATATTTAAAATAAACATGTATTTATTTATTTATCTGTAAACAGTGTCTCCCTCTGTCGCCCAGGCTGAAGTGCAATGGTGCGATCTCAGCTCACCGTATCCTCTGCCTCCCGGGTTCAAGTGATTCTCCAGCCTCAGCCTCCTGAGTCGCTGAGATTACAGGCGTGCACTACCACACCCAGCTAATTCTTGCATTTTTAGTTGAGATGGGGTTTCGCCATGTTGGCCAGACTGGTCTTGAACTCCTGGCCTCAAGTGATCCACCTGCCTTGGTCCCTCAAAGTGCTGGAATAACTGGCGTGTGCTGGACCTAAATATATTTTTAAAAATACTTTAGAATGTAATGTCAAGGTAAGACAGAGTAAGAGAGTGAGTGATGAGGAAGTGAGTTTTAGAGAGAAGATAGTCCTAGCTCAGTCCCTTACCATCGGCAATGTACATAACTGCTCTGAGGTTTAGAATTTTTTTGTTATTGCTGTTAAACTAATAATAGCATTTAGCACCTACTTTATGGCCTGTTGTGAGAATTACACGAGATAATGTATGTAAACCTCAGCACCTGACATAGAATAAGTATTTAATGTTTGTTAGTTATTATCGTTTCTATAGTAGTATAGGAAATTAAATACATGTTTGCCCTACTACCTACACACTTCTAAGCTTGCCCTCAGATTACTTTAAAGTGAATTATACCTTTTGGCTCAGATTGCATTAGAAAGGCTGCTTTAAATTTAGAGTCAATTTTCTACAGGGGGAAAAAATAGATGGACTAAAATATTTCAGTAGATTAAATATCGACTAATATTAAGCAAAAATCAAAGGTGTTTGGGAGGTCTTGGACAAATATCAAATAGTAGAGTGTATGCATTATTTGTCCAGTGTCCTACTCAGGGATAAGAAAGCATTTTAAAATCTTTCATTTATGAAGAGAATCCCAAATAGAGATTGTGGAATCTCTTGATATTTAAAGGCTTGCTCACAGACTCTTTTTTTTAAAATGCATGAGACAAACAAATATATCTACACTTAGGTTCTGTTAGTCAAAAATTCTGGGCTAAATTATGACTGGATTTGGGGACATATACTCAAGCATCTAGATACATGTAAACTAAAGGCGAATTTTGCTGGCAAACAAACTAGTTCTGGCCTCTGGCATTAGGACTACTTAGGTTTTCTTTTCAAATACTAGACTATATTTACAGCTTAAAATTTGGATGGAATAGGAGCCATTAAAAATGGATGACATTGAAGGAAACAGTAATAATATTTTCCATATGTAAACACAAGTTGAAAATATAACTGGCAACTCTGTCTGTTCAGTGCAAAGTATTTTGATGCTTAACATACATGTTATCATGATTGCTGCTACTTTAATTCCCACATCTTCCTGGCAAAATAATTGAATAGTCAAGAGAATAAATGTCTCTCACAGCATGTGAGGCAAAATCCAGGATGGTTCAGATCACATTTGGCCAAAGAAATGCTTTCTTATTTCTCTTCTAGAACTGTGTGTCTGAACACTATGATGGGCAGTCCAAAGTGTTTCATTAGATGGTTCTTCCCCCTAAATACCTGATTTCTGTACTGGAGGCATGCTCTCTTCCCTGGAAACAATTTTCCTTTTAAAGTTATAAAACAGCCATTAAAATAAGTAACTTAACAACTGTCATCAGAGAATAAATTCTAAACAGTCTGCAGCACTGTTAAGAGAAAAACAAAAGAAGGCCTATGCACTTACTTTACATGGATAAAATTTCCAATTAACCTTTGGCTATTTTGGGGAGCAAACTTCAGCTATCAATGGGGAAAAGGAAGCAGGTGTTAGGGTGGATTGGGAAGGAGAGTGCAACTATCTTGAATTGCTGAATTGCAGACTGCAGTAATCATCAAATTCAGGCCATTTCTGGTCTTACTTTTTCTCTTTGACAAAAGAGCAACAAAAGCTCATTCTAGCCTATATACGTCTCAATTATCAACCAGCTGTAATTGATATTGTCATTTCCATGGGCACTGGCCGCACAACAGGTAGTGAACATGAGTGCAGCGAGAAAGATGTGGCTGAAATATTTTCTCCAACACAGACTATCTGAGATCTTTACCTACCTTATAAAAATGTTTTCTGCATTAAATTTTACATACAGGAAGACTTTAGCAAATCTCTTGATATATTGTTACTATAAAATAATGAAGGGCAGTATCATTGTTACTTTTGTGATTTTTATCAATATCAAATAAATTGTCTACAGTACACTGTAGACTGTCAAATAAATACAGTCAACAGTAGTTCTAAATTCAAAGATGTTTTACTTTTAAATAGAGAGCATAAACACAAGATATAAGCAAATGAGAACAGGTAAAAAAACAATTTTATAAATAGAATGTCATTGTAGCATTTGACTACACTTGTGACCACTTTTACTATCGTAAAATAGGAACACTTACTTTTTCTTGAATGCTAACTCTAGGTTTAACTGTGTTAGGTGTTTTACCTATGAAATTTCATTGAATCATTGCAGTATAACTAAGACTGGTGTTATCATAATCCTCATTGTAGAGTTACAGAAACAACTGAGCTTACTACATGAAGTTCAGTAACTTTGCTCAAGTCCCCCAGCAGGTGATGCTTAAACACATGAGAGTAGGTGTCCATATCTCTGGTAGATATGACTAGTAGACTGATACTTGTGAACCACTGCACCGCACTATACACTTTCTAAATTTGTTTGAGCATATCCACTGTTTAGTCTTTGTAAGAAAAGATGGAGGTAGGGTGACAGAGGGTGTGAAGGAAAGAGTAGATTGCTTGAAAGTTTGGCCCCATGGATTTAGGTTGACAGCACAGCAGTCTAGACCACCACTAGGGGGCAGACTGGTGCTAATTCATATTTCCATCATTTCTGGCCTAACCATAATATACAGAACCCAAAGCAGCACCTTACTTTGCTCCCCACTATCCAAAAGGGCACAGTTCTGTTTCCTTCAGGATAATTAAATGAATGCAGTTATAAAGGTAAGTGAATATGTGTTTATCAGGGCAGAGATGAAAGAGCGTGAATGTAAAATGTTGCAGCCACGTTGGAAAGAAGTTGGACCATTTCTGAGAAAGTTCAACCCAAACTTAACATACAACCCAGCAATCAGACTCCTAGATAACTATCCTGGAGCAATGAAAACCTATGCTTAAAGATTTTCATGTGACTATTCATAGCAGTATCATTCACGAATGATGGTCAAAAAGGGGAAGTTATCCAGATGTCCATCTATTGAAGTATGGATATATAAAATGTGCTATATCCATAAAATGGAATATAAGGCAGCAATATAAAAGTAATAAAGCACTGATATATGTTACAACAGGAGGGAACCTCTCCAACAATACACTAAGCAAACGAACTCTGACACAAAAGAACCCACATGTTGTATGGCTTCTATGAAATGTATAGAATAGGTAAATCTGTAGAGACACACAATGCATGTGTATTTGCCTGGGGCAGAATGTAGGAATGTGGATTAACAGTAAATGGGTGTATGGAATATGGAGCAATGAAAATGCTTTAATCATTGTGGCAATGCTTGTATGCTCTGTAATTTTATTAAAAATCATCGAATTGCCAGGCATGGCACTGTAATCCCAGAACTTTGGGAGGTCAAGGTGGGTGGACCACAAACTCAGGAGTTTGAGACCAGCCTGGTCAATATGGTGAAACCCCATCTCTACTACAAATACCAAAAAATTAGCCAGACATGGTGGCACATGCCTGTAATCCCAGCTACTTGGGAGGCTGAGGCAGGAGAATTGCTTGAACTCGGGAGACGGAGGTTGCAGTGAGCCAAGGTGGCACCACTGCCCTCCAGCCTGGGTGACAAAGTGAGACTCCGTCTCAAAAAAAAAAAAAAAAAAAAAAAATTGAATTGTATACTTTAAACAGATGAATTTTATAATATGTAGATTATACTTCAATGAATCTGTTTACAAAAACTTTAAAATGAAATTAGGGATGGAGCGCGTCAGGTATGAGATAGCACATTCACTCGAGTCGTTTCTCTACTAAAAACATCTCACCCTTCAGTCCACATTCTGCTGCAGTGACTTCCTGCCCTTCTAGTCCCAACTTCTTTTATAACATTTTTGCCTCTGCTTCTTGTCTCTTTATCCTCATGTCATATTCAACCCTCAGCCCACTGCAATCTGGCTTCAGCCCACATAATTCTACCAAAATTGTTCTTGCCAACTTTGTGATGACCTCCTTTTTGTTACATCCAGTGGGTGTTTTTAGCCTTTATCTTTACTTTCTCTCTCAGCACTCTGACCCTGTTCACCACTCTTGTACCCACTATTTTCTTACAGAATTTGTAATGTTTTATTCTCCTGGTTTTCCTTCAATACCTCTGGTTGCTTTTTTGCAGTCTTCTTTCTGGGTTCCTTTTTCTTTGTCCATCGCTTATGTTCCGATACTACTCAGGACACTATGCAAGATCCTCTTCTCATTATATTTCAGAGTGGGGTCACAACATCATCTCTACCAGAACCATTGGGTGGGGCTCTGCTTTTCAACAAGCCAGATTTGGGAACTACATTCTACACCTACTCAATGAAACACTCTGGAGTTGGTACCCAGGATTTTGAATTTTATTGGGTTTCCTGGGTAATTAATCTGACCCCAAAGTTTGAGAATCATTCCTTTATATATCATCCCTGAGTAAGATTATCTACTCCCATATGTTTAATTACCATCTGCTTGCTGACAACCTCAAAGTTTGTATCTCTAGCTCAGATCTTGTTCCTGAAAAGGACTTTGTTCATAATCCATATGCATAAATTTCTGCTAGCCATCTCACTTGAAGTCTTACAGAAGGAAAACCTTACTATGCCACCAAATGATCTCATTACCTTCACTTGCCATATTTAGTGTATGTTTCCTAGTTCAGTTGAGGAATCAACCATCACTGTTACAGATCTCATGAATCTAGTTAGCTTCCTTAACCCTTGATCCTCACCCTCCTTTACATCCAATCTGAAGCACTCTCAATTTAATCTTCTAAAAATATGATGATTCCAGCTACTTGTCTCCATCCCCACTTACAGGTATTCTAGTTGAGGCCAATAGTATCTGTCACCTGGAACCACTATAGCTGACTCCAAATGAGTTTCTCAGCCTCTGTCTTTGCTGCTCTCATTTGTCTGTCATCCTCTATTTGTACTGAAATGATTTTTTTGAAATGTGAACCTAACTAGGCTGCTTTCTTATTTAAAACATTTCTGTAGAATTCCAATCTTCTTATAAGAAAGGTCAAATTCTTTAACTTGATAAAAAGGAACTTCCATGATGACACCCCGGCTTACCACTCCAGATTTATTATTCCCAATCTCCGTGTCATCTTTTCAGGAATTCTAACTTCTAGTTTCATTGAACTCTTACTTCTTTAAAGAATGCCAACTCTTGTATTACCTCTATACATTTGTATATAATGCTTACTGAGATGAAGTATTCTGTTCCATCTCTTTGGCTGATTTTTACTGATTTGTCAGATATTACCTTCCATGTTACCTTCCCTGGAAATTCTCCAACCCTCTGAGTTCAAATAAGAGGACTCTGCAATATGCAATTGTAATACACTATGTTGACCCCAGCATAGGACTATTACACTGCATGTTAAGTTTTCAGTTTTAAGAGTTTACTGAACTCTTCTTCCACTGGACTACAGGCTTAATGGGGGCTGGACCCAAGTGACCAGAACATGGATTTTGCCAATATAAACCTATTGAATTATTCAACAGGGGAATGATTTTTTTTGTAAACCACAATCTAAAAAAAGTGTTATAGTCACATATGTTTAACTTCCACATAATTGAAATTATAATAAAGACTAAAACATTTTGTGGTAGGTTTTTGGATGACACTATGGATATCATTTTGAAACACTATTTGAATGTTTCATATAGAATAAATACAAATATATCAACATTTGGGGGAAAAGTATTAGAGTGTTAGCATCCTCAAAGCTAACTCAGTATAAACCATACCAAATTATATTAAAAAATATTTTCACTTATTTGGATACAGAAAATAATGCTATAAGTTTTAAACTATTGTATTAGCACCACAAATTCAATAGCATTCTTATTCAAATAGACATGAAAAAGAGTCTTGTTCAAGGTCTATTTTCCTGTTGATTTACCTTCTGAATGAATGACATTTTTGAAGTTACAATGCAGATTTCCTTATTTAAAACACATTTACCTCCTCAGAAGCCTGTTTTTGACTCTGTATATTTTGAGGTGACCTCTTCACTTATAGTTTCAAGGTGTCTCTACTAAAAATACAAAAATTAGCTGGGCACAGTGGTATGCACCTGTAATCTCAGCTACTTGGGAGGTTGAGGCAGGAGAATCACTTCAACCTGGGAGATGTAGGTTGCAGTGAGCTGAGATCGCACCACTGCACTCCAGCATTGGTGACAGAGTGAGACTCCATCTCAAATAAAAAATAAAAAAAAAAAAAAAACAAGAAAAAAGAAAGTTCATGAAGATCAGTAAAACAGTCAAAGAAAATATAGGAATGAGAAATTCAAGGCAAAATCTGGCCCACTGCCCAGATGATATGGGAATAAACTACTTGTGATGTTTAATGGGAAGCTATAGAGAAGTTAATAGGTTTGTGAACAAATACGCCAAGCTCTCAGCTCGAGGTATGATTTCCCAATTTAAGAAAATTTCTACCCTGAGGGTAGTAATTTTTACCCAGATTTTGTCCAAAGAAACTGCCACTATTTTCTTTTTTTCTTCCTTTTCCTATTTTCCTAATAAAAGTGTTCAGTATTCTTTGGTGGAATTCTGCCCTACTGTTTGATGTCATGACACTTTCTTGTCATTTGGAGCCACTGGTGCTAACCAGAGCAGTGCAGGATAGATACTAGAAGGTGCATTAGTACATTAGGTTATATCTCATATTCTTATATAACTCACACAATCAGCTACTTAATAGAACTCACCTTCAAAGTTGTGTAATTTTATTTGTAGCATTTTTAAGTAATATTTTATTTTTAAATGTGATATATGCTCATTAAGAATGCACACTAACAATTAGTCACACATCGCTGTAACTGAAAACAAAAATTATTTGGAATAACTTCAGACAGGCCTGATAACCAGAAATATTCATAATGTTGGAGTCCTTCTCAGCTACTTAACAACTGGGGTGATAATTTCGGGTCTCCTCACCCTGGTCCACTCCTTTCCCAAACACTCAAATATTCACTTGATCATCTTTGTTTGCCCTAAAACTCTCTGATACAAGAATACAATATTGTTTTGCAAGCGGAAATACAATTTGGAAAATGAAAATGAGAAAGGAACATTCTTGGTTGTAATTTTCTTAGAGCAGAATGACATTTCAGCTCCAAGAAGAAGCATCATTTTCTTAGAAACGACACAGGTCTAGAGAAATACTGTGATTTGCCTAAGGTTGCACAGACCTAGAATCCATGATCCCGGCTAGATATCTTCAACTTCAGTCTTATTTCCACTGTATTGATTATTTGATTCTATTTTCTAGTTCATTAGTTTGTACAATGTGATTCATTAATAACTACAGCAGGGTTAATCCTAATAAAGTTAGTGAATTACTCTAGACACTCATGAAGTACCTGCAATGGGAAGCCTCTGTAAAGAACTTTTAAAAAAGTAACCCTGCTTTATTCTCACAACAACAAAGAAGGGAATCATAGGCATTATACCCACATTTTAAAGGACACAAGGTATTTTTATTCATATTGATGCATTATTTAAGTTTCCGTAGTTAGAAAATGAAGGACTTCAGATAGGAATCTCACATGTATGCCTCAAGAACTTGAAAACCTTAGTCTTTTTTTTGATACTCACTCATGACTTAATCAACTTTTTCTTTGCATTGGATTCACAATTTGTGTTTCTATATTTAGTCTGTTTTCTCAGAATTTAGCTTTTTACTAGAGGAGCAGACTACAAAAAGGACCCCTATTCTTTACTCCTTCCTTTGCCCTCTGCAATGTAACATTGCAGTTTCTTCCATCAAGAAGTGAGATCCCTTTGTTGACTGCTTTTTGTTTTGTTTTTGAGACACAGTCTCACTCTTTTTGCCCAGGCTGGAGTGCAGTGGCGTGATCTCGGCTTACTACATCCTCCACCTCCCGGGTTCAAGCGATTCTCCTGCCTCAGCCTCCAGAGAAGCCGGGATTACAGGCGCCTGCCACCATGCCTGGATACTTTTTTGTATTTTTAGTAGAGGCGGATATTTTAGTATTCCCCATGTTGGCCAGGCTGGTCTCCAACTCCTGACCTCAGGTGGTCCACCTGCCTTGGCCTCCCAAAGTGCTGGGATAACAGGTGTGAGCCATCGTGACTGTTGTATTTGAACTAGTTTTGTGACTTGCTTAGCCAATGTAATGCAACAAAAGCTAGTTAGCACATAGCAAAGCAAAGATGCAACCAACAGAGTGGGAGAAAATATTTGCAAACTATTCAACTGAGAAGGGGTTAATAGCCAGAATATATAAGAAATTCAAACAACTCAATAGAAAAAAAAAAAGTCAACAAATAATCTGATTTAAAGATGGGCTAAAGATCTCAATAGACATTTCTCAAAAGAAGACAAATTGCCAACATCAATAATCACCTAAAAATTGCAATTCAAAACCACAATGAGGTATCATCCCACCCCAGTTAAAATGTCTTTTATCAAAAAGACAAAAAATAATGGATTCCAGTAAGGGTGCAGAGAAAGAGGAATGCTTGCACACTGTGGATGGGAATATAACTTAGTGCAGTCACTATGGAAAAGAATATAGAGGTTTCTCAAAAAACTAAAAATAAAACTATCATATGATCCCAAATAAAGGAGATATATACCCAAAAGAAAGAAAAATCAGTACCTCAAAGAAATATCAGCACTCCCATGTTCACTGTAGCACTAGTCACAATAGTGAAGACATGGAATCAACCTAAGTGTTCATCAGTGGATGAATGGATAACGAAAATGTGGTCTATATACACATTGTAATATTATTCTGCCGTAAATAATAAAATCCTGTCATTTGCAAGAACATGGGTGGAACTGGAGGACATTATGTTAAGTGAAATTAGCAAGGCAAAGAGAGACAAATATTTCATGTTCTTATTTATATGTGCACGCTAAATAATTTATCTTATGGATGTAGAGGGTAGAATGATGGTTCCCTCACAAAATTGGAATTACTCCATAATCTCCCTGTTAACCTACTTTTTCAATTTACCAACATACTTAGACTTAAAAAATCAGTAGGTGTAGGCTCTCTTTGTGGTATTAATAGTTATGAAGTGCTCATTTAAAGGATTTTACCACAGCACATTTAAAACATTTAACTAATTAGTTTTCCTTGATGCTTATGTGGTTACCAACTGCTCACTACGTTAAGCATCATGGCAAGAAACATCTTTGTACAGTTATCTCTTTCTCAGATCGTTTCCTTAAGAAAGATGTTGAATGTTTAGTCAAAGGGTATACTGAAATCAGTGATACATATTGCATGATTATCATCTGAAAATGAAATATCAATTAACATCTGTATCAACATTGCTCTCTTGAAAACTTTCTGAGCGCAGAAGACTGAAAATATGTATTAGGACTTCCTTGCATTGCTCTAAAGAAACTGTAAGACACTGGGTAAATTATAAGTAAAGAAGTTTAATTGGCTCACAGTTTTGCAGGATGTATCAGAAGCATAGCAGCATCTGCTTCTGGGGAGATCTCAGGAAGTTTCTAATCATGGCAGAACGCAAATGGGGAGCAGGCTCACCACATGGTGAGAATGGGAGCCAGAGTGAGAGAGAATGGCGGGGGCAGTGCCACACACTTTTAAACAAACAGGTCTTAGGAGAACTAATCATCATGGGAACAGCACCAAGGGGATGGTGCTAAACTCTTCATGAGAAATCCACCCCTATGATCCAACCACCTCCCACCAGGCTCCATCTCCAAAATTGGGAATTACAATTCAACATGAGTGTTGAACAGGGACAAAAATATGAACTACTTCAACCATATAGACTAGGATTGTTTTCCTGTATACACTGAATATAGTATAATGGTAATTTCCCATTCATCCATATTGGAAATTGTCAAATGACCATCTTTCACCTTTGCATATTTTCTACTGAATTATGTTAAATATTCATTATCATTTGTAAAAGTGCTTTATATAGTAAAGATATCCCCCATTGTCTATATATTGTCAGACAGGTTACAACCCATATAAGCTTTTAACAATACCTCAAAGCAAATTTAATTGTATATGTATTCTATCTTCTCATATCCTCTGTATTTATCATAGTTATTACCGTATATTTTAAATCATTTGGGTTTTATCATTTTTGACCAAATACTTGAATTGTCTAGAGCATAATAGCACTGAGGCCAAAGTAGTGGAAGCTGGCTATGATTTTCAAAGGTTTTAGAGTAAATTCCTTAGACAAACATGCAAAGACAATCTTGTGTCCCTGGGAGAAACAATTATGGCTAAGAACAATTAAGTCCACTGGTAGAAAGATACCTTATTGCATAAGTCTTTATTCTCCAAATGGGTCAGTGTTATCTTGGCATACAAATTATGTCACATTATTAATGAAAACCAGCAGAGAAAATGTTTTTAAGGCTATCAAATTGCTGAACGTCAGAGGTCAAACTAAAATGTATTAGAAGCTGTCAAAAACATGTTATTTCCATGATCATAGACATGTTTCAATCACACTGAAAAATTATTAGAACAAATTGCAGAGTTTTTAACCTAAAAGGACTCTGGAACTTTAAAAAAAACAAAACAAAACAAAACAAAACCTTCTTTAAAAAGAAACCTGCATATTGAATTCTGTCACTCTTCTTGTTTAAGAAGCATTAAGCCTTTTAAAAAACCATGGTAATGAGAAGTAGTTCTGTCATCTGTGGCAAGTTTATGTATAAATTTTGTATACCAGCAAATCTGAATACATCTGCTATTAAAAGCACAAGTGTGCCCCCTTCTGAATAAATGAAATATTGAGTCCTATATTTGCACTTCAAATAACCAACTCCCTCCTTTCTGGACAAAACTGAATAAACAAATTTGGGCAAATATTAACAGAGAGTTTTAAGAGCACTCTTTTCTACAAACATTTATGATTGGCAAAATTCTAAAGGAATATTCAGATGAAATCTGCTACGTCCTTTCATATGTGTTTGGTTGTTTTCACAGTTGGAATCCACTAAAATAAGTCACCCGGGAAAAAATTCTGATCTTATTCTAGATAAAGAATGAAAAGCCAGGAAGCTACATAACCCAAGGTTGAGTGGAAAGAGTTGGGTAGAGAGTGGGCAACTGTTTTGGAAACCAAAACGGTGTTAAAGATGTCAGAAAAATGTGAAGTGATATTCCATTAAGACAGTTCAAAGATGTTTTTAAAGACGGTAGCTACGTAAGTTAAGTATCTCGTGTTGACTTAAGTCTGACTTTGTTCTCTTAGTTCTATGGCTGAGACAAGTCCCAGAGTGATTAAGTAGGTTTGGGGAAATTATTTAATGACTAAGCCATATTTTTATACCTTCATTCAAGTGCTCTATCTACCAGAAAACATAATGATCCACATGAACTATTCTGGTATATTAATACATGCTTAATAGATTACCTCTATAAAACTATTTATTTCAATCCAAATTCTTCTCTTATTTCTCCTTCTGTAAATTCAGACCCCAAAACAATTTTTGACCAAAATATGGCACCATATTTGATACACTTCTCTTGGGCAGTGTGACACTTGACTATTTTAAAGCATCATGGAAATCAAATGTGGATGATGAAGATGATTATGACAACAGCAATTGTTATCAAAGTGAAAGTGCACTTTGTCATCACATTATTAAAGGTTGACAGTTAAATGATAGCTTAAATCATAGTTAAATGACATCCTAAGTCATCTGATAAACAGGAATTAACTTCTAACCAAGTTTTCCAATTTATAATCAGAGAACGTCGTGCTTTGTCTCATATTTGCCGCTATGGTGGCAAAAATAATTTGCCTCATTTTAAACACAAAGGCCGACTGATTAAACCTATAGCTACTATTGCTAGTTTTAGTGGGATTGGTGGCTAAATAAGTTACTTTCTAAAATGCTATAAATGTAATACATTAGAAAACTAAATATTTATACAAATTTCATCAATCTCTGCCTTTGTTTTCTAATGTATAGAAATTAGATTAATGTATAGAAATTAGAAAACAAAGGCGGAGATTGATGAAATTTGTATAAATATTTAGGATTTTCCTCTCTTTAGCAAACCCATTCACTTCGTGGCCATTCGATTTAGCTCAGATCTATTTTTTCACATGGTATTTAAAACTCATATCCTCTAAGAATGAAGTAAATTATTCTTATTTTCTACATATTTCCAGTGCATTTCCAGAAATCACTAACTTCTGACATTATCAGAACTTTGGATGAAATAAACACAGGCTTTTGAATGAAGTAAATATTGTCTATCACCAGTTAAAATTCTTTTCCAATACTATTCTTTAATGATTCTATAAAGATTCTACACAGAATCTTTCCAACACTATTACTCAATACATTCTCCAGAATACAGTGTTAATATACTTACAAAGTGTTGAATCTTTAAATTGCTGTTCTCCATGGATAAAACTGACTGATAAAAGCACATTTATAAATGTCAGTTGCCATATGGTTTACACTTTTGCTAATGATCAATCACAAGATTAAATCAATCATTGGACAAATACTGTTATAAAACTGTGAAATGTTTACGCCAACTCTCTTCTTCTCTCCCCAAGTAACATCACTAATTTGTGCCTATATTTACGAACATTTAACCCATACCTCCTTTCCTGCTGTAAGATTCAAATTCACCAATTGCATTTAGAGTGACCACCTATTACTTGGCCAACGTATTCATTTGAAAGGAACATTTATTGAATCAGCATATATAAAATATCTCTTTGATTTAATTAATAGGCATTGTGTATTCCTTGCCAAAAATATGTTCTCAACTAAAATATACCCTATGATCATCAACTCACAGAGCTGTTGCTGATTATTCATAATTGTGCAATGAACTATCTTGTAGAATAAACAACCTCGATAGTTCTTATTTGGAAAAACTTCAAAACGTTCAGACTAGTAATTACATTGAATAATAGCTTAATTTAAATTGTAAAAGACCTCTAGTGGATTGTTTATTTCATTTACACTGTGTGATATGTTTTATACAGAAAGAAGTTATACATACTCATGAATCAATATGTACAATGAAGAATATTGAAAACAAATGGGTTTTATTCTACTTTTTAAAAAACTGTTGAAATTGAGCCCAGCCTTCCCCCTGCCACTTGTTGCAACTTCCATACTTCATACGTACACCACCTCTTTCCTTGACCCTTGAAAGATATCATGTGTTTTTCACCTGAGAATGATGTAAATATGAACACTCTGATATTTACATTTTGTCAGAAGGTTTTGTTTATGTATTTATCTTGTGAATTGCTGATGTATTATCAGTATGGCATCCAATTGTCTTTCTTAACTGTGAATCACTTTTCAGTTGTGAATTTGTTATCTGTAAATCACAAACTATCCTTGTTGCCTGGGCTTAAATAAAAAGCCCAAGATGCATACCTGACTGATCACTATATTCCATCCCCTAGACTACAGAGCTTGATTCAAGAATGGACACCAACTAAAACTAGTCCAGTCTCAATAGGGTATTGCAAATTAAAACAATGAGATACCACTACACACTTATTAGAACGGTACAATCCCAAACACTGACAAGGACAAGTGCTGGCCAGGATGTGAAGTAGCAGCAACTCATTCATTTACATAGAAATGAAAAAAGGTATGGCCATTTTTGGCGACAGTCTTGCAGATCCTTAAGAAGCTAAACATAGAATTACCATATGATCCAGCAATTACTCTTGTTGGTACTTCTCCAAATGATTTGAAAACGTATGTCCACACAAACCTGCACACACGCATTTCCAGTGACTTTATTCATAATTGCCCAAACTTGGAAGCATTCAGGATATCCTTCAATAGGTGAATGAAAAAACAAGCTGGTATATCCATGCAATTAAATAATACCAGTGTAATAACAGTGATAAAAACAAGCAAGCAAGCCCTCAAGCCATACAGAAAGGAACTTTAAGTACCTATTGCTAGGTGAAAGAAGCCAATCTGTGAAGATGACACACTGCATGATTCCAACTATATGACATTCAGGGAAAAGGAAAACTCGAGAGACAGTAAAAACATCACTAGTGGCCAGGACTTTGGCAGGAGGGAGGAAATGCTGAACAGGTGGAGCACAGAAATTTTGGAACAATATTCTGTATGATACTGTAATGGTGAATAAATGATATTACATATTTGTCAAAACACATACAAACTCTACAACACAGAAGGTGAGCTCTAATATAAACTATGGACTTTAGTTTATCATGCTATATCAATTCTGGTTCATCAGTTGTAACAAATGTACCACATCAGTGCAAGATGTTAATAGGGAAAACTGTGTATGGAGGGGTTGAGAATCTTTGGGAGCTGTCAGTATTCACTGCTCAATTTTTCAAAAAACCTAAAAGGGCTCTAAAAATAAAGTCTATTAATTAAAAAACAACTGGTTGAATGAATCATAGTTCCAAAAATTCTGTTGGTGTTACTTGGAAAGAAAATCACAGGAAAGACTTCTCAGGGACTATCACATGAAGAAAGCCTGCCCATAAATAAAGATAAATTGAGGTGAATAACAGGAAAAGAGTGAGAAACAGAAATTGAATCTTGCATATTCTCTTCCCTCTGAAGGGAAACTGTGCTTGAATCCAGTACTACCTCTAAGCCTTTCAATGTACAGCTACCTCTAAGTCAACAGAATGCCTTTAGGTCAGAATGAGTTGGGTTTTCTGCAACCAAAGGACTCCACTCCTGAATAATACAGTTCTATAGGTACAGATAAATATTGCAGTGCTAGTTTTATTTTTTTTAATAATTTATTTAATTTTCCAAGTTGATGGAGATGGAGTGCTAGTTTTAAATTACCAGTTAGAAACACAGCTAATTTCTAGAGTGGAGAAGGGAACATTTCCAAGTAATGTTGATAATAGACCCCCAGAAATTCAGTTAAAGACAATGAAACAGATTTTATTTAAGTAGTGTTATTAGCACTGGGTATGGAAGAGCTCTAGACAGTCAATGGAATTCCCGCAGTGGCTGCTATGGAACAAGTGAAGTCAACAGGTGGGTGTTGACAATGAGCAGGAAAGGCTCCCAAAGTCAGCATTCACAGCTTCTCTATTTCATTTACTGGACATCTCTGTAAGTATTTCTTTGAACAAAGGAATGTTCAGTGAAGACAAAGTTTGAAGGACACTAGATTTGGAACATGGGTAACTACCAAGTTCAGGTCTTGCTCAGTTCTGGACCTCCAAGAGAACCATGGAGCAGGAACTGAAACACATAAATGATAACCTGGCAATTGAATTTAGTGGGCATTTATTATTACAACAGATCAATTGGCTGCCATCACAATAACCAGCCAAGTTTCTCAGGAGAAACAATAAGCCTCTGCAGGGGTAGAGAGAGCTTAGCACCTTGGAAGATGCATTCTGATGTCTTAACACAATACAAAAAGGGAGAAGACATCTACACAGAAGTGTGATGAGAGCATGGACAGGGTGACACTGACCTCAATGTGTGCCTTTATAGACCAGGGTTCTGTTTGTATAAAGAATCTCTCACGATGGTCTTTCCAAATTGCTGCTTCTGTGTAATACTCTGTATTCCATAACACTTCCTGGAATAAAGGAATGGATGAATGGTGCCCCCTGGAGTTGTTCAATCCAGTGACCCTGCTGCTGTCACACTAACGCGAGTACTTCAGTCCCCATATTATCAGCTATTTCAGGTGGGCATTTATGTCTCAATGCCATAATGTTAAAATGACTTCCTGCCAAAGTCATGCTCCCAATCACCTTGGGTCCCCTCGGAATCCAAGATTATCTTCCAGTCTAGTTTCAACTCCTTATTTCCCACCCCAGGTTTTCTCAGGACAATTTCTAAAAAGTTCAATTTAATTTAATTTTTATATTAAGTTTCATTCCTGATCACCAAAACCCTTGCTTTTGGACAAACATATATGTGTCTATTGAAAGACTTACATACAGCTATAGTAATGTAATAATGATGATGACAAACATTATAAAAATCAACATTTATTGTTGTACCACACTGTACTTAAGGATTTTGAAATACATCATCCCATTCCAGGAGCTTCTAATTTCTAAATGAAACATTGACTTCTCTAAGGTGTCCAGAGGATTCCTCCTCCAAATAACTGTCTGTTTATCAGGTACAATTGGCAATTCCGCCAACTGGGATTCCTGCTGCTAATGTGGTTTCCCATATTGCTGTGTAGGAAGTAATCGTGACATCAGCTTCTGAACCAGCCATGGAAATAGCAGATCTCACACACACCTACTCTCTGCAAATCATCATGGACAGTTTTCCTCTTTCATGTTTGTAAAAGGGGGAGCAGATGATTTATGTTACTTGAGGGGGTGGAGATAAAAATTCTCCACCTATTTCTTGCACATCACAGCCACAGAAAAGATTTCAAAAAAGATTTGAAGCAGAAATGAATAATTTTGGACTCAGCTCTTGCCTCTACTGCTCTCTCAGGAAGGGTGCATAATAATGTTTTTTTCTTTTCATCTCAGAACGCTGGCAAATGTGTCAGGGAATTAGGGTTAATTCATTTCTGAAAAAAATCTTTTTAGTCATAAGAAACATGGAAAGCAATTTTTATGAGCATTCTGAATGATTTTTTTGATGTCAATAGTATTGAAGATAAAAAAATGGCAAATTAAAGCTCTACTTCCTTTTTAATTAGTGATGTTTAAAGGCCAATGTAGTTTTTAGAGCAGCATCTGTACTTTGATAAATGACATCCTTCAAAGAATAGTTTCTGATAGACTGAACTATATATTAATTTTGTTACAGAATTTCTTTCTTACCAACACTTTTATGTGATCATGAACACGCTTCTTCACTATTATGACTAAAAAATAATCCACATCGTAGCTCATTTTTCATCTGTAAGATTTTTGGCTTTTGAGGTACTTATTTGAAAGCTAAATAAGATTTAATTGAAGCCTCAAAAGAAACAGTTCTGCCTGTTAGTATCCACACACTTAAACTTCATGACATCATATACAAGTTCAAACACATTTTTCTTTACAGACTCTAATATTTTTACTGTTACGTGGAAACAATGTCATGTTATATTTATAGCAAAATGCCTAGACATGGTCAGAGGCTCCTGTTGATTAAATGAGACATAAGACTCTTACTTTATGAAAGGGGGATGTGGTTGGGCAATGTCAAACAAATCAGAACCAACCATGGGGCAACAAGATGGGTATTTTTTAAGACTTTATTTTTTAGAACAATTTTAGGTTCAGAGTAAAATTGAGATAAAGGTACAGAGATTTCCCATATATACTCTGCTGGTACACATGCATACTCTCCCCCACTATCAACACCCCCTCCCCCACCCACCGCCCAGAGTGGTGCCTTTGTTACAATTAATAAACCTACGTTGATAACATCATTATCACCAGAGTCCATAGTTTATGTTAGGGTTCACCCTTGGCGTTATTCATTCTATGAGTTTGGACAAATGTATAATGACATAAATTCACTGTTGTAGTATTATACTGAGTAATTTCATCGCCCTAAAAATCCTCAGTGCTCCACCTATTCATCCCTTCCTCCCCCAAACCCTTGGCAACCACTGATCTTTTTGCCATCTCCATAATTTTGCTGGTTATTCCTTTTGACCGGCTATAGTGGGTTCACCACGTGAAGGGTAAAGCCAGCTCGCTTCCAGTGGACATGACTCACCAGTTTTCAAACGATAAAATTCTAAAATTCTAACTATATTTTTGCTTGAGAGAATTTTTAAAATTCAAATGGTATATATAAAGTGAGAGTATTTTGATATATTTAAGTTGCTCACTATTTTAAATTTGCATGGTTCCATTTATAAAAATGTGGCTCCACTGGTGCCCAACACATGGAAGATTCTCTCACAGATAAATCTGACCTTTTGCTGTAGCTGTACCCATTCATGTTCTGTGACACTCATCTCTTTGCCCACTTCATGAAAGAGAAGTAAAGACTGTTTGTACTAGAATAAATTATCTATATTGTCCTTGCTCCTTACTAAGTAATATTTAATTTATCCTTTTGGCATTGGGTCTACCACGTGAGATCCAAACAGAAGAGATTCCAAATTTTTATTCCTGTGCTTCTAAACAGAGAACACAGAAGGACATTCCATCTATAAGAGCAACTCTTTATAGTTCCTGTTTCACACTGCTGTATCAAAGAATGACTTTAGTCCTATGCATTCAGAATGCATCTTAAACAGGCATAAAGAATAATGTAATTGCACATTTAAAAATAACTACAAGAGTATAACTGGATTGTTTGAAACACAAATGATAAATGCTTGAGGTGACGGATACCCCATTTACCCTGATGTGATTATTACACATCGTATGCCTTTATTGAAATATCCCATATACCCCATAAACATAAAAACTTACTATGTACCCACAAAAAATAAAAATTAAAAATAAATAAAACAGGCGTAAAGAATGATTGAACACTAAGACCTTTTGCTCTGGCATGTTTTGTTTGTTTGTTTTTTCCAGAGACAGGGCCTTGCTCTGATGCCTAGGCTGGAGTGCAGTGGCACAATCATAGCTCACTGAAGCCTTGAACCCTGGGCTCAGGCAATCCTTCTGCCTCAGCCTCCTGAGTCCTTTAAAATATTTTGTGAGCTAGCAAGAAAGAACTTTGGAGTTTACATAATCTGGGGCTACATGCACGAGCCACCATGCCCAGCTAATGTTTTTAGAGACATGGTTTCCAACTCCTGGCCTCAAGTAATCCTCCCACCTTGGCCTCCAGAGTCCTTTGGAGTAGTTTTGAGCAAGTGACAAAGTACTTTAGAGATTACATAATCTAGTCCATTCTGTTTTATAATGGAAGATCCTTAGTCCCAAGGGAGTAAACCTAATTGTCCCCTCAAATTTCTAATCATGTAAGCGACAGTCCAGTCTACTGAATCCTTAATTACACATGGTTCACAACATAAGTATAATTTCGCCTACTTGTTTATTAAGTTATCATCCCCATATGATATTCAGTGAGAGCTGCAGTAGACAAAGGACAGACTCGTTTCCAATTCTTTTCATCCAGATCTTCTGATCTGGAATAAGATCACCTGGGTTTGTAATCTAGCTCTGCCACTTACTAGCTGAACAGGTTACTTAACCTTATCATTATCTTTTTCTGTATATTTAAAATGGAAAATTTAGTACCAATCTCTTAGGGATGTATGTTGAAATGCATAGCAGAGAGAGGGTTTAATAAATTTTAGCCACGGTGATAAGTATTAGCATTATCCAGCCAATCAATTTCTAAATAAATAGTCCATAGTAGAATTTTCATCAGATATTTTCTGTCTTGTATGTAACCTGCTGGTCTTCATTTCTTTACTTCTCTGGAACAAAAAAAAATGTAATCTGAAAAAATATTATAACATATGTCTAAACTGCATCGTCCTAAGCAATATATCTTCTAAGGGATGTGGATGGGAATCCAATTGCATACCATCCAAAAAAACTCATGCAAGGGAATTAAGTATCTAGTATAATAAAGGAAACACACCTAAAAAGAAATGACCAGAATATTTCTCTCCTGACTTGACACTGATTTTTGTCAAATGGTTTATGAGTTCTCTAGGAAACTTCTTGCAAATTTTTGTATTGGTGACTATGATGTTCACTCTCCAATGGAAATACTATATAAACACTACTATAAGAAATGACAAAGCCATTGTTTATTGTTCTAAAAAGTAGAGTTTTAGAACCCTCTAGGGAAACTATCTTCTGTAGAAAGTGATGTTCATGAAAACTTTTAGCATTGATTCAATTAAAAAAAAGCCTCTATTTGCAAAAGTAATAGACTAAATGTGAAATTGTTAACCAATTGATATCTGCAAATGGAAATGAGAATAATTGTCAATCTGTACTCCCCAGTACAGATCTCTTCGGGTCACCACAAAGTAAATTTTATTGGCATAATGTTACTTTTCCCATACTTCGCACCATGTCTCAAATCATAGCATATTATTATTTATACGTAATATACATATACAACACACATACCTGCCAAAAGAAGTAAAATTGCTGGGAGTTTTCTGTTTGTTTGTGTTCATTCAACTCTGCATTCACATACAAAAGCTTCCTAGGATTGTGTACCAAATTATTAGTATCAACTCTCTTAAAATTTGAAGAATGTTTTTACTAAACAATTCACTTATTTCCATTGCTCACAGGCATTCTAGGATAGAGCTTTAGAGCACAGGGTTCTGGGTTCTGGCTCTAGGTTCTACTAGAATTCAACTACTTTTTAGATCTAAGCCTCAGTGTTCTGAAATTTAAAGTGAGGGCAGAAATAACATAGATGTGGCAAAACTGCTCGGCATAGATGTCTGGAATATAACTAAGCACATACAATATATGTGTGTACATGTGCATGTGTGTCTGTGTATATTGCATACATGCATGCCTTTTATTTCTGTTTTCAATTTTTTAGGTAATGTTGAAATTGTATTTGTTCAGAAAAAGTCAGTTTTTTGTAACATTAGTACAAACCAGCTCTTTTTCCTGGCTTCCATTCTCCTTGGCCTTTCAGATTTTGAGAGCTTTTTTTTTTTTTTTTTTTTTTTTTCCACAGTAGGCATTTAATAAACATGTATTGCAATGATTTTGACTCTTTTCTTATTTAGGAATATCTGAATCTTCCCTTCCTCTCCCTTGGAGACCATATTTATTTATTTTTACTTTTATACCTGATAGTCCTGATTCTTCTGTTACTTATTTATATCTGGGAATCTGCCTCCTTTTCTAGTTCAGTGAAATTCTATTGCTGTAATGCAGTGTTTCCTGGCCTCTACACTACTGATACTTGATGCTGGATACTCCCTGGTTGTTGGGGTTTTGTTTTGCTTTGCAGGATATTTAGCAGTATCCTTCATCTCTACCCAGTAGATGCCAGTAGCACGCTCCAACCCGTTATAACATCCGGCATTGTCTCCAGACATTATTAAGTAAATATTCTCTGAAAAAATTGCCTCAGGTTGAGAACCACTACTGCAATGTATTGGTTGACACACACACTTTAGAGTTAGAAAGTCACATAGTTTAAGTCTTGATTCAGTCCTATCACCTGATTTTGACAATAGTAGGCATTTAATAATAACTTGTTAAATAAAGGCTGAAAACTATGATAACCACTTAACATTTCCAATCCTTAGTTTCCTGATTTGTGATATAGGAATAACAAAACACCTATTTTTAGAGAGATGCTTTAATGGTCTTAAGTGGGATTTAGTGAGACCTTGTAGTTCAGCTGCTGTGTTTCATTTGGGTATCTGAAGTGGATATGAAAATGGGATTAAACTTGTAAGAGTTTACCTAGGGGAAATGTCCATGTGAAGGACAATGGAAGGGACTTACGGAAGTCTAGAAGAGCAGAGCTATCAGGAAGCAAGCCTGACTCCAAGGAAAGCGAGGAGGAAAGGAAGATTGGATATAAGTGTCCTGAATTGCCATGCAATATAAAGAAGTTTCAGCAAGGCTGAAGGGGAGTCCTGGAGCAATAATCAACCATCAGAGGAGTCCTTCCTGCCTTGGAATCCCTGCCATGATCCCACCTCCACCGGGAGTTGTCCGTGAGAGACCTGGCCCTAGTGCAAAGAGGGTAACAGATCGCAGAGCGAGGCAGCTGGGGCCCTTCCTCAGTTATGCTCCTTGTGGTGGAGGTCTGCTGGGTGCTTGCTGGTGTCTGACAGCTACCTCACACAGTGCTTAAAATAGATTGGGACATTATTATGATAATTAATATTATCATCTTTGTTATGATTACTAGTATAATTCATATGAAAACCTCACCCTATAACAGACCCTAAACCCATAGCCATCTTCTCCAATTCTTTATTACATGTTATCGACAACACATTTTTTACATTCGTTAGACATCTCTATTTGGAAATCTACTAGGAATCCTGAAATTAACATGTCCAAAACAACATAACCTCATTTCCCCCTACCCTGGCCCAACTTTTTCCTTCCCATTCATCACCAGCTCAGTAATGGGCTCCATCATCCACTCAGTTGCTCAGACAAAAACTCCTGGAGTCATTTTTGACTCCTCTTTTTCACAAACTGTGTCTGATCCCTAAGCAAATCTTGTCACTTGGCCTTTAAAATATATCCTGAATCCAACTATATGTTTCTTTTTCTTGTTTTGTCCTTCATTCCGACTGGCAATCATCATTTCTCTCTCTTTCTTCTCCAGAATAAAAAGTTGCATGAAGGAATAATAAATGATTAAACAGCAGGGGCCTAAGGTCTAACATCATTGCCTAGGCCAGAGGTTGACAGAATTTTTCTTTAAAAGTTAGACAGTAAACAGTTTAAGCTTTGCCAGCCAAGAGGCTACATCAAAACTATTATGTAGGTACTTCTATAACCATTTATAGGGGAACCATTACAAAATGTAAAAAATCATTCTAAGCTCTCAAGTAATGAGCTAGATTTTGCTCACGTGCCACAGTTTACCAAATACTTACCTAAACTATCATCTCTCAACAATCGGGTTACCTTTCTCACTTCTTATTCTCCAACAATACTCTTTGTAGGAGAGCCAGAATAATGATTATTTTATAATAAGATTTCATTTCATTCTGTTTCCCTAAACCTTCCTATAGATTCTGGTAATAATTGTTATAAGATTCAAAATTCTTCCCTGGACCCATATGGCCCTACATGATGTGTCTCCCACTTCACTTCATCTCTCTGACATCATTTCCCACCACATCACCTCTTGATTTTTGTCTGTTCTGCAGCCACACGGGTTCTGGGGTCCTTTGAATGCCACTCACATGTTCAGCCTCAGGGCCTTTGCACTGGTGTCTTCCTCTGCTGTTCCCTGACGCACCACCTGGCTGCTCTCTCACGTCACATACCCCTCTGCAAAAATCTCACCTTCTTGGAGAATCCTCCCATTGAGAGGTGACAACGTGCTAGTAGCCCTCGCTCTCGGTGCCTCCTCGGCCTCAGCGTCCACTCTGGCAGCGCTTGAAGGGCCCTTCAGCCAGCCACGGCACTGTGGGAGCCCATCTCTGGGCTGACTGAGGCCGGAGCCGGCTCCCTCTGCTTGCCGGGAGGTGCGGAGGAAGAGGCGCGGGCGGCAACCGGGGCGCTAGCGCACCAGCGCGAGTTCCGGGTGGGCGTGCGCTGGGCGGGCTCTGCACTCTGAGCAGCCCTGGCCGGTGCCGCCGCCCCGGGGCAGTGAGGGGCTTAGCACCGGGGCCAGCACCCGGGCCAGGTTGCGCCAGGTCCCCCAGCAGGGCTGGCCTGCCAGAGCTGCGCTCGAATTCTTGCCGGGCCTCAGCTGCCTCCCGGCGGGGCAGGGCTCGGGACCTGCAGCCCGCCACGTCCGAGCCCCCGCTGTCCGAGTCCCCCTCCGTGGTGGGCTCCCACGGGGCCTGAGCATTCTGGACAGGTGACGCCCCCTGCTCCCTGGCGACTGGTCCTATCGACTGCCCAAGGGCTGAGGAGTGCAGGTGCACTCCTACATCCCCTGTGTGGGATCTACTAGGTGAAGCCAGCTGGTCTCCTGGGGACTTGGAGAACTTTTCTGTCTAGCACACTGTGTCTCGCTAAAGGATTGTAAACGCACCAATCAGCATTCTGTGTCTAGCTCAGGGTTTGTAAATACACCAATCAGTACTCTGTGTTTAGCTTAAGGTTTGTAAATACACCAATCAGTATTCTGTATCTAGCTAACCTAGTGGGGACTTGGAGAACTTTTCTGTCTAGCACACTGAGTCTAGCTAAAGGATTGTAAATGCACCAATCAGCATTCTGTGTCTAGCTCAGGGTTTGTAAATACACCAATCAGTACTCTGTGTTTAGCTCAAGCTTTGTAAATACACCAATCAGTACGCTGTATCTAGCTAACTTAGTGGGGACTTGGAGAACTTTTCTGTCTAGCACTCTGTGTCTAGCTAAAGGATTGTAAAGGCACCACTCAGTGCTCTGTGTTTAGCTAATCTAGTGGGGACTTGGAGAACTTTTATGTCTAGCTAGAGGATTGTAAATGCACCAATCAGCACTCTGTGTCTAGCTCAGGGATTAGATCAGCGCTCTGTCAAAATGGACCAATCAGTTCTCTGTAAAACGGACCAATCAGCTCTCTGTAAAATAGACCAATCAGCTCTCTGTAAAATGGACCAATCAACAGGATGTGGGTGGGGCCAGATAAGAGACTAGAAGCGGACTGCGCAACCGAGTCAGGTCCCTGTCTGTGCTGTGGAAGCTTTGTTGTTTTGCTGTTTTACAATTAGTCTTGCTACTGCTAACTCTTTGTATCTCTACTGCCTTTTTGAACTGTAACACACACTGCGAGGGTCAGCGGCTTCATTCTTGAAGTCAGCGAGACCAAGAACCCACCAATTCTGGACACACCATGAAAACCCTACCTGGAATATCACTTGTCTGTCACCGTCTCTCCTCTTACTCTTCATCATGTTCCTCCATTGCACTTATCATTGCTGGGTTACTTGCTTATTTGTTGGCAGGCAGTTTTTCTCTTCCACTGGGATGTTGGCTGAAAAATAGTTGATGGGGTTCACAGGAGGTCTCCATGCCAAGAAGAGTTCCTGATACTGAGTATAAAAAACTTGATTTTTTAAAGTAAACAAGTAGGGTTTAATGTCGTTTTGAATTATTCATTGCATTGTGTAGATTAATCCCAAGCACCTTAAGTTTTGAATCGTGTATTTCATTTTCTTCTATTCTGTTACACTTATGTCTTACACATGATCTGTGCTAAATGTTTACAACCATTAAATACATATGACATATGTTATATGGATTTACTGTTAAAGCACATTTTTTTATGTCAATAGAAAAAAGTCTTTTCTTATAATAAAACTAGTGCGCACTGACAAGTAGAGAAAAAGTATAGCAATAAGGTACATAAAAATTGAAAATTCTCTAAAATCTCACTTCTAAGAGATAATCAGTGAATGAATTGTTTTTGTTTTTGTTTTTTTTTCTTTTTTCTTTTTTGAGGCAGAGTCTTGCTCTGTCGTCCAGGTGAGAGTGTAGTGGCATTATCTCAGCTCACTGCAACTTCTGCCTCCTAGGGTTCAAGTTCTTCTGTCTCAGTCTCCTGAGTAGCTGGGACAACAGGTGTGTGCCATACACCTGGCTAATTTTTATATTTTTAGTAGAGACGGGGTTTCCCCATGATGGCCAGGTTGGTCTCAACCTCCTGACCTCAGGTTATCTGCCTGTCTCTGCCTCCCAAAGTGCTGGGATTACAGGTGTGAGCCGTCGCGCCTGGCCGATATATTTCTTTAGTGTTGTGTTTCTGTGCACGTATTCCTTTTCTTTTAATAAAAATAAGGTAACACGCTCCATAACCCTTTAACGGCTTATGGACTTTTTAAATTCAGTTAATGCTAGGTTTTTAATATCTTTTCATGCCAGGAACTTATACTTTGAGACTTGGCTTTTGAAAAATATGTGAGAAAATATAGAAAATCCATTAATTAGGATACTTTAGGATTAAATTATTGTAGAAGTGACAAGTATAGAATTTTTAGTGAGCAAGAGATGGCATTTGGGGGCCTAAATGCTTATGCATTGAAGTATAGATGGAGTTGGGAGAAAAATGTCATCTGTAGGTTAACAGGCTACCTAAAAGATACAGATTAACTATCTGAATTCTACAAGAATAAGAATGAGATCAAGCAGTATAATAAAGGAAGAAGTAGCAAAATTACAACAGAGCAGTGAAATGGATATGCTTTCTGGCAATAATTGTGAAAGGTCTGGTAATGAGAAAGTAGGAACAGCTAGTGGCTGCCACATAAAGAGAAAATAAATGAGATTAAATAGCTCAAGTTATAGCGTGATGACTTCTTTAACAATCTGGAAAAGGTTTTGAGGAACATTTAACCATAGACAGATATTTTATGTGCAAAATTAGGGTTAGAAAACTTATTTTCTTTTTAATGTGAAGTTATACATTTCAAATGCAATGTTACTGCCTTTTATAACCTAAATTATTATTACTAGTATTATCTTTTTCCAGAGCTCTTGAGTTTAGTTAGAGCTGCCAAACATTCTCACATGATAGAAGTGATGCATTAAAAAGTAAAGTAATAGAAAAAGAGTTTTGCTGTTTTTTTACACAAGGGCTGTTCAAATGGAATAGTTTCTTGCTTATACGGGACTATAAGAGTTTGCAGTAACCAGTCTTCATGGTGTGCTTTTTCTTTAAACTTCCAATTGCTTTATGCTCAGGTATTGAGTTTCTACGTGCATTTCCTCCCTGTACAGCTGAGATGCTGAGAGATTCTAGTGTAATCCTTTGAGCCAAATGCTATTGTTGCTAAGGCAGAATTTACGACATACATATAACTCCTGTTTGGGATGTGGCTGTTTATTTTATTTATTTTCCCCTGGCTGGTGGAGCCCTCTGGGGAACATTCTGAGTCTGTTTAAATGAAGGCATGCTTAGCATGTGTGGAATCACGCATCATCCTTTTCAGCACAGACTTATCAAAGATTACTTTATACTTTATTACAAGAATCAAGATACATATTTTCTCACTTTTTACACTGAGAAAATATCATTTTACAATGATCTCTCATCACCTTTCTTCCCGATATTTACATACATATGGTCAAAAAGGCAGTATCTGTACAAGTTCATCCACCTCTTAAAAAAGCTTAGTGGTCCTGATAATCGGCAATGATAGGAATAAATGCCTTCCCAATGTTTTCGAAAAGAACTCGCTTAGAGACCATAGATTTCATTTCGTATTGTCACTTAGACTCTCATTAGTATGTCCCTTTATCCATCAACTTCTTTGATATGCCATGACAACAGAAAAATTTACAGCAACCCTTTAGTTGAATCACAGTGTATTCAAATTCACTGCAGGCATTTCATTTACAGCTCTTGTCAAAATGCCTCGGAAACAGAACTGTCTCTACCCGACATCCAAATTTTGCAAATCCCATTATCTTACTAATGGCATTTTATATCTGTAAATCTTTTTAGCCTTTTCAAAGCACTTTCAGATTTATTTATTTATTCGTTCAACTCAATGAGATCATATGACATACTAAACACAGAATTGGGGACAGAAGAAATAGGAAAGTACGGTCCAGCCTAACAGGTATCTAACCAGCTAAAGCTGGGGGCAGAACTGCTGAACTGTGGTATTGACCATGATTCTCCAAGTGTGCTCCCCGATCAGCAGCATCAACATTTTAAGAAATATGTTTCATGAACATAAAGATGGTAACAATAGACACTGGGGACTACTAAAGAAGGTAGAGGGGGAACAGGACAAGGGCTGAAAAACTACCTATTGGGTGCTATGTTCACTACTTGGGTGATGGGATCATTTGTATCCCAAACCACAGCATCATGCCATATATCCATGTAACAAACCTGTACATATACCCCCTGAATCTAAAGTAGAAGTTGAAATTATAAAAGTTAAAAATGAAAACATAAATTCTAGAAAAAACACAGAAGCATATAAAATAATTTTGGAAAGTTGCATGGGTATCTCACATGCCTGGGTGAGAATATTCAGCAATGGTAATATTAAACCAAGCTAAATGTCTGTATATATGCAAGTTGTTCCCCATCAGAAAAAAAGCGTTGATGAAGATAGATGAGGGGAAACTTGCACTTGCAGATATTCCATCGTGATTACGTACTAATCAACAGAATGGACTGGTGGGGGAAATAGAAAAGTCACTGATGGGCCGGGTGGTGGCTCACGCCTGTAATCCCAGCACTTTGGGAGGCCGAGGCAGGTGGGTTACAAGGCCAGGAGATGGAGACCATCCTCTAACATGGTGAAACCCCATCTCTACTAAAAATACAAAAAATTAGCCCGTCGTAGTGTTAGCGATGACTCACACCTGTAGTCCCAGCTACTCGGGAGGCTGAGGCAAGAGAATGGCATGAACCCAGGAGGCGGAGCTTGCAGTGAGCCAAGATCGCGCCACTGCACTCCAGCCTGGGCTACAGAGTGAGATTCCGTCTCAAAAAACAAACAAACAAAAATAAAACAAAACAAACAAAAAAATCACTGATGAATCTACATAGATAGTAACGCTGCATTATAGCATTATGTATATTGATATATCTAAATAAATAAGTGAATACATGTGGTAGTTATACCAGATACATATTTGTTACTTATATGATGCAAACATTAGTTATATTCAATAGCATTTTACTTTGTGAGATTATGACGTTTATTAAACAAAGTTTGTGAAGCTGGGGGAAAAAAAAAAAAAAGAAAAAAAATGTGTTAGAAAGGCACTCTTACACCCCCACCCAGAGTAGCGGAATCAGAGACTTGGGGAAAAGTGGCTTGGGAGCCAGCTATCTATGTTTAATAAGCTCCCAGGTTTCTCTTAAGCTCATAAAAGTTTGAGAAACACTGCGTTATATATTAATAGTAAGACTATTTTTCAAAGTGAACACTGGAACAGTTTGCTCAGGTATGGGGCTCCCTTTAAAAACTGGATCATGTAGTTACAATGGCTAAAAAACCAAAAGCTTTCAACTGAGGTGATTTTGCCCTGGAGGGGACTTTTGGCAATGTCCAGAGACATTTTTGATTGTCATGACTGGGGGAGTAAGTCATGCATTTAAAAAGCAGAGGCCAGAGATGCTGCCAGACATCCTACAATGTACAAGACAGCTCCCAAACACAAAAGAATTATCTGGACCAAAATGACAAGATTACCAAATTTAAGAAACCCTGAAATAGAAGTAAAAGAGGTTGTGAGAGCAGAAAAGAAGTGATTCATTTCTAAGGGAGTAAGGCAAAAACCTAAAAAGAAATCGCAAGGAGGTGGTGATCTGGCTGTACACGAAAGGACTAGAAGATTTCTGACCAGATTAGAGAAGGTAGTGGAAGGTGGGTGTAGGGAGAGTGGAAGAATGGGAAGTTGAGATTGGAATTCTAGGTTGAGAAGACTACCTGCTGTAAATAAAGCAAGGGAAGTAATAACAGATGTGATTCCAACTCTGTTAGACAATCACACCTCCCCACTCCACCTCCTTCAAATATATCCCTGGACCACTTTTTCCCCTCCTTCCATGGGGACAATGTCTTTTGTGAATTTATCTATGTCAATTTTTTCTTGTTTAATTAAAGATTCAGTCTATAGATCCATTCTATACCATCATTGCCTTATAATTCTAAGTCATTTTGCTATGTCTCAAAATACTTGCATATTTTATCTCATTTGAGGACAAATAGTATGAGACAATAGTTTAGGAGTGTGAGACCTGGATTCAAAATCAGATTTAGCCTGGATATGAATCCTGGGCCTACTGAACTTGGGAATATGATTTGTGATGAGGATCAAATAAACTGATACTTGTAAAGGAACTAACACAGTGCCTGGAACAGAGGAAAAGCTTAATATATGTGAACTGCTATTAATAAAATACTCATATTTTGCACCAGTGCTATTAGGCAAATAACAAATGTTCCTATTATTGACCTGTGAAGGCGCTGAAGCTCTGAGAGTATCAGCAACTGATCCTGGATGACCAAACACATGTTTGTGAGACTAGAAGCTGGGTCTCTTGCTGGTTTGAGGTTTTGACTTTTACCCCATGGAGCCAGGCACAAGTAATATCCATCATACAAATTTAAACAAAGATTTGAAACTAAGGCCGTTTAAAAGTATACCCTTCAATTAAGGAATGGACTTTATGCATTCAGGTTAGGATGTATATATGTCACTACTTGGTAATGCCAAAATGATAGTAGGGAATGGGGACGTTTTATACTGGGGTAAGTTGCTTAGATACGGTCATTTCATTAACACTGCTTGAGCTTCGGCTTGTGTCCAGAGGTGTGGAGGTATAGTAGATACAGAGGTATCCTCAAGGAATTTATAGTCTGGCTCAACACAATATGTCAGATTTAGACAAAGGATAGATACTATGGGAACCCAGGAAATGATCATCAAACCTGCCTGAACATGTTGGTCTGGTCGGATAGGTGTTCCAGGGAGTTATTCCTGAACTTAAGAAAGAGCTAACTGCATGAAGAAGCGGTGTGTGGGCTGGGATCCCATTCAGACCTACTCATCTTCAGTCCTTCTCTGTGTACTTCTCAAAGATATACAGATGCAAGATGTGGGCCTAAAATCCCCAATTTCCCCTTCAAGTCCATACTTGTCACAAATTTCATAAATTAAAAGGCAAGACTGGTGACCCTAGTGTATAAATTCATTTGAATGTCTCTGTCTAAGTCAGCACAAGCAACTTTCAAAATATGTTCTGAGTTTGCATTCATTTGTGTAAAGGTTTGTAAAGTGAAAAAGAATAAATTTTCACCTTAGTAAATAAATATTCGTAGTGAATATGTTCTGTTCACAACTAAGTAACATATATGATCTGAGGTTTACAGTCACTTTAAATATTTGTTTTACATAAAAGAGTAGCAAAATGTCCACAGGACAAGGAAAGAAGGAAATTCGATTCTAGTCTGATGCCTCTAAAGAACTGAGTGACCTTGAGCCAGTCACTTCCTCTTCTGGGTCGCATCGTTCCCTTTTATAAAAGAAGGAATTAATAACTTATTAATATTCTCTCATATGCTTTATTATACAAGACAATTCCAATTATATAGAATTAGACATAACATTTAAAGATCCCAGAAACATACAAAGAGTTAATTCTTGTTCTCTCTCTCTCTCTTTCTCTCTCTTCCTCTCTCTGTCCCCATTCCTTTTATTTTCAAATCAAATCCTCATCCAAGCATATATATTTTTAATAGGGTATTAGAAAAAATATTGGGTATCTGAATATTATGACTACTTAGAATTTTTCTATACTGTATTAATTTTATAAAGTGTCTATCGTAAAATACTTATTTCTCAATCTAACTTTTTCTTGTTCAAAACAGAGGCTCAGCAGAGGTATTAGAATAGAATAGCAAGTGGAGTTTATCTTATTGTAACGCATATGCACATGCACACATCGACACTTATTCACATGCACACACACCACAACTGGCTGCTAAACATAGACAAAAGGCAATAGGCACATTTTTCATGTGCGTAATTGTCACCATAATAGGATTGTATTTGAAAGACAATGTAAAATGTCATGTCTGAGTGGTGACTCAGCTCCTGTCGATCTAGATTTATTTTTATAGAAAGAGCAAATGGAAATCAAGATGAAATGTTTGAGCAAAACTTATTGCTCTCTAGAAATCACTCAAACAATGGTTTAATCTTATCCTCTATTTCAACTGCTCTAAAATTATTTTATGTCTCCATTCTCAGCTTGTCTAGTAGACTGAATGCCGAAGCAAAGAGTCTCCAGAAAGGAGGGATAACTAATTTCTGACTTCTAAATATTGAACGCTGACAAATTTTCAAACTATATCCCACATCTTCTTATATTTTCACCTTTATATCTTCCCAGAAGTATGGCCTTTGAAGAGAATGACAGTCAGAAAAGGGATTAAGTGGCACATTTCTTTCAGACGACTGATGCTCCTGTGAGTAAGAGACTATACAGTGCAATATAAATCAGCTGTTGATTTGAGTTATGGGAAGGAGTTGGTCTTGTTTATATATCTTAGATATCAATAAAGTGGTCAAAAGGAGGCAATCAAAGTCAGCATTAGAGTGATAATATACTTGCACAGTCTCGTCTCCAGCCTCATGCTAGGTGCTTGCCTTTTCACAAAAACAAATAGGAAAACAAACCACAAATAAAAGCTCTGAAGTTACAGAGTCTCCCACATTTCTTCCCTTCTCAGCCATCAATCCTTTCCCCAGCCCTCACAGTAGGAGCCCTGGGAAGACATCCAGGCACCTAACAAAGGAACCAGGAGGAGTTTTACATTTAAGGCAGACAACTATAGAATTCACTGAAAAGGTTGAAACAGAACCATTCAAGAGAGGTCCAGACTCAACCACAGGGAAATCCTCATTTTAGTTTTCACAGAAAGTTGCACTGAGGTAAAAAAGAATGAAAGATACAGGGAGAGGAAAAGCATGCATATTTCTTTGATACCCTAGACTTACTCCCCGAGGCTAGATAACGAGGGTAGAAATTGTGGCTGAGAACTATGACCCATTAAACTGTATAGCAATAAATACTGGAAAACGGCCCAGAACAATGTGTCCTAATCTTTGAGTTTACCAGTGACACTTCCTTTATTTTGCCTTTTTAATGTATTGTCTACGTAATCACTTTTTTAAAAATTGAGCTCATCTTTCTTACTTAATTGATTTAAATTCATATATTTGAAGAAAGACACTATATCATTACTATAAAAGCAAAACCAATATACCTGGCATATTAAAGATAACTTCCAAAGTGATGTCAATGAAAGGAAAATGGTACTAGGAGAGTCCACCTCACACAAAAGTCTGGAAACTGCAGGTTCGTTATTTAAAAAGAGGTGAGCGTGAATTACAGAAGTGCTGAAGACCTGAATGGTAGGACTAGATCAACACTATCCCCTCCCAACAATGATGTGCTGGTCCACGTTTAACAGCTATCTGAGACGAAGAGGCTGACTTGCAGAAATTTCTGATTTCTGTGTGTAGATCTTTCCACCATGGATAATTTCAAGCTATTGAGGTAGCATCACTGGATATAGATGGGAGGAGATGCAAACAGCCTGCTCTTGTGAGCATCAAAGAGGCAACCCAGCACACAACTGCCTTTTTTTAAAAAAACTTTTATTTTAAATTCAGGGGTACACGTGCAAGTTTGTTACACAGGCAAACTTGTGTCATAGGGGTTTCTTGTACAGATTATTTCATGACCCAGGTATTAAGCTTAGTACCCATTAGTTATTTTTCCTGATCCTCTCCCTCCTCTTTTAAGTAATTAGAAGTACTGAAAGAATTGAAACAAGAAAACTTTTCTTATTATTATGTGTTTCTAGGTAATTAATTCCACCTTAGTGTTATACTCAAAGCCATATTCATTTATCAGCAGTGCTACATGTCCCCCTTTTGGAAAACATAAGTCTTAGGTAACCTCCCAGGCTACCTTTTTTTTTTTTTTTTTTTTAACACTGAGGCACTTTAGTAGATAAAATCATGTTATAAGAATGGTACTATTTTTCTACTTCAAAGCATGATTTCGCTGGTACAGTTGTATGTACATGATGCTTGCCCCACCTTCTGTGAGATACTAAATTGGATCTATCTGTAGAGAGTACATAAAGAATAACACAGGAATAGTGTAAGAATAAGCATCCATTTCAACTTTGTAAAATACAAAGTAAACACAAACTAAAAGAGAAAATGATGCTAATATCCTTAATCTAAACTCTTTTTCTATGGGAAGGAAAAAGGGGGTTGTTCTTTGAATTGGTTAGAAAATGTTTAAATGGCGGCATGAGACGAAGTGTTCAGAAGAATAAAGTGTATCAAAATCCCTGCATATATTTTGCATCCTATTTAGATTTCCTCGTACCCTTCCGGCTACTCTTCCTATTGTTTACAGAGGTAAATTTTAAGAGAGTTTTGTTTATTTTTTGATGAATCCTGATGGCATTTTTAGGCAGCAGAGATACCAAACGACACAGCTGAGAATAATGAAGCTCTTACATTAAATCAAAAGGCTCATGATTTCATCTCAACAATGCAGATTCAGCAACTGAGACCTTGAAAGCATCTATATGGAATACAAATGTGTAAAAGCAGAGACGGAAAATGTCCCAAATCTCTTCAGAATGCCACAGCAAATCAAATAAGAAAAAAATTACGGGATTTTTAAGAATGTTCTGTTCTTTTAATGGATAAAGATTCAGTGGCATCCAGAAATGAGATGTGAACGTTCAGAATATAGTGGTGTGAAACTTTGTCCTGTCACTTCTATTCTATGAATTTATGTAGAGATTAAATTATTATAGCCTGCTTCAACTCCCAACCAGTTCCTCAGGAATAGAGGAGAAATTCAAAGGTGATTTAAGGGAGCATTTACATCGACAGAGAGAAGGCATAATTCGTCAGTAGAGACTCATGCTTCCTTATTCTTCAGGCTGCTCAACTGAGCTGAAACTTTAGCAAGTTGAAAGGCTTAGCTGTTCAAGGAGAAGTTCTGGATTTAAAAAACTGGGGAAAGGGGCTGTGAATAATGGCACTAAGCTGTTGCGTGCTCATCTTCTTTTCTCCCAGCTATCCCTGTTCTCTCTTTTGGGGATAATGGTAAAAATCGCCTTTTAAGCTGGATTCCATGTGACCCATGGCTTCCCCCATCTTTCCACAAAATACAATAAATTATCCACTTTGACTTGATAATATTTCCCCACTAGATATTCCTTTGCTTGCTTCCACCCTATTCTCCAGCATTGTTCTTCTAGTTCAAACTTCATCGTTTCCAGCTAAACTGATCTATGACTTTGTGACCCTAGTCTTATCCACTGCAAACTTCCAGAGTTACAGCTCAGCCAGCCAAGTCTGAGCATATCCTTCCCTTGAAGAGAATATCCTCAAGTCAGGATGACTGCCAAGTGCCTAAGGAGGGCATTCGCAGCCACTGTGCTCTAGGCCCTGCATACTTCTCCACATTCATCTCTTGCCATTCTCCGGCTTGAACTGCACCCTGTGCAAGGCTGTTTCTTCTGCTTCTGTGTCCTTCATGTCCCTCTCTTGTTTGTAGGACTCTACATCCCTTCTCCCACTCTACCATACTTGATAATAAAAGCAATAGCATGTCTTCCATCAATGATAGACTAGATAAAGAAAATGTGGCACATATACACCATGGAATAGTATGCAGTAATATAAAGGAATGACATCATGTCCTTTGCATGGACATGGATGGAGCTGGAAGCCATTATCCTCAGCAAACTAACACAGGAACAGAAAACAAAAAACGACATGTTCTCACTTATAATTGAGAGCTGAACAATGAGAGCACATAGACAATTGAGGGGAACAACACACACGGGGGCCTGTTAGGGGGTGGAGTGTCAGGAGGGAGAGCATTAGGAAAACTAGCTAATGCACGCTGGACTTTATACCTAGGCGATAGGTTGATAGGTACAGCAAACCACCATGGCACACATTTTCCCATGTAACAAACCTGCGCATCCTGCACACCTACCCTGGAACTTAAAATAAAAACAACAACAAAATAACAGCAACAACAAAAACAAACAAAAACCCAATAGCAACTTGTTTTTATAAACTGTTTACTAAACTCTAGGTACTGCTCTAATCATTTCATGTAAACCCCAATCAATTTTGACAGGTGTGGACCATTATTATCACCATTTTAAACAGAGAAGTAAAGTAACTTGCCCAACATCATGGAGTTAGTAAGTTTTAGATTCCTGGACTCTGAAGTAGCACTCCATCACCATGCCATATTCACTGTGTTTGCCTTAGTTAAATTCAACCATCTCTTCAGACACAGAGTCACTGTCTCCAGTATGCTCTTCCCACTCTCCTGACTGAGTTGGGTTATGTGTTCTTCGTTTGCTCATGTGAGTCTTTCTATAAATTTATTTGGCTCATCGAACTGTAATGAACTGTTCATGTATCTCTTCACCCTGCTGGATCGTCAGCAGCCATGGCTGATTTGTTTTTATATCCCAGTCTGCTATCCAATAAATGCAAGTTGAATGTGAATGTAAATACATATCTTACATTATAGCAAAATATCAGAGGCTTATAAGGCACTACAGAACATGATATTTATATATAATTCTCACTACCTTTTATACAAATATCCCCATCATCACATAAACCCAGAGAGCTTAGGTCAATATTTGTTGAGTGAATGAAAATGTCCATGATGAAATGTTAAGGGAAACTACAATCTTTGTAGTAAATATTCAGACTGTTCTCAAAATAGAGTATCCAATTAAATCAAACTAGACCAATGCTTCTGGGTTAGATACATCCTGGCTACAAATTAAATATTTGAAAGATTTATTAACTTTTCTATGCAAATGGACAGAGTTCAACAGTTGTGCTTCAAATATAAATAGGTAAGTCTATGGGGGGAAATGGGATTTGATAACTGCAGTTTAGGAAAAAAAAATCATCTTGATCCAATATCTTAGCTTAAACAGAGCAGCAAGTTAATGGTAGAAGAACTGATTACTTTCGGATTTAATCTAAGTATTGTGGAAGCTTCTTTGCAGTCAAACAATTCAATATATATATCAGCCTCTAAAAAATTAAACTATTCTAACATACAGAATAATGAAAAGGACAGTTTTGAGCCAATATTTCACACTAACTTTAAGTCAGTACAAACTACATTTAGGAAGTACTTACTACAATCCTTTCATTTCCATTATTATTTTGTCTTCTTTTTTAAATGGATAATATGTGAACATGATATGCCATCAAAAATTGTGAATGAACATATAGGGAAAGTAAGACTTTCCACTTGTTTGTTTTCCTCTTTCCTTCTCTATAGGCTAGCACTATTACCCATTTCGTGTGAATTCTTCCAGATATAGTCCCAACAAATACCAATGCACAAATAGTTACATAATCAAACTGTGTTATAATATTGAATTCAGTTTTCTATTATTGAACATTTGAAGTGTTTTAAGTATTACAAACAATTTTTCAATGACTGTTCTTGTATATATGTCTTTGTTTATACCTATTAAATTCTAGAATACCTGAAGAAAAAAACATCTAACAATAAATCTGCTAAATTAAAACGTAGCTACATTTTAAATTTTGATGTGTTATCAAATTTGTAATCAAGCTGACCTTTGCAGAAGTTTTGCAATTTAAACTGTCACAACAATAAAAGAGAGTTTTTTCCCCTCTATGTCTTCATTGATAAACAAAAAGTGATGTCTCAGTGTAGTTTATACGTGTGTGTGTTTGTGTGAGTGTGTCTGTGTATCTATATATAAGCAGAGCTTAGTACCTTTTCAAATATTTAAAAGATAAATTTTAGTTTATTATTTGTCTGTAAGCTTTGTTTATTCTACGCCTAATTTTTTTCTGTTGGTTTGTTTTCTGATACATAAAAAGTTCTTTATATAGTAAAAATGAATAGTGGTCGCACTTAAAGTACTGGTTGGAAATATCTTTTTCTAGTTTGTTGTGTTGCCTTTTGACATTGTTTTTTTTTTTCCTATTCCAAATGCTTATGCAGTTGAACTTATACATTCTTGGCATGGTTTCTACGATTTGACCAACACTAAGAAATGTCTGCATCTTCAAAAAAAGCCTCCATGCTTTCCCCAAGAACATTCGTGTTTTCATTATTTCCATTTATATCTTTTTATGTTTTATCCAGTTTTCTCCATGAGATTTATCAAATAACCTATCCTTTTTTCCTTGATATAAGTTTCATTTTTGATATATAATGAATTCCCTGTGTAATTTGGGTCTATTTCTGGACTCTATTCTGTTCCAACACTGTATTTGCCATTTAATTAGTGTGATAATATCTGTAGTATGATTTGGAGAGCATATTCTCACCTCTTTGTTCTCCTCTTTTGGAGATACTGGCTGTAACTAGTTTTCCATATCTTTAGAATCTAAATCCTAATTCCAGAGAGAAAATGATCCTTTCAAAATTGTTCCTTATTTTATCGGAATCGAATTAAGTTCGTAGAGTAATTTAGGATGAGTTGAAATCTTCATTGTATAGAGTTTACCTATCCCAGATCAATATGATTTTCCTTCTATGCAAGCACTTTTTAGGTGTCTTAATAACCTTCTACAGTTTCTTCAATAAATATGTCTTCAAATATTTTTAGTTCATTCATAGGTATTCTATGTTTCTATTTCTATTTAAAATTGAGTCTCTTCTGTCACTTGAAAATTTAGTTTTTTGTCTATAGCAAGGCCATTAATTTTTGTTGTTGATTAATTTTGTTCCCAATCATGTCACTGTATTCTCTTGTTATAAGATGTCAAGATGATTTTCTTGCATTTTTCAAGTATGTCATATCTTTGGCAAATAATGGTAGCATTATTCCCCTCTTTCCCATTTTTATGCCACATTTATATTTGTAATAGTGAACATTCTTGTTTTCTTCCTAACCTCAGTGAAACATTATAATATTGTATTTCTATTCATTCTGATGTCATATTTTATGCTGTTTTCTCTTTTATTGCTTTATTTTTTCTGTGTTGTATATATTTGTTTGCTTTTTTGTGTGTGGGTTGGGTAACTTACTTCCATTCTGGAAACTTTTGTTTCTGTTTTGGGTCATTTTAGTATTTGATTCTATGTCTATAACATGATTTAGTGTATTTATCTCCTACTTTGTAGACACTAGAACAATTTTGTATTGATACATCTCTAACTCATTTTCTCCAACATGGCTTAGTAGATACTACTATCAGCTCTGCTTGTACTTACTTCACACCTTAAATTATACCCAAACCTCAGTTGTTTGAACTGTCAGCTATAAGTGAGGCTTTTAGACTTCTGATTATAAAAGATGAAATAATCAGTATTTTTACACAACTGCCTAATTTCTTGCCAACTTTTATTAGTTATATTGTTTGTTTGTTGTCATTGCATTCACATTGTACTAATGAAGCTGTGATTCCAAGAGTTCCTTTTTCGTTACTTTTAAAGTCAAATGGAGTTTAGGTTCACCTTTGTCCTTTTGGTACAGTGTTTCTATTCAACAGGTGTTTGACTGAGATTTATTTTTTTAAACAATTTCTTCAAGTTGGCTTTAGAGGAAATATATTCTCCCAGTGCTTGCATGATCAAAAATGCCTGCTGTTGCCTTTCTATTTCAGCAATTTGTCTAGGTGTGTGAAACATTTTTGCTCACACTTTATTTCCTGGAGGACTGTGCATTTATCTCTCCACTGATTTCTGATGATGTATATTGTTGTGAATGCTAAGGCCAGCCTGATATATTTCTCATATAGATTTTTGATCTTTCTGGCTGGATGTTCAATTATATTTTTAAAAATCATAACTTTACTGGGTTGTATTTTGGTAATTTTTAAATTGTGTTTTTATTGACAGATAATAATTGTACATATGTATGAGGTACAGTGGGATGTATATATTATGGAAAATTCAAATCAAGGTATTTAGCATACCCATCACCTCATACCTTGTCATTTTTTTGTGGTGAGAGAATTCAAAATCCTCTCTTCTACCTATTTTGAAATATAGAGATATAGAGTAATCTGTCTGTCTGTCTATCTATCTATCTATCTATCTATCTATCTATCTATCTATCTATCTATCTATCTATTTTTTGAGACAAAGTCTCACTCTGTTGCCTAGCTGGAGTGCAGTGGTGTAATCTCAGCTCACTGCAACCTCTGCCTCCCAAGTAGCTGAAACTACAGGCGCCCACCACCATGCCCAGCTAATTTTTTTGTATTTTTAGTAGAGACGGGGTTTCGCCATGTTTGCCAGGCTGGTCTCAAACTCCTGACCTCAGGTGATCCACTTGCCTCAGCCTCCCAAAGTGCTGGGATTACAGGTGTGAGCCACCACACCCAGCCACAATATTGTTAATCATAGTCATCGTACTGTGCAATAGAACACCAGAACATATTCCAACTATCTACCCATAAATTTGTACACATTGACCATTCTCTCCCTATTCCCCCTTCTCTCTCCCTTCCCCAGCCTTTGGTAACTATTATTCTACTCTTTACTACTATGAGACTTACTTCTTTAGATTCTGCACATAAGTGAGATCACTTGGTATTTGTCTTTCTGTGTCTGGCTTATTTCACTTAGCATAACGTTGTCCGGTTTCATTCATGTTACTGCAAATGAGAGAATTTCATTACTTTTATTGGCCAAATATTATAGTATCCATTGTGTATATATGCCACATTCATTTTATTCATTCACCCTTTAATGAACACTTAGATTGATACCATTTGTTGACCATTGTGAATACTGCTGCAATGAACATGGGAAAACAAATAATCTCTTTAAGGTGCTGATTCTATTCTCTTTGGCTGTATACCTAGTAACAGGATTACTGGATCACATGATAGTTCTATTTTTAATTTTTTTGAGGACTCTCCATATTATTTTCCTTAGTGGCTGTACTAATTTACATTCCCACTAACAGCATATAAGAGTTTCACTTTCTTCACATCTGCACCAGCATTTGTTATTGTTTATTGTCTTTTTAGTAATAGCCATTCTAACAAGTGTGAGGTGGTATCTCATTGTGGTTTTGCTTTTGCTAATGATTTATGATATTGAACATTTTTTCACATACTTATTGGCCATTCGTATGTCTTCTTTTGAGAAATGTCTATTCAGGTTGCTTGTTTGTTTTTGTTTTTTGGTTTTTTTGACAGAATCTGTCTGTCACCCAAGCTGGAGTTCAGTGGCACAATCTGGGCTCACTGCAACCTCCACCTCCTGGGTTTAAGTGATTCTCCTGCCTCAGCCTTCCAAGTAGCTGGGATTACAAGCATGCACCACTGTGCTCAGCTGATTTGTATTTTTAGAAGGTACTGGGTTTCATCATGTTGGACAGGCTGGTCCCAAACTCCTGACCTCAAGCGAGTTCAGCCTCTTAAAGTGTTGGGATTACAGGCATGAGCCACCAAGCCAAGCTATTCAAGTCTTTTGCCCATTTTTAAATATAATTATTTTTCTTTTGTTATTGGGTTGTTTTAGTTCCCTATCTATTCTGGTTATTAACTTCTTGACGCATAGTTTGAAGATATTTTCTTCCATCCTGTGGTCGTCTTTTTACTCTGTTGCCTGTTTGCTTTGCTATGCAGAAGTTGTTTGATGTAATCTCATCTGTCTATTTTTGCTTTTGTTGCTTATACTTTCAAGGTACTTTCCAAATTGCCCAGGCCAATATGATGAAGCATCTACCCTAGGTTTACTTCAGGTAGTTTCATTGTTTTGAAGCTTACATTTCCGTCTTGAATCCATTTAGAGCTGAGTTTTGTATACCGTGAGAGATAGGAATCTAGCTTTGTTCTTCTACATGTAGATATCCTCTTTTCTATTGAAGAGACTGTCCTTTCCATGTGTGTTCTTGGCAACTTTGTCAAAAATCAGTTGGCTTCTAGATTTGTTTCTGTGCTCTCTACCCTGTTCCTTTGGTCTATTTGTCTGTCTTTTATGCCAGTACCATGCTGTTTTGTTTATCATAGCTTTAATGTATATTTTGAATTCAGATAATGTGATGCTTCTAGCTTTGTTCTTTATGTTCAAGGTTGCTTTGGCTATTTGGGGTCTTTTATAACTCCATGTCAATTTTAGGATTTGTTTTACTATATCTGTGAAGAATGTCATTGGTATTTTGATAAGGATTGCATTGAATCTGTAGATAGCTTTTGATAGTATGGACACTTAAACAATGTTATTTTAACCCATGAGCATAGAATATCTTTCCATTTGCTTGTGTCTTCTTTAGTTTCTTTGATCAATGTTTTACAGACGTCAGTGTAGACTTCTTTCACCTCCATGGTTAAATTTACTCCTAAGTATTTACATTCTGTAGCTATTGTAAATGAGATTGTTTCATTGATTTCTTTTTTATGTAGTTGCTATTAGTGTATAAAAATACTAATAGAAATTTGTATCCTGCAAATTTACACAACTTTATAGAAAATAGCATTTTGTATCCTGCAACTTTATTGAATTTGTTTATTCCAACAGTTTTTTGGCATTTCAGTTTTAACCATACCTTATTGTCTTTTCATGAGGCACACTGTGGTTTTGAATCTTATTTTTAGAATGTATTTTTGAATTTTTTTATTAACATGTTTTTAGTCTTTGCCTTGGTAGGATTTTTTTTTGTAATTCAAGGATGCTAGATGCATGTTGAAACTCCTTTGCCTATTTTCAGTATCTATTCATTTTTTTCCTCTAATCCTACTTAATTCATTATTAGTTTCTAGTGTATGTTTTAATTTTATTTAATATGTCCTGTGCTCCATATTTTTATTGTGTTTTAAACAGTCCCTGAAGTTACTTGTTTTTGCTTTTTCTAATATTGTCTTCACTTATACTATGGTTGTATTTTTGTCTTTCACTGCTTTAGTGGGCTCTGTCTGCCAATTTAATTTTCATTTGCTTCTACTGAAACATATTTCTAATGTCTTACCTGGCCCATATCTCTGAGAATTCTGATTTCTTTAAATTTAGAAACTATTTTTTAAAAATTTAAGATTGTGTTTTAAAATTACTTAAATCCATTAAAATGCATTTGGATGCAAGATTTTTTGGCCCTCGGTAATATTTTTCTGATGTGTAGTCTGTAGTCTCTGACTTTTGTTTTTCTGGTTCTAGTCCTCCTCTTTTCTTATATTTACACAGATGCAGTCATGTATCGCTTAATGACGGGGATACATTCTGAGAAATGCATTGATAGGTGATTTTGTCATTGTGCAAACATCATAGAGCGTGCTTATACAGACCTAGATGGTGGAGCTTATTATACACCTGGGCTGTATGGGATAGGCTATTGCTCCCAGGTTGCAAACTTGTATAGCATGCTACTGTAAAAAATACTATAGTCAACTGTAACACAATGGTAAGGATTTGAGTATCTAAGCATATATAAATATAGAAAATGTATGATAAAAATACAGTATAATACAGTATTATAATGTTATGGGACCACTGTTGTATATGTGTCCCACAGCTGAAAGAAACATGATTATGCTGTGCATGCCTATATTGTGCATCCTTTTGAAATATTGTTCACTTTGAATTAGGTGAGCCCTTCCTGGACCAGCTATTTTCTGGGCTTTATGATGGAGAGAGAACAGAGCTGCAAAATGTTTCTCTGACTCAGAGCAGAGTTCTTCACGACACAGGGAGGTGTATGTGTGTGGAAGGGATTGATTTAGCCTTCTGTTTATCCCTAACTTTTAGAGATTTATGGCTGCAGGTCATCTAACAACTCTGAATCTTTCTTCTAGACCTTGACTCACAGACGACTTACTCCTGGCAAAAATGTCATGTGTCACCTAATTCAATTCGCTGCACCCCTCCAGTCTCTAGAGTTCTGTGGTACCAAACCAGGAAGCTCTGTCCTAGCTGTGTGTACTGATCTTTTGTAACAGACAAGGTGTGGCCCCTTGGCATGCTCCTGAGTTTTGGAGCTTGGTCCTCGCCAGGTTGTGCTGCCCTTGGCTGCTGCAGTGTTTCTCTTTAGTACCTTCCTGCACACCAGGCAGATCCTTTCTTCACACAGCACCCCATCTTCACCATTTGTGATTTTTGTGATTGAGGATTGTATGTATCTGTTGGTTTGTTTTTTTAGTCTCTGTTTGCTGCTCAGTTGTAGATAGATAAGGATGGTAGTATCTGAAATCTGCCATTGCATACATGATGGTACTGATGCTTCTATCTAATGTCCAGCACATTTAGTGCAAGCCTACTCTAAGCCTTCTACTGCTTTAGCTGCTGGTAGTACAGCGGCATCAAGAAACAAAAACAACAATAAAAACAACAACAAGCAAAACAGACCCGTATCTTTGTCCCCTTGAAATAGGAAAGAATAGTTAACATAAATAAGGTAGTAGTTTAATTACGTCTTGCCCTCTGCCCTTCAAGTGTTTGGCTTGGCCTGCATAAAATATAATTTCAGTTAAAAAAATATTGCAAACTAAGGTTAGGCCCCCAAATCCACTGTAATTACCTCTGAGTTAAAAGGTCAGCCAGATTTCAGATTGTCTGTTGAACTCCCTGGCTGGAAATTCCCTTTAGCCACTTCACTAAGTATTGCTATTTTCCTTCTTCAGGGGTTATGTGTGACACAGGCACTGGGAATGAGAGTAAATGGCCCTGGTAATTCAACTTGAATAATCTCTTAGTGCCTTTCTCCCTTTACAAAACACTCATAGTGATTTTTGTTTGTTTGCTTGCTTTTGTTTATGAGAGCAGTACTGCAGTGATGACTCTTAAAATTCAATCCCTTTCTACTGAAATTTGAAGAAAAATTGGAAATATTTTATGACAGATAATTATGCCATTTGGAAGTATACCCTGGAGTGTAGAAGATGACAGGAGATTTTCCCCCAAACAATGGCACGAAACTCAAAATGGTATATAAATCAACTTGGGGTAATTAAAACCTTGTTCCTATCCATTTTCGTCATCATCATGGAAGGTTAATAATAATGATGATGACATTTACTACTTTTAAATTTGTTTCATCTATTTTTTTATTTTTAAATAATGTATTATTATGCTTGAGTGTTTACGCTGTGCCTGGACGTCATACTACCGGCTGTATAAACAGTGTCTCATCCACCCTTGCAATTAAAATAATTAGCCTCATTTTATTTATTTTTTCCTTTTTTAGTAGACAACGTAATTGCACATATTGATAGGGTACACAGTGATATTTTGATACATGTATACAATGTATCATGATCAAATCAATTTAGCCTCATTTTAGAGTTAAGAAAGGCAAGGCTTAGAGGAAATAAAAAGATCCTTGAAAATAATCCAGCTACTAATGGCAGAACTGGAGTTCAAATCCAGGTCTGTTAAATACCCAATCCAACACTCCCACCCATCATATCATACCATCTTAGTTCTAGTTACAGAGGTTCTTCAGAACCTTGGAAGAAATGAAAATCCTTTGACCCCACTTTAGGATTTCTGACTCTGTAGGCTGGGATGGAGCCTAGGAATTTGGTATGCTCTAGATGATTATTTTCTGTACCAAGTTTCAGAACCATTATTTTAGAAAAAAGAAATCTCCTTGTTATAATGAAAATTATAACTTAAAAAGTTTTGTTTTGTTTCTACTTATAAGTTTTTATATTAAAATATGAAACAAAAGAAAATCAGAAAAAAATTAAAAAATGAATTCCTTTAATCCTACCATCCAAAAATAACTATTTTTATATCTCCATGTTTTTCTTCTTTTTTACGTATTATGTATATCATTTCTTTTTGGTTTGCTTTCTCTTTCAGGTCATCTGCAATAGTGTTCTACATAAAATGTGGTATCATGATTTTTATACTTAGTGTTCTATAATAAAATATTTTAGTATTATTACGTAGGTCTTTATGAAGCTCACATTTGTCAAGATACTATACTTGCAAGAAAACCTGAGTCCAACTTATACTGGCTTTTACAAAAATGAGAATGTATTGGTTAATATAATACACCAGGAAAAGAACACGGTAGAGCTGGATTCAGAGACAAAACACCATCCACCCTCTTTCCGTTTCTGTCCTTGTCTTGTGGTTTCTGTCTCATCACTGTTCCCTTTTTTCCCTGCTTCTGGCTGGCTTTCGGATTTAGCCTCTCAGGCTGTCAGTTCTCATGATTCCCATGTGGCTATAACCGTCGGTTCCCATCTAAAGAACAAGGCAGAAATTGCAAAGGGCAGAAAGAAATTTCCTGTGCTGATTTCAGAATGAAAAACCCTTTGGATCTTTGCGGTGGGTTGTGTGGTCAGCCCCTGGACCAACTGACATAGTCAACGAAGGTGGAGTTTCATGACTGGTATGACACGGGCCCACTCTTGAAGCCAGGAGATAATATGCTACAGTTGTTACCTCCCGTAACTACCAGACTTGAGGAGAACCTGCCGTTTAATTTTTTTTACATGAAAAAAATGTAAATGTAATTATATCTATTTTTCCAGAAGTAAAATCACTAAGCCAAAGTGTTGAAAAGGTTTAAGGATCTGTTATGTCTTTCCTAATTGTTTGTAAAAAATATTTTACCAATGTACACTGCTGCAAACACTGTCTGAAGGCTCTCTTTTTCCCATATACCTGTCGTCATTGACTTCTTTTATGATAGCTTAAAGTAAATCATCTGGGTATATATAGTGTAAAAGTAAATCTTAGTAATTACAGCAGAGACGATGTTTAGAAGACTATGTGGTTTAGCTATTAGACCACTCCCATGTGTATTCTACCTGAGGATGTTTACACACATGAATTTTTTCCTGAAATGTTATAGTATAGTAGTTATTTATTAGTTACACTGTGATATCTGGCTTAAGTAAAATTCAGTTGCATTATGGAAAATTATTGTTTCTAAAATTGAAGTAAAATTGTCGCACGTCTCCTAGTGTGTATTATGGTACACTATGATTTTATGTGGAATAGTATATGTGACAGTGTATAGCATAGGTGAATAGATTATACATAGCAAAAACAAGGAAGTGTGATTGCTCATAAAAAGAGAGAAGAAAAGGATAAAAGAATAATAAATTCAAATAAATTAAAAATATCAGCAGGTACTCATGCTGTCAAAAGCAAATAAGAAAATATAATTTTCCTATTGTGTTATTGAATTGGTTAGAAACTTGTGTGTTACCTAGCTTATACAATGGAAATAATACAATGGAAATAATCAATACTTAATCAAAATCTGTATACTAATAAGGAATAAAAAGAATTAGGGCTGTAAGAAATTTTGAGAATGCAGGAAATTCAAGGTGGACCCTGTAAAATTTGTGGTTATCAAATAAGTGACTTCAAAAATATAGGGAAATAGTGGTAATGTGACAAAGTGTCAATTTCAAAAAGACCTTCACTCTCCAAATATTACCAGTGCCAAAAATAAATGAAATAAGTCAAAGCTTCCATGGGCCAGGCGCGGTGGCTCATGCCTGTAAACCCAACAACTTGGGAGGCCGAGACGGATGGATCACGAGGTCAGGGGATCGAGACCATCCTGGCTAACACGGTGAAACCCTGTCTCTACTGAAAATACAAACAAAATTAGCTGGGTGTAGTGGTGGGGGGGGGAAAAAAAAAAAAGCTTCCATGATACTACACAAAGGGGAAAACAGTATTAATTGGAACTCATATATAATTTTTTTTTTTTTTAAGATGGAGTTTTGCTCTTGTTGCTGAGGCTGGAGTGCAATGGGGTGATAACGGCTCACTGCAACCTCTGCCTCCCAGGTTCAAGCAATTCTCCTGCCTCAGCCTCCCGAGTAGCTGGGATTACAGGCTCCGCCACCAAGCATGGCTAATTTTTTTTGTATTTTTAGTAGAGATGGGGTTTTTCCACATTGGTCAAGCTGGTCTGGAACTCCTGACCTCAGGTGATCCTCCTGCCTCGGCCTCCAAAAGTGCTGGGATTATAGGCATGAGCCACCGCACCTGGTCTCATACATAAGTTTTTAATAATATTCACACACACATAAATTGCAATCAACTTAAATGAGTTTTACACCCAAGATTTCTGGCCAAACTTTAAGTTGGCAATCATAGATGGTAAA